>NC_133791.1:1790205-2117326 GCF_003597395.2 Chelonoidis abingdonii | reverse complement strand
GAAGGAGCCAGAATTTACCAATGTACATTGCCAAAGAGCCACAGTAATACACCAGCAGCGCCCCCCCCGTGCTGCACACCCACCCGGCCGAACCGCAGTGGAACTCTTGAACCTGTCTGTCCCAAGCACCTAGGGAAGGGGGCACAGCTGCTGAACAAATTGGTTACTTACTTCTTTCTTAGGCCCCCGGCCACTTGCATAACATTCTCCCCAGTTTAAAGATAGGAATCTGTAACATAAGTGCCTGAGAAGGTCCCTTTTACCTGAACGCACACAGTAGGCATGTACAGTGCAGGGTGTTCTCCAGTAACTCCAACCCCAGTGTGAGCAGCAGATCAGTGTCTGCTCTACCTGCCGGTCGTATGTTCCATAAAGCAGGTCAGGCATTAGGCCTGCTCTCCTGCTGGAATCACAGAAGCTGTTCACTGCACTGGCTGTGCACTAGCAGAGAGGGCTGGGACCATCATGAGACTTGGCGGGGGTGGGGGCGCAGGGGGAGTGTTTGTAAAGACCCCGTTATTTACTTCTTGGCAATAACTTAAGCCCAGTGTGGAGCAGCCCCAGGCCCGCGTGTGGAGTTGCTGAGTCTGATAGCAGACAAGAAGCAAGGTGCTAGCGTTCGTCAGGGCCATGTCTTCCTCAGCCTGCACACCGGTACAGAGACTGGCCGCATGCCATGGACGGCAGTCCTGCACAGCTCTGACCAGCCCCTTGGATTCCAGGCCTCAAGATGGACTCAAGAGGCCAGGCAGGGTCCTTCGGGCCTGGGTGTGAGTGAATTGCAGTCACCGGGGTTTTACCAAATGCCCAAAGTCATCGTTACCTGCTGACAGTGCTGGGCCAGTGTGTCCGTCAGTGACGCTAAGTTCAGCACTTGCATTTCAAGAACTGACTCAAGGATTTGGCAGGACTGATGACTGCAACCCTTCGCCCCCACCCCCACCCCTTCTGCTCTCTGGGGCGTAGGGTGCCTGTTCCTAACCCAGTGTAAATATATATTTACTTGGAATGTGAGAGCCGGCTGTTGTGAGCAGGCGAATAAACGTCTGGCTTGTGGGCCCTGCGAAAGGGCCTGCTGCTTGGGTAGCGGCTGCCCTTGGCGCGATGAGTAGGCTAGTCAGTGAGTAATTGCCTTTGGTGGTGGTGGTGTTAACCCCAAACAGAAATGCCCCAGAAAAGCGCAGGGTGTTTGTTAGGCTTGCTCCCCAGTGGCAGGCAGGGGTTCAGGTCTCCCTCGCGTGAGGAATGATCAGAGAAAGTTCCCCGCAGGGATGGGAGTGTAAGGTGCTGACTCAGCCTTGCCTGCGATTGCACGTTAGTGGCTGCTATTTGTCTGGCTCATCTAATGTTACCTGCAGCCCCAGGGTCCCTAGGGGGCACTGTGTGGTGCTGCACCTGTTCAAATGAAAGGGGGAGGAACCACCCCCACACCAACACCTGCTCCTATGGCCCTTGAGTGACCCATCCCAGAGCTGTTGGAGGATCAGACCAGAAAACCCCTCGGTGTCCGAGCCCAGGGGATTCTCTCTGGTTCCTGTGTACGAGGCGTGTACCATGGGTGAGCAGGTGCGTTCTGGCTGTTGTGTGCGCTCCTGTGCTTTCGCCGCCATTCAGCGAGCCCTGCTATTTACCATGGAAAATTCCGCTGCACCCAGTAGCTGTGAGTACCCAACACCAGTTATTGTCCTGTCTTATGGCAATCCTTGTATGTAAATAAAGCACTTTCTTTTTATAGATAGATAGAGACACGGCTCTAGGACTGTGATTACGCTAGCGCTAACTGCATAAACGATAGGCAAAGCCAGCTGGCTGCATTGTGCTGCTGAATGATGATTGCGACTGATATTCAGCTACTGTATTTATGGAATGACAAAATAAAAGACCAGCCTAATATGTCTGTAGGGGAGCCTGGGCTGCATTAATCCCATGGGGGGGGGGGGTCCTGCACCATCCCATACCAGTGCCTCCCCATGCCTGTTGAGTCCCTGCCATGGCATTACTGGGGCAAATCATGTGGCTTCCCCTGCTCTCCAATCCCAGCCTAGTGCCACAGGTCACCAAGTGGTTCCTGTGGCTCCATGTTTTGAGCAAGACATGATGTCCCCGAAGGGGAAGCAGCCATAACCCCTCTCAGCACTGCGGCTGCAGAAAGAGCTGCTGCAGGCCCTGCTCAAGCTCAGCTCGCACGCCCCTCTGCGCCCAGGACCTGCCAATAATTCCGCTCCTTCAGCCTGCAACCCAGGTGCTCCGTTGTCTCAGAGCTGACAGGAGGGTGCCTGTAGTAGTTCTTCTAATGCGCTTTTCAGAAACCACCCGTGTGCTGAGCCTTCGGCAGAAGGGAACTTCAGCAACTCTCAGCCTTTCACGCTCTCACGAAGGGGAGGGAAAGTCTGAGCCTGTGCATGCATGGACCCACCCAGAGCACGCTGGCTGGCTCCTGGAGGCGGAAACTCCTCCTGCCGTACTGACAGAGATGAAAGGGCGGGTGGAACATTGTCCTTTGGTGGTCAGCAGCCCTGCTCTTACTGTACTGAGTGTGTCAGACCTACCTGAATTTCCGTTCGTGACACTGCTTGGTAACCTACTGCAGTTTCAAGTGACTCATGGGGGCTGCAGACCCCCCCCCCTCCCCGAGCTTCCTACAGCCCTTACTTGCTCATTTCCACTCTGCTGCAGAGGCTGTAAGAATAAAAATAATGGGGAAACATTTTTGTTGACTCCTTTTTTTAAAGGATTTATTAAAACACAGAAAACAAAAACAAATACACACAGAGTACAAAGTAAATGTGATTTGTGTTGGCTACAGCCACCAGAAACGCTCCTACAAAAGGTCAGCACAGTTCATTGAGTATCACAAAATAACAAACCAAGAATCATGACGTAGCTTTAAATGCTTCTGGTTTTCCCTAATCTATTTCCCCAAATCTTCACTGCCTTAGTCTGTATGTCACTGGAGCTTTCACAACTTGCTCAGAATTGTTGCCTAATCATGTCTGTGGCAGACAGTGTTGTTGGGAGGAGTTAATACTGGCCCCAGTGTCCAGGCATCAGCACCTTTCCCTGGTACAGTTACTGGGAGAAGTATACTTTGTAGTAGAAAAAACGGTTAAAAAGCTTCATGGGGTGAGTAGGTTGGGGGGATTTTTAGCTAGTTTAGCATAACCAGCCATGAGAGCCTTTTAAAACTCTAATCTCATTTGGACTTGGGGAGGTGATGGGCAGTCGGGGGACGGGGGTGAATGGAAATGGTTCAAACACAGCTTAGTGCCAAGTAATCTTACCCCAAACAAACCAAACACTGCTACAGGAACTCTAGCCATTCAGGAGGGAACCATCACAAACAAACTTTGGACAGAAGAACACACTGGTAGCTCTGTAAACATCAGAGATAGGAACTATGAGAGTTGCTGATTTCCCCTCCATTAGAAGCCTTTGCACTCATTAAAAATCTTGCCACAAAATACAGTGGCAGGTCACAGTGCATTGGCTGCCTCTGCACTAGAGCAGGGCCTGCCTGCAGAGACAAGGCTAATGTTTGCAATGCTCTTCAGTGTCTGCTTCCAGCAGCGCAATGCCTGGCGATTCCAGAATGCATTTCACCCACCAGTGCATGTGTCCCCACCTCCAGAGTGCACGCTGCATTAGCCTTCCCTGTGGGGGACATTGGTACCCCTCACAGGGCTGCCGGGAGCTGGGCAGGAGCCCTGACAGCCCTTCTTTTTCCTGTGTCACATGGGTCAGATTGTGCTGGGGCTGCCAGCCTGCCCTGTGGAGGGAGAGGACAGGGAAAAGCTACTGCTGCAGAGTTAATCCTGGCCCTACTGTTCTCAGGCTTTCCCCACTATGTGCCTTTCACTGATACAGTCCTGCAGAGCACCATTGCTCTTAACAGCAGCGAATGGGCCAGAGGAGACAATTGACAGATGTGCCCAGATTGCCATCCCAGAGGCTGGATGTCTTGCACTGTCCCAGCAGTCACTCACCAACAGGGATGGCTCCAGGGTTTTTGCGGCCCCAAGCAGTGAAAAAATAAAATAAAAAGCCACAATTGCGATAGGCGGCAGCTCCACTGTGCTGCTTTCTTCTTCGGCGGCAATTCGGTGGCAGGCCCTTCCCTCCGAAAGGGACCAAGGGACTTGCTGCCCCTTCCCCTTGGCCACCCCAAACACCTGCTTGCTGAGCTGGTGCCTGGAGCCAGCCCTGCTCACCAAGCCAAGATGGGGTAGGGCTATGTGTCTGGGGGACAAATGCTTCCTCTCTCTCTGCTCCAGTTCAGCCTCCAGAATCCAGTGAACTATCAAGCCCAGAGCGCGGGTTCCGGCAGGAGCAGAGTTGGATACACAGTGAGGAGGGAATTCAAGCCGGGAAGATGGCGAGGTGCAGCGTTTGACCCAGGAGCACTTCCCTGACACACCTCGCTGCTCTCCTGGCAATCAGCCTCTATGCCAAGAAGGTGCTGGCAATGTCACGTGCGGAGAGGAAGCAGCTCTGGGTGGGCTTGGAGTTCCCCCCACACACAACCCTGAGATAACAGCCTGTGCATGGGGCAGTGGTGGGGCGGCAGCACCACAGCCATCCCTGAGACCTCTGCACTGCTTCATGCATGGCCACACACCAGTGCTTGCCCGGCAGGCAGTGGGCTCCTTGGGTGGCTTTCATCACACAAGCCGCTGCTGGTCACCACAGGCGTGTGCTGTGAAAGGCAGGTTGGAGTGGGCAAAATGGTTCCCAAACGAGGTGATGACAGCAAAGCTGCTATCCAACAATCTTCTCTTGGGTACTAGCCGGGGAGCAGGCAAGGCAGACAGGCTGCCCTTTTATTCGCTCGCCCGGTAGGAAGGAAGCCCCCGCCCCTGTGGCTCAGTAAATGGATACAGCAGATCTTAGGCCTCAGCTAACATAAAAGCGAAGACTGCACTGTCAGCAACTCAGCGCTCACCTGACTGGGAGAGAGGCTTCTTGGGGCATCCAGTGACCTGGCGCCCCGGCAGCCTGCAGGGGAGCCCAGAGGCAGGGACCTGCTCACCAAACCCCACACAGAAACAAACTCCTGCTTATGCCAACAAGCCCCAGCTCCCCACGCTGCATGTTACCTGTGAAGCCTGGGGGCCACACTCTGGGCCACGCAGGAAGGTCCCAGGAGGCTGTTCACCTAGCATGTTTTCATGTCTGGTCCACAAGTGTCGATGGAGGTAACTGTAGCACCCGCACTCTAGCTCACATCATCCTAACGCACCCAGGGCTTTGCCCCCTGAATCTCATGCGGTCTGCTAGCCCAGCTAGACCTGTGTATTAGCTCAGCAAACTGCCCTCCGTCAGCGCAGGCCAGGCAACTGGTGTGTTCGATACAGGCCAGGAGTCGGTGAGCAGTCAGGAAAGAGAAACAGACGATCATTTAACCCATTCCCTGCTGGTGAGATCAGTGGACTAGGAGGACATACCAGGCATATCCAGCTGCACAGCAGGTGTGTTCTCCCTTGATGCTTGCGGAGAGATGGCAGGACAGCAGGCGCATTCTCCCTGCGCGTGCACGGGACATTTGGCAGCAGAACAGCAGCTGAAGGGCTTGACGTGTGCATGCATTTGCTCAAACACAAAACAGACATAAAAATCGAACGAACCTAGGAGGCTACAGAAAAGAATTAAGCCTGGCTCCTAACTGTTACCTTAGGGTAACTGGACTAGAAACAGAGCTTCCAATATGGTCTCCCTTTAAATCTGATACATGTTGATAAAAACAGAGACATAAATACTGTTACTAGATAATCCCTTCAGAATTCGGCCAACATTGTCAAGACAAACTCTTCAAGTCTTCAATAAGAAAGTGCAAAAAAATATACATGGAAATGAAATCCCCTTCTAAGAAGTTCTTGAAATGGGCTGGGGGTGGCGGTTTGTTTTGAAGAACACTTTAAATGTGAGCAAGGCAGCCCCTGACCCCAACACCCACTGGGCTGAGAGTTAGTCTTCAATGCAGATGATGTCACCGAGCTTCCCCTTGCATTCCAAGGCTGCACCATCTTTCAGTGACTCTGCTACTTTTTTATCAGGGTGGCTGGAGGGTGGCCCATTGGGTGTTGCTGCAAGAACAAAAGTGAATGCGTTACAGGCCACCTGGTTCCCATTCCCCTCCCTGTCTTGTTGGCTATGACGTGCATGGAAACGCAGTGCAAGGTGATGGCAAAGCGGGCGTGACTGACCCCAAGTAGCAGAGAAGGCAGGGCCACTGGCCAACCTAAAGGAAACATTCTTAGAAGCAAGCACACCAGCTGCATTTTCCTAGCCCAGCACCCGCGTGCACACACGTCTGTGTTCAGTTCACATATAAGCACCCCCGCTAGCAAGGCAAATGCAACATTTATACAATAAGGTGCTTATGGCCCAGTGCACACAGCTCCACTGCTCACTCCAGCTCACGGCTAGGAATGCTTGAAGCATGCTGGCTTGTCAAAACTGCCGTCAGTGGCCCTGAGTGGGCAGCTGGCCCGGCCGAGGGGAGAGAGGGACATTGTGAACTCTCAGCCGTCTCAAGCAGGAGCTGAATAGTCAAACTGTAGCGCTCGATAAAAGGTGAGCCTGTGAGCAGGAAGGAACACAATGGTGAAGGCTCTGAGGGAATGGCCCCTGGGGACGGCAGTCGGCAGGACTCAGTCTGGACAACTGAGAAGAACAAACCACTCTCAGAAATAGCCTGATTTAGCACCTTCCACAAGTGGCAGCTGTTCCGGAGAGTCCTTTCCATCCCTGAAGCAGCTTTGCTCCCTGCATGTGGCCTTAAATTGCAGCGCGGGCAGTTTAGGGTAGACATTAGGAAAAACTTCCTAACTGGAAGTTAAGCACTGGAATAAGTTGCCTAGGGAGATTGTGGGAGGTTTTTAAGAGCCGGTTAGACAGACACCTGTCAGGGATGGTCTAGATACTACTTAGTCCTGCCTGAAGTGCAGGGGACTGGACTAGATGACCTCTCGAGGTTCCTTCCAGTCCTATGATTCTATGTCTCACACACGGACCACAGAGAACCATGCCGCCCAGCACTGAAACCCAGCCACTTGCGGGGGCAGAACACCCAGTGCTGTGTCCATGGGCAGGATGGGCAAGGGGGGATTGCACAGGAAGACGCTCTCCGTAGGCCGTTCTCACATGACATATTATGTCATTAGATGAGCCACTGTTAAGAAATGTAACCTTAAGGGATCTAGTAGTGTAGGGAACCATTTCTGGGGGAGTGGAGCTCATCAACTGGAAAGTGCTTCCAGGCGACACTGGCAGCCCTTGGCTAGCGGGGGCATTCTGATGGGTAATTTCTGGGTCTCATTGTCAGGAACCAGTCACCATGTGTTGGGTTTCATTCTATTTTCATATAAAGTTATGATGCCTGGCCAGGCTTGGCCACGTGGCCAGGGAGCTCTGCCCTCCCACTGGATACTTTCCAGGAGCTCATTTCCTGGGTCTAGGAGGAAACTGCAAGACAAAGCCATTGAAAATGGCCTCAGCCACCTGTGAGGCTCGTCCCACGGTGTATGGAATGGGAGCTTTGTGCAGAGAAAAGGGGACGCATGCTGCTAACTCCTGATTTGGACTAGGATCAGGCTCATGGTCAGGAATCAAGTCGGATAATCCCAAGCTGTCCCAGAAGCAGTGCCTCGGAGGGCACTGAAGAATGGCCTCACAGATGAGACCCAGCGGCGCTCTGAGAGCGGGCTAGCCTCCCAGCACCTCTGGGTGTGTGTGCCCAGCCGTGAGAAGCGAGCCCAGGCAGACAGACTCACCCTAGCGCCACCTGGGCTAATGCACTAACAGCAGCAGTGTGGACATTGCCTCTGGAGCAGCAGCTAAGTCTGAATTCAGGTGGTGAGCCTGAGCTGCACTGTCTACACTGCTGTTTTACGTGCACTAGCACAAGTCAGGCTCCCAGCCATACCCTCGGAGTGCTGCCTGGCTTCCAGCCCACCCGCAGTGACACAGAACGCTGCAGGGAGGAGGACAAGAGAGGAAACATACTCCAGTGATCCTTGCAAAGCAGTGAATTATCCTGGCCAAAGACTGCTCGCTGACTGACGGTTCCTATTGTCATCTGACATGACTGCACCAAGCGACAGGCTGAATCCTCCGGGGCAGTAAGTGTTTTCCCAGATCTTGGGTTATTTGCTGAAGACTCCTTTGCATTTCAGTTGAGATCTAAGGTGAGTTCAACGCCACCACGGTAAAACTGCCAGGCAGAAATGGATGGCAGAGCTTCCTGTGTTGCTGTGACTGGTGTGTTCATTAATGCACTAATTAGTAGCTCAGACAAGACACAAACCAAGGGAGAAGGAGGAAAATGTAAATGGATGCAGAGTCCTGAAAAAAGAAGACTCTGGCTGTACGGCATGTCTCACTGACATGCCCTCTGCACTGAGAGCTCACATCATGGTGCTGAGCTTCTCCAACATCTGTGCAATGCCAACCTCATCAATTCAGGGTAAAACTTGGGATGGATTCTCTGGGAGCTGGCTCTTCTTTAGGCTTTCCAAAGTCCAGACCTGGAATTTGGAAGGGATGACACCAGACAGGTTCCATGCAAAAGTACACATGATATTTCTACATAAATACATTTTCAAGGCAACATGGCACATCAGTCTAGGAACTTCCTTTCTTCAGGAGCAGAAGGGAATGCGAGGTTTGATTTGAGGAAATATCATGAGAACAGGGAAAACTATTCTATGCAAAGAGAACAAAATGCAGAGATTCCAGAAACCAAAAGATGTCAATGCCCAGTGTAGAGAATTCACTAACTGCTAGCCTAGCCACGACCTAGCATCACAAGCATGAGCATAACTATGCCTATGAGAAGAACAGGACATTTCCCTAGACATGTTATCAAAAAAACAACAAGCAACCAACATGAGATGAGCTCCCCCAGTGACCGGCACACTAGCCCCAAGCAGGGCTGGGTCCAGCTTTTTTGCTGCCCCAAGCGGCGAAGAGAGAGGAAAAAAAAGCTGCGATTGGCAGCTGCTTTCCTTCTTCGGCGGCAATTCGGTGGCCAGTCCTTCCCTCCGCGAGGGACTGGGAGACCTGCTGCCAAATTGCTGCCGAAGACCCAGGTGTGCTACCCACTTCCATGGGCCGCCCCAAGCACCAGCTTGCAGCACTGGTGCCTGGAGCCCAAGACTCTGCAAACACTCTCTGTACTGACTTAGAACTGCAGGGGAGTTTGATGTTCATTATCCTTACAGAGCTGGAGCTAGATATTTCGTAGCGTGCGCCACTAGTGATAAGGCCTGTGCCCTAGGAGCTCTGTTACTTTGTGAATGGTGCTGACGGAAAGGCTGCTCCCCTGTCTGACGCCATCAAACTAAAGAGCTTCGCTAAACACACAGACACCACTGCTCACTGGCAATAGTGGGTGCAAGGACGTGGGACGGCTGGTCAGAACCCAAGAGTGGATCCATCATTTCACTCCAGCATCTCCTCAGCAGCTGCACCAATTACAGCTGCTCTCTGAGGACCACCCCCGGAGCTGACTGTGCCTGGAGCAATGACCTGCCCAGCAGCACATGTGCCTTTGTGAACCCTGTGCTTTTACCGTGGGGCCATATAACACTTCGTATGTGCTGCTGCAGCAGCGGGACTGGGGCCGTGTCGAGGAGGCAGCAGGGCTACCGCCATTCAAGGAGACAACACGAACTAGACACTCCTGAACATTCTGGATTTATTAACTCCTTCCACCTTGTGATTTGCTGACACTCAGAGTGAATCATGTTATTAGGCAGCGCCTGAGAGATGGGACAATACGATACGTTTAGCAGATAGTAATAAGCATGGCCTTACCTCAGGTGGGAATAAGAACTGCAGAGGAAAATCTTGGAAACGGCTAAATATCTATTGATAAGAGAGAAAACATCTTGCTTGCCCAGTGGTCTTTGGCTTTGCTTGTGGCCCACTGAAATTTGCCACTTTAATTTCTGCAGTTAGAGAAAGAGGCTGCGAGAAATCTTAACCTACCAGTCACGTAAGGTCCCAGCGGCATCTGACTGTAGTTGACAATCCCACCTGGTCCAGGACCTCGGAAGTTTGACCCGAAGTTGTTATTATAGAGCTGGGAGGACCCAAAGGAGCCCTGGAGAAACAGGAGAAAACAACAGCTGGGCTGATCCCCAGATAACCAGCCTGCTCTCCCTGCATGATGCGCACTGGAGTCACCAGACACGTCCCAGCCTAACTACTTCACTTCTGCTCAGGCAAAACACCCCGGGGTCTCCAAAGAGAGCTTTGCGCAGACACCACCGTGCTGACCGTGGGAGACCTGGGAAGAGGAGGAGCTGTTTGGCCTACATAAGGAGCCCAGGACACAGCACACGGAAGTTAGAGATGGAAAGGGCCTGTTAGGTCAACATATCCATCCTCTGCCAATTAACTCCCTAACACTGCACCATACTGAGATGCTTTCCAAGGGACTCTCCATGCAGATCACCAAACTGAACAACTGCGCTAGCATGAGCCAGATTGCCCAAGCTGCCCACGCCCCTGTGCTTATTTTCAGCTCTCTCTGACCTGCTGGACTGTGGGGTCCCCTCCTCGGTTAGTGAGACGACTCAGTATGCTCCGTTCCGACATCTGCAGGCGCGCGGCGACTGGTGGTATCCTGGACAGCATGGACGGCAAGCGGGTCACATCCGCCTTCATGTCACTCAGCAGCTCCTCGAGCTGGTTCAGAACTGCAACACAGACGTACCGATTACACCCAATGTAGCTAAGAAACCTGCTCTCCCACGCTGAGCGGGGGATCCTGGGGGGAGCAGAAGGGACTAACTGATTCCAGTGAGGTTACGTGGGGGGTGAAAATACGGTGACATGTCTTGGACCCTGGAGGAGAGGAGACACGGGAGCTGTACAGGGAAAGCTGGTGGGGTTCAGAGATCAGTTTGCAGAGAGGGACACAGATTTGAAGTTGAGTGGGCATATGGCGGTGTTGTTCTCCACACATGCCAAATGCCTGCACCTCCTTCGCCGCACACGGCTGTGCTAAAAGGAAGCAATTTCCACATGCTTTGTGCCCTCCTAATTACACCCCGAACCATCTCCCTCAATCTCAGCTAATGTCAGAATCCCCCAAGCTCTGGGCCTCTCTAACTGCTCCAGAGCAGCACCTGACTGAAGCCATGTCCAGCAGCAGTTCTGTAAACCATGTGCCCGTCTAATTTCACAAACTGCCCCCTCCGAGCCCGAGGGAGAGCAGCTCTCTCATCAGCCACCCACCTTCCTGCCTGGCTCTCCAGATACGGCAGCAAACAGGAACTTGCGTATCTGGGAGCTGCTGCCAGCCTAGTTCATTTTCTGCCCATACTTGGCTACTTGTATTTTTCTTGTGTCGTTGTAAATGGCAGAACTTTTCCACCATTTTCCCATCCACATCTCAGATCCGTGTCCCCCATCGAAGGTTGATTTGCTCCCATGGGATGTTATGGTAATGGCCTTTGGCTGGGATCTGAAGACGATGACAGTAAGGGTGCTGGACAGCTAACTGCTGCTCAGAGCCCCCTGGAGCAGCTGTGTTGTGTCTGGCAAACAAGCTACATTCTGCCCTCTCTGCTCTTGTATTCCATCACATTTGCACACCAAAGTCTGGCATGGACTGTGTCAGTCTCTGGCTGGGCACCCCTATGTAGCACCAGGGAGCAGCACTTACTCCGTCCTCTGCCCCTGCACACTCCTCACCAGTCTCCAGGGGTCCTAGCTACGGCAGAATTGGCTGCAGTTTATGCAAGTGACTATTCCTGCATTGACAGCTTATGAATCAGCAGAACTGCTGAGCTGTTATCACCCAGAGCTGCCTGCATCAGGCTGGCAGGATCCATGGCCCTGCCAAGGGATGAAAGACTCTTACACTGACCCACCCTGTTAGCAGGAGCTAATGCCCTGCTCAGAGCTGCTGGGTAAACATGCCTTGTTAACTCCACCAGAGTCCTGGGTGAGACTCTCCTGCCAGAGGGAACACGGGGCAGAGACAGGGAGACCCTGCAGGAAGAGCCAGACTTGGGGAGAAGACGCATGTTCTGTTCCTGGGGGGTGGTCTGGAACAGGAAGGGAACATCCCCTGCTTTTACAGTCATTTCTGGACTGCCTGGGCCAGTATCCCTGAACACTTCAACCCCATCCTGTAATGGTTCAGGGGAGGTAAGATCCTGTCCTCGGGCCGTCAGGAAAATGAAGGGAGGATTTGGGGGTGGAAGCCCTGCAGAGTTTTTTGCCATTGCTTTAACCATGTACCTCCAGAGAAGCAAGCATCCCCATGGGCACTGCTGCCAGAAGACACTGGTCCTGGGAGCCCCCAGATTGCAAGCTGCTGCTGATTTTTGGAACAATCCAGGTTGCTAGTGGTTGGTTCCAAACTCAGTCTCCATCAGACTGACTCATCCAGGCCTGCGTCCGTTCATCTCTCTTAACTCTGAGCTTCAGTCCCGACCAGCCAGGCATGCCATTTTATCTCCTGAGTGCGTGCACATTTGTGAGCGGGTGAAAAGCACGTTCCTGGTTACCCTGGCTGGGTGGGGAACTATCAAAATACCCTCACAACACCCTGTGCTAGGCAGGATCTGCTCCAAATCAGTGCACTAGATTCAAACGGGGCACCGGGTGCTGCTCTTACAGCCCCAAGGCGGGCGCTGCCTGTGGCTGGTTAACAAGCCGTGCGGGTAAATGCCTCTTTACCTACCAATAGGAACGGCTGCAAAGCTACACTCAGGTTCCGGACGGTGACCTAAACCACACACACAGTGCGGCCACTGTGATCTTCTGAGAGGTGTCTCTGTGCCAGGGCACCTCTGTATGGACACAGACTGAGAACGCCTCACTTCTCTGCTATTCTCCATCTCCCTAGGCTTAGGGGTGCAATGCAATCCCTGGGGTTGCCAGGGGGATACGCAACCAGGACTCCCGGGACACCACCACCTGGTGAGCAGCCCCTTGTTAGGGGGTTGTTGCTGAGCGTCACAAGCAGGGCTCGTTTCAGGTCTACGTCGTGTCTTTTCTGCCCTGGGAGGACAATCTCCCCTTGGCAACCTTGGAGCCAAGAGAATCGACCCACTGCACACTGACATTTCCCCTCTGCTCCTGCCCTGGAAGCCCTCACAAATGGCTACAGTCCCTGTGGTCAAAGGTCAGAGAGCCATGGCCAGCTCCAGGCCAGGGAAACGTTGTGAGACAGAAACACCAGCCAATCACTTCCTCCCAGTCGGATTTATTGTCTCTCTGCCCGATGCCGGGACCACTCCCCCTGCAAGTCAGCTGGGAATGCCACAGCCCCAGAGAGCCCGTGCGGCTGGCGCACCTCTCGGCCCTGGCTAGTGAGGCAACAAGGGAGGGAGCAGGCTAGGCAGCGGCAACAAACCTTTGTGCAGGACAGCATTGGCAGGCTTGTTCCCAGCCAGGGACTCTTTGGAGAGATGCTGGTGGCTTTCGGCAAGGCACTCCACTTCAGTCAGACGGGCATTCAGTGCCATGGCCGGGTGACTGGGGTCCTGGCTCATGTTGAGGTATGCGGCCCTTCGCAGCTGCTCCTCTATCACCAGGGCCTGCTCGAGCAACTGAGACACAACCAGAGAAGAGTCAGGGCCGGATCCTTGGCGGGGATAAATCGGTGCTGCGCTGGCTATGCTGATTTACTGCAGCCAACGCTCCAGCCCTCTAACTGCCCCACTTGTCTGACATGGGGAGGGACCAGCAGCCACTGAGGGGGAAGCAGACTTTCCCTTCCCCTGTAGGCTTTTCCATCTCACCAAAGTGGAAGCTGAGGGGTCAGTCTGGGGGCTTAGCCAATCCTCAGACGCTGCTGTGGCTCAGACGGAGGGGCGGTTAATGCCAGCTGCTCTGACTGGTGGCATAAACACCTGGCCACTAAGAATCAGGTGGAGACCCCTTGACTCACCGCGCAGAGGCCAGCCCGTGGCAAGTGGATGGCAACAGCTTTACCTCACTTCCGCCTGAGCTACAGAGCAGCGATCTGGTAGGCGGCCCCGTTAGACGCCAAACATCAGAGGACAGTTGATTTATACCCATGGAAGTTCACGCAAAGCCACAGCAGTTCCTTTTGCTGAGCTTAGTAAGAGCTGAGTGAGTGGGGACGATGCTCAGCTCCCAAAACAAGCCCAGGGGAACCCACTCCATGGGCCCCTGATACCTGACAAGAGGCCCGTGGCCTAGGTAAGCAGCTACGCAACAGTCTCATTGCAGTGGTTCGTTGCCACTCCATCCAGGATAAGCAGCACTGGGGTCAGGGGCTGTCTGCAGTCCATTCCCTATGAATCTGTCTGGTGCCAGGGCTCCCTGCTGGGCACTTCACACCCTTGCTCTCTTCACGCTCCCTGGCTCTCTTCAGGCTGCCAGACATGTCCACAAGACTGCAGCCCACTCCCCACCCTCGGGCATAGCTCCACTTGCCCTCCTCAAGTGGGGGGCACCTTCCCTCCAGGCTCACCTTGAACCGTCGGGCGAGGAACTTGTTCTTCATCTCGAGGTAGTTCCCCTTGTGTATCTCTGACTTGAACGGCTCATTCAGAATCACATAGCGTGGGTCGTTCTGGATGTCCTGCCAGCGGGCATAGCCATGGCTGGGTGCAGGGAGGGGTGTTAAGGGAAAAGACCAGATCCCCATCTGCAATCTCGTTGGGTAGCCTGGGGAGTTTGCTTAGTGACACTCTGCGCTCATCATCTTCAAAGCATAGCACTAAGTAACCAGCACAGCACTCCGACTGTCATCCCCGGGTGCCAACGACTCCGGGCAGTTAAACAACCTGCCCAACGCCAGAGAGGGAGCCGGTGTCAGAGTCAAGACCAGCACTCAGGTGGGGAGTCTCCTCAGATCTCGCTCATGCTGATCACCTCCCCATCACCCCACAGTGGCCCAGCCTCTCCAGTCACCTCCCTGTCCACAGTGGCAAGGGCTCTCACTACAAGTTCAAGGATACGTAACAATTCCAGCCAGCAGCCAGTAGTCATGTCTCCGGTGCCAGATGTCATAGATCTTGCCTGAGGAGACGGCAGCTCTCTCCTCGTTCTGCCACAACGTGTGCAACTCTGAGAAGGCAAAGCAGAGCCACCTTCAGCCAGCAGCATGAGAGCGTATGTGCTGCTACAAGGCAAGGCAGGACTGGCCAAGAGACGTATTCCTGCCTGCAGCCACTTGACTCAAGCCTTCCATTCCTTAAAAAAAAGGGGAAGGAATAGCTCAGTGGTTTGAGCATTGGCCTGCTAAACCCAGGGTTGTGAGTTCAGTCCTTGAGGGGGCCACTTAGGGATCTGGGGCAAAATCAGTACTTGGTCCTGCTGGTGAAGGCAGGGGGCTGGACTCAATGACCTTTCAGGGTCCCTTCCAGTTCTATGAGATAGGTATATCTCCATATATACTATGTGTAGCCTTTGACCCATTTCAGTTAATAGCATCATCAACTGACACCTTAGAATCAAATCACAGGTCTCACAAACACCACATCTTATTCTGAGCAGCTTTGCTCCCTTTAGGAAGGACAGATCACTGGCTATAGAAAGCTGCCAGCTCGGTAGCAATGACAGCTATAGATACTTTTAAATGAGCAAAGAGGAAAGACCCCTCCCCCAGAAAACTCATGACACTAGAGCTAGATGACAACAGCTAAAGTTGTGTTACTCAGGCATGCCTACAAGCATTCTAAACCCTGGTATGCAGCTCGTGGGCAGTAGATTTAATTACATGGCTGATGGTGCCATCCCTAAGCATTAGGAACAGGCCATGGAGAGAAGAGGGAGGCTCTCTCTCAACCTAGAGAGTGGACTTCATTACCAAAGAAAGTCTCTAGTCCAGGGCCCACTTTGGAAAGGGACCCACACGGTGTCCCCTAGAAGCCCAGAGGACTCCACGTTGGCTTAAGGTTTGATGTTAATGATTCCTTCAGTGCCATGGGATGCACAGACTAGGGTTACAGTGGATGCTGTGACAACTGACATCATAACTTGCACTTGGGGCAGGCCTGAGAGGCCCGTCAAGAAAAAGGAACTGACAGAAAATCCCAGTGATGCTTGGGGCTGAACGGTGATGCAATCACTCCTTGGGACTGGAGCTCTTTTTCAGTATGCAGCTATGGAACAGGTCAAACTGTTTAGGCTCAAAATGTAGAGTGCATATATTAAAAATATGAATCTGAATGGATATCCTGACCTGAATTAACCTAGCGAATGCTTTCAGTGAAAAAAATGTTTCAAACATTCCTTTGCAGCATCTGCAACCCCAATATAACGAAGGTCAGAAAATAAAAGGGAGGATAAAGAGAACATCAACCTGACCAGTCTAGCTTCTCGGACTAAGCCTAGTGAAATACAAAACATTAACAGCGAGCAGAACTGGAATAAAGCAGATTTGGTTCTTGTAGTGCTTCCTGTTTCGATATTCTGTGGAGTTTATTAGTCACTCAGGCGTACTTTATAAAATCTGAGCTGAGTACACAGTGCCGCAAATGCTGAGGTGAGAATGACTCACATGATAAACAAGGCTGCTGATTACTGTAGCATCACAGACCAACACAGTAGAAAACTCGAGCCAGTTCCCTGAGCTGCGCTTTTCCCAGCAGCCAGTGACTACCAGCACAGAGCGAGGATCTGGCATTGTGTTCTGGGATTGGAATTCCATTATTTTAAAGCACTGTCAGGCTCAAATCCTCTTTAACTGAATATGCAGAGAATCTGTGCAAAGACTGTGCAGCTTTCGCATGCAAACACTTTAAAAGTGACTGGGATGCTGTGTCTCAGCCCCAAACCGTTACCTGTAAAGCCACCATCAGCAATGTTGAACATGAATCTAAAGTTCATATTTTTATCCTCCTTCTTCCCATCCTCCTCTTCTTCTTTTTCACCATTTTGCTGAGTCTCACTCTGCTCCTTCTCATCCACCTTGGTATCCTCTGCTTATCAAAGACAGTAACATCAGACGAGCACCACTGACCCTGCCATGCTGAACTGACTTGCTATTTCACATCATTGCCCCATTAACGGCAGCAGCTCTCTCCTAAAGTCATTCTTCAAAACATCCCCGTGTGGGCATATCACCAGCCTGCCTCCTGGCCTCCCATCAAGCACAAGCAGCACTCGCCAGCCGAGATGCCGTTGGAGATAGGAACAGGTGAGGCGGCTCCGGGTATAGAGCTCCACCCCCACCTCAGAAAGGAAATAAGGGGAGAGTCAGTTTTCTTGCCTGTCCCTAGAGCTATTCTGAGCCACTGGCATTGCTACAACTGCTCGGAAGTGTGGTCTAGTGGTTGCAGCTGGATTAAAACTCCGTGGCTGGCCTGTGCCAGCTGACTCAGGCTAAGGGGCCGTTTAATTGCAGTGTAGATGTTTGGGCTTGGACTGGAGCCCAGGTTCTAGGACCCTGCAAGGTGGGAGGGTCCCAGAGCTCAGACTGCACCCAAGCCCAGGGAGCCTGAGTCAGCTGGCACGGGCCAGCCGCGGGTGTCTAACTGAAGGGTAGAAAGACCCTAAGTCCCTCTTGAGGCCCATTCTGGCTCTCGCACAGACTCTTTGCATGCTGCTGGGCCCCCGTCTCCACTTGTGAATCCAAGCCACAGACGGAAAGTCGGCACAAAGCAGCAGAGTACACAGCTCCCGAGTGCGCTGCCGTTTCTCACAAAGGTGAGGTATAGGAGCTGCAAACACAGTCCATAAATGCACTTGAACATCATAATTGAGCCCTTTGGGGCTGGATCCGGCTTATCGCTATAGGTGTGTACATAGTGATCACAGCCTGTGGGCACCAACACAACACAAACATGAACTCGAAGGAGCTGCTTTTATATCCCCCTTTCCCTGACTAAACACGCTACAGACACATGGCATGCACCCATTCACACGCATGCGCACTGCTCCAGAACACACACAACGCTCTACTCTTCGTTTTTATCAGCTCTCTGTTGCAATTCAGGCCATGGGCATTTTACCTGTCTTGTACTCTTTATCTTCTCCTTTACCTTGGCAGGCATTTAATTCTGACTTTTCCAATGGCTTTTCTTTTTCCTGAATTGCCTCATCTGCAGGAATTAAATAGGACAACAAAAGACGATTAACGGGCAGAAATGCCTACCAGCGTCGCTGGATTCATTTGCCTTTCCTATTTAACGTTGCAAAATATTTGTTTGCCTGCATATTACAGCTGGTAGACACATGGCCAACAGGACAGTTTTCTGTCAGAAAATGCAGTTTCATCAAAATTGAAACATTTTGTGGTATGATGGGGAAACCTCAATTTGCATCGTAAACGGATGCAAACATTACGTTAATAAAATTGAGAGCTTATTTTAGCGTTAGGGCCAGCGCTAGAGCCCTCCCAGCAGCATGAGAATACACACTCTTCGGGTGAAATTCACCCCTATGTGAGGCACCACCACAAGACCTAAGCCTCACTGAAGTCCCACTTAGCGGGCATAGGTCTGTGAAAGAGGGGTGCATGTCTCCCGCAGAGAGATTAACCACTCTGCTTTACAGGTTACATTATATACAAAAAAGGTTCCTTAAAAACTATGGGGAAAAATACAATGTGATCTTGTAATTACAGACTCTATGGTAATACACACAAGGAGGGCCAATTAAGGTTGCACGGGCATTTCCTAACTTGTGGGTAATTGACGTTGCAACCTTTACAATCTTTTAATACAGTATTTTATGGACTTTCCTAGGTACAAACAAATTCCATTATGTACAACTGTAACAACCCCGTCATGCAACACTGAGAGGATTTGAACCCTGCACCTTCGGGCACTGAGGTAGAGTAGCTTGAACTACAGGACCAGCTATTAAGCTAGCAGCAGGAGAAGGCTATTATCCTAGTTGGGAGAGCACCGCATTAATGCACACAGTGGCTTGAACAAGGAAGGAAACAGTCTCTCCAATGATTCTGTGACAGCTGGGTCTGCCCCAGACTTCATGGATGCTGGGCAAACAAGCTCCACATGCAGCGGGTGCACCAGAGTCACAGGCTGCCTCACCTCTCACCGGCAGCCGCTCAGGCGAAGGCTCAGCCTTTTCACCCTCTTCTTGTTTTTCTTCTCTCGGTTTCTCCTCATTTCCAGAGCTCTCTTGGTTTTCTTCATTCTCGGCTTTCTCTGCACTTGCTGGACCCTTGATTTCAAGTGAGGACACCACATTAGCCACTTTAGCTCAAAGGGCTTAGGATATGTTACTGCAAAATTGCCCAGAAAGCCCCGACTATAACCAATCAGAGACACGTGGTCCAGCAGCCCTGGCTTGGCTCTGATTTACAGCTGACACCACATCACTGAACCTCTCTGCCTCGGTTTCCCTCTCAGGAGTACTGGGGTAATACTACACAGCTGTGTGAATCAGTTACTAGTGCTTTAAACATGATCCGTGAAGGAAGGCAGGCGCGTAACCCTTCCTTTGCGAAGCACCTGTCACCAGAAAGTGCTACGCAGCATAAGGGCTGAGCAGTACGATTCCCATCACAGGTTCTCAGAACTCCAGGCTGTGCAGACAGACGTCCCCGCTGGGTGCAGTTTGTAGATACATAAAGGGAAATAGGTTAGGAAATAATTAGCTACTTGAACAGTACCATTAAGCTGTAACAATGCCCTTGAAAAGAGGAAACGGGGGAAAATCAGGATGTGCTGTGGTGAGATTCATACAATTCAGCCATTAGATTAGCTGCCATTTCCTACCTTGGCACATGGACTGATACATACGGGGCCACTTGCTGGCCCAAAACAGGGGTTGAGGGCCAGGGCCAGCGGGGCTCCCAGGCCAGGATCAGGATTGGGGCCGGCAGGTTGGGGTTACAGTTAAGACCTGTAGCTCTCCCCAGTTTAGGGTCAGAGTTGGGACTGGGAAAGGTTCCAGGCCAGGGTTAAGGTCAGGGCCAGCAGGACTCCAGTAGGGGCCCAAGGCGAGGGTTAGGCTGGGGCCAGGCAGGGGGCGCTGTGTTCATTCACACAGGGGGGCTCCCTGAGTTATTTACTCAGCCAAGGGGAGGGCAGCACCCAGCATGCATCCTTGTAATGGGATGGTGGGGGTGGGCTGCACAGGATGCTGGGAGAGCTGCAGGGAAATGCTCAGCAGGAGCTTCAGGACAAGGAGCCAGCAGATCTGAGCAGCGCAGCAGGGCACCAGGGGCTGGGGATCACTGTGCAGACCAGCGCAGACAAACGGGGTGCTGAAAGACTCTGGGCAGCGAGACGGGGCAGAGGAAGCACTGGTCTCTCTGGAGGCCATAAGACCAGTACTCAGGACACTCGAGGAAGGAAAGGCCACAGAAACCCTTCTGCGTGAATAGCGGTAGTCCAGAGGGTGGAGAAGCCTGCAGCATGCCCCACGCTCCGGAGCACACACAGGTTCCTGAGACAGCAGAATATGCTGCCCCTGGGGGGAGGGAGCACAGACAAGGGCTCGGGGGATGCAGAAGCAAGAGCCTCATCCCCAGGGCCAGCTAGGGAAGCGTCCTCGTAAACTGCCTCTGTCTGACCTACAGCAGGTTTGGCTGGCTGGGCGGGGAGCCCTGGGAAAGGCTTTGTTGTATTTTTAAGTTAGAGGAAGCGGCTGGGACACAGGGCCAAGGGAAGCAGAGAAAGAATTGCTGGTTCAGCCCAGCTCTGCTGTATCCTGGGGACACTGCGTGTGCAGCTAATAGGGTTTGCGAGCTCCATGAAAAGCAGGGTGAAAGGAACTCCCCCCTACCTGGCTCTCAGCTGGCTTCTTGGGCTTTGGCTCCATTTGTTCCTTTTCCTCTTGGAACCCCAACTGTATTTCTGTTTTGTCTGAAACAACAACAAAGGACACCACGTGAACTGCACTCTGCTGGGCCATGAGCCTGGTGCTATCGGGTAAGATTAACCCTTTGGGAGTTGAGCCTCACTGAAAAGTTCTATTGAACTTTTCAACTGAATTCCAAGGATTATGAGTGGGAAGCTTATTTTTAAGTCAAGTGTTGCTGGTTTTAGGCAATTTCATCCTTAACTTCGAAATAGACACAAACCTCTCAAAGGCTCCATAGTAACTGCATCTAACTGTTAACTTACCATTGTTATTGAGAGGGGAAAGAACAGCTTGTAACTATGTTAGAACTCAGCAGAAGTTCCAGTGGATCCCAAATGGCCCTGTGGACCCTGGCTTCCCTGGCGTTTCAGGGTAGGCACTCACCACAGCGCTGGGAGGTCTTCTCCCGTCAGTGTCGGTAATCCATCTCCCCAGGCGGCAGGAGCTAGGCTGACGGAAGAATTTGTCTCTTTACCTAGCACTGTCTGCATGAGGTGTTAGGTCAGCATAGCTACTTCTCTCAAGGGTGAGTATTTTTCACCCCCCTGAGAGACTTAGCTCTGCCAATGTATGTTCCTAGTGTAGACGAGGCCAGCGCCTAACTCAAGAGGAGTTAACTGGTGTGTAGAGAACTCGAGTTCACTTGGCAGTGAAGACAGCCATTGTGTGGCGTTATCAGAGAGAAGCCAGTTGCTGTGATCTCAGTCACCATGGCCAAGATTCTCAAAAGCGACTCATGATTTTGGGTGCCCAACTTCAAACACCCTGCAGGGCCTGGTTTGCAGAGGGTGGCAGCCTGCTTTCTGGACATGTGAACAACTCCAACCACTTTTGGAAACCTGGGCCCATCTCGCTGTCTCAGCAGTTTCTGGCCCCAGGATTATGCTCTCTATAAAGCAGCTTTGTTGTCACATTTACCTGGCTGTGCTGCTGGCCCAGTCTGCATATGTGCTGGGCTGGCTGGGACAGGGGTGTTTGGATCAGAAGAGACAACCTCACTGGATTTCTTGCCCTCCGGCCCCTCCGGGATCAGATCAGCGGTGCTGTACTTCCCATTGACATGTTCAAACTCCTGAACCTGTGACCCAGATACATTCATGAATAACACACCCAGTTAGCTTGTAAAATACAGTCAGACAGCAGAGCTGCCAATCAAGAAGTTCCCAGCATTTTATAACCTCACAGACTGTGTGGCCATCAGTTTCCGGGTGAGAACAAGCTCACAGTGGCTTTGTTGCGTTTGCCAGCCAGCAGCCAGATACTTGAGCAGATCTGACTGGCCAGCACAGTTGCCTACCCAGTGTCCGGACCAGCACAGACATTCTGCATTTTGCTGCATTCCAGGCTCGGGAATGAGAAGTAGCAGCTCTACCAGGTGAGATAACGGGGGGCCTTTCACGTGCAGAAGCAGAGCTGAGAAGTCCCCCAGGCTCCCACAGACTTTGCCTCTCACTTGCTGTCCCTGCATTTACTCTGCAGGAGACATGTCTGGAAGGAGAAGGTATCCAGTTACTAGCACGGAAGTGGCTGGGCAAACAAGTGACCGTGCTAAGGCCTAACGACAGTCCGCATGCATGCCTGGGGTGAGACAGGTGTCACCAGAAACCTGAACACACACAGACTGATCAGAGTTCATTTACAGGCCGGGCTCCTGCGTGGTCCATGCCGCCACTTGAAAGCTTCTTGCTTTACCTTTGCTTTCTCCCCTGATGTATCTGACCTTGCTGTTTTCTTTCCCTTTCATGCCACAAGTTCTCTCCCACACGCCCCAGGCACTTCACATTGCTCTAGGTGGTTTCTCCTACACTGCATTTTCCCATCCTTCCTGGACAGTTGAGCACAGGTGTCTCTAAAGACACCACATAAACAGAGGTCTCTCGTTTTGGCATTTTCCCCTTTCCCATTTTGATGTCAGCACCAATTCCATTCCCAGTGTGATCTCGTCTCACAATGAACTGTGGTTGCTCACCAGAGGGTATCTGAAGGTTGGTGGCAATTAAGAACATAAGAACGGCCGTACCAGGTCAGACTAAAGGTCCATCTAGCCCAGTATCTGTCTACTGACAGTGGCCAATGCCAGGTGCCCCAGAGGGAGTGAAGCTAACAGGCAATGATCAAGTGATCTCTCTCCTGCCATCCATCTCCATCCTCTGATGAACAGAGGCTAGGGACACCATTCTTTACCCTTCCTGGCTAATAGCCATTTATGGACTTAGCCACCATGAATTTATCCAGTTCCCTTTTAAACATTGTTATAGTCCCAGCCTTCACAACCTCCTCAGGTAAGGAGTTCCACAAGTTGACTGTGCGCTGTGTGAAGAAGAACTTTCTTTTATTTGTTTTAAACCTGCTGCCTATTAATTTCATTTGGTGACCCCTAGTTCTTGTATTATGGGAATAAGTAAATAACTTTTCCTTATCCACTTTCTCCACATCACTCATGATTTTATATACCTCTATCATATCCCCCCTTAGTCTCCTCTTTTCCAAGCTGAAAAGGCCTAGCCTCTTTAATCTTCCCTCGTATAGGACCCTCTCCAAACTCTTAATCATTTTAGTTGCCCTTTTCTGAACCTTTTCTAGTGCTAGAATATCTTTTTTGAGGTGAGGAGACCACATCTGTACACAGTATTCGATACAGATACAATACAGTAGTACAGATACAATCAGAACCTTCACCCAAATCCAAACCAATGTTTTTTAACCATGGGATGTGGAAAGTTCCCCATCACTTGGCAACTCCGAAGACCCAATTCAGCTAGATACTTAAGCACATGTCTAATTTTAAACACGAGTCGTTCCACTGGCTTCAGCAGAACCACTCACATGCTTAAAGTTCAGCAGGTGATTAAGTATCTATCTGAATCAGGGTCTAACATCAAGATCAGGTGTCTTGCTCAAAGATATGCTCCGGATCAACCACAGGTACTGGGCTGGATGCAGGAATCAGTGGGGGATGTTTTCTGGCCTGTGATGTACAGGAGGTCAGGCTGGGCAGTCAGAGGTCAAGTACGCATAGGGCTTAGCAAGCAGCTTGTGTTCATAGACCCCAATGCATGTCTTTACATTGATTCTTAGAGGCATATGCAGTGGATCACTGGCAAGAAGCCATTCAGCAGGGTCTGTGACATTGACAGGAGCCCAGAACATACCTGCAATGCCACAGTTCAAATATTACCCACCTTCTTCCTTACTAGTGACATAACTCCTATCCTCGTCAGCACATGCTGGCGCGACAGCCCTTCTCGGGGAACACCATCCGCAAAGGTTTCGGCACCATCGGCTCCAGGCTCACATAAATGTCTCATGAACAAAGAGACATAAGCCCTGGGAAATGAAAGGAAGAGTTCAGTCTGACTGAGGTGCCCTGGACTCTCCTCCCCTTGCAGAGTGCTTGAAGTTCTTGTTCCCGACTGGAACCTCAGGGGAGGGAGAGAAGCCGTGTGTATTTATAGGGAGCCATTCATTTTGCTCTCCTTTAGTTTCCACACTGTGGGTCAGTGTCTCTCCGGGTGTGAAGTGTAATTATTTGTACCACTGGAGCAGTAGAGTCTCCATTGCAGTGTCCATCCTGAAGAGCTTACAACCTAAATGATGCAGTTGCCTAGGAAACCTGTCAAGATAGGCAAGGACTGATGGCCTGTCCAAGCCCGGGGTCCCCTCCACCGACGCAGAGCCTGGGCAGTGAACATGCTGGGGGCTTTGCGGCTCTTTGGGGCAGAGCTCTGATTGGAAAGCCTTTTTCATCATTTCTACAGAGCCGACAGCTGCTTTTAACTGACTGTGCCATGTTCTGTGAGAGCCCTTCTGCCTCTCCCTCGCACCAAGGGGGCGGCCTGGGGAGAGACCGACTCTAGGCAAAACTCCACTGAAGTGAATGGAGCGGGGCCCAGTTATGGGAGCTGTGGCCTGGTATATCCAGGGCACTTGCCAGGGTCCACACACTGGGCAATGCAAACGCCCCCCAGTGCAGCCGAGATTCTCTCGAGTGCTTGCTTGTACTGCACGCGTGAGAGAGTCCAGTGAAAATGGCAGAAAGCAGCCAACCGGAGCCCAGAGCCAGGAGCCAGCTGTGTCTCTCCAGGGAGTCTTTACCTAAACTCCTTCTCACTTTTCCCGCGAAGGTCTCGGACCAGCCAGTGAGAGTTGAATGCGTCCTGGGGCGGCATGCCCCACCGCATGATAGCGTTCAGGAAGGCCTTGCGCTGCCGGGCATTAAATCCAAGCACCTGCAGAGAGCACGGCCATTAGCATAACCCTGCAAGAGCATAGGGCATCTCTGAGCACCACGTACACTGCAGCAGGGTTTAGCCAGAGCTAGTCTGAACAGAATTGACGATATAAGTATGAATCAGGCCAAGCGCCCCCACGGGGTAAGGTTGGCTCTGGCTCTACCCCCATGGCAGTCACACTATGGCTTACCTCAATGTTCCCCCCAACTCTTGCCAGCAGAGGGGGCAGAGGCTTGTCTCGGTCGCTCTTCAGTTGCCTCCGTGACTGTCTCCTGCCACCTAGAGGCAATTGACATACTCTGTAAAGAAGCCACATTTGCTGATGGAGAAAACCTGGAGTGCCAGCCCTGGGATGGGTCTGCAGGCACAGCAGA
Organism: Chelonoidis abingdonii; assembly: GCF_003597395.2. Taxonomy (NCBI): domain Eukaryota; kingdom Metazoa; phylum Chordata; order Testudines; family Testudinidae; genus Chelonoidis; species Chelonoidis abingdonii. Next base: position 2,091,951 of record NC_133791.1, on the reverse strand, counting down.
ACCAGTCCCTGCACTGCTCTGATGTGAATATTACTGTAGGTTCCCCTCAGCATACACACCAGTCACTACAGGCTGGGACAGATGGTGCTCGTGACCCATGTACAGGTCCCAGTAAGATCAGCAGGGATGCGGCACATGAGCTGTGGCCAGGACAAGGCTGTAGGGAGAAGTCTGGTACCTTAAAGTGGCTCACAGTGGCGTCCCAGAATCCTCTCTGCAAACAAGACAGAAGCAAACTCTGTGCACACCCTGGCCAGAGCAGGAACATCACTGCTAGGCCCTGAATTCTGGGCAAGCCATTGTGTGCATCAGGGTCCTGTTCTCTGTGCATCACACTGCAGTGCCGGAGAAACCATCCTGCATTCATTCCTGCTGAAAAACCCTGAGTGCCCGAACACAATGGCAACTAGCTTTATGGGTCTAAGCTGCTGTTTTCCTGGGGACCTCTTGTGGCCACACCTGGTACATCTCCCTCATGCACTGCAAGGACTCACTGAATTCAGCCTGTGGCTTAGGAGGATTTGCAGGCTGTACATAACAGGCTCAGTGGGGAACACCCCCAGAGATGCAGGATGCTTTCGTAGAACAGGTGCTGGTGCGCAGGTGGAATGCTGATGGTGGCCCGTCTCCTACTGGCTAATGTCACACAGCAATGCAGCAAAGGGAACACTCTTGATATGGTCAGCGACGGACAGGCAACGTCCTACCCAGCACACCCGTTCCACCTGCTATCAAGGCGGCCCAGGGCTGGACCATATCTCCTAAGAGCCTCTCACCACAGCGCAAGGACTAGACCATAACTGTGTCTGGGACCCAAGAGGCTGTGACATCAAAGTGTAAGGGAAAGAGCTAGGCACAAAGGGAGGCCTCCTGGCAACGCCAAACCAGACCCACCTTAGCAACCCATTACCGCTCGTGCCATTAAACAGTTGATCCTGGGCTCAGCTCACAGCAACATGCTGCCATGTGGGGAGCTGAGCTCGAGCAGCAGCACATTGGGCCGCTGAGGAGCGGGGAAGGAAGCATCGTGTATCATTCTGGAGTGAGCCAACGCCTGGAACAGCACTGATCAGCTCCAGGAAGAGATTCTCTCCCAAAGGAGGCAGCATCCTGAAGCCTCTGGGGGAAGCAGGATGGTAAAGGCAAAGTGAAGAAGACCCTCACAGAGGACAGACTCCTACAAGCCTCTCCAGGCCGCTCTGCCTCCAGGCCCCATCTCGTCCCAGGGACGTTCAGCATCCATGGCCCATTCAGTCCACAGCTGCTCCTCTGAGACCACCAGCAAGCATAACAACTGGTGCCAGGGGCTCTTTTGACATAGAGCTTTGTCATAAGTAGATAGGTAAGGTAAGGGTTAATTTTCTTTTGCCTGTAAAGGGTGAACAAAGGGAACCAAACACCTGACCAGAGGACCAATCAGAGAACTGGATTTTTTTAAAAGTCGGGGCAGGAATTGTGTACTCTAGGTCTTTTGGTTTTCCCAGCTATGGAGGAAACATCTTTTCTGCTAACTCCTATTTCTTTCTAATATTTTCCTACAAAGTGTGAGTACAAAGGCCACAAGGCAAATAGGCTGTTATATGCTTTGTGTTGTATTTACAGGTGTGTTGATGTGCTGCTGGTATTAATTTGGCTATCTTTTTACATCAGGACTGTTCTATTCAATTCTTATAAGCAAGAGGCCTGTATTGATCTCTAAGGCGTATTCACGTTTTTATTTCTTTCTTTTATATAAAGTTTTTTAAGACTTGTGGAGTTCTTTCCAGTGAGGCAGAGATGGGAAAGGAATCTCTTGTTGCCCAAAGAAGGCCTCTGTGTTATATCGGTGACAGGCTAGAGGGGAGGGAAAAAGCCCAAACTCTGTGTTCCTCAACCTTCCTATTGTCCCAGGGCGGGAAAAGGCTACAGGACAAAGGGAGGGGGAATCTCTTGTGTGAGCTGACTAGGTGAATGCATAGCCTCGGGGAAGCTAGATTGCCTCTCCGGTTGTATTCAAGGAGTGAAGTATAGCATCGCACCGGCTAACCCAGGAAAGGGGGGGAAGCTGGGGGATGAGATAGGGAGACCCAGGGGTCTGGGTCTTGGGGGGTTTCTCCAGGGAAAGTCTGGGGGGACCAGAGCGAGGCAGGCGCTATATTCCTGTCTGGTGGCAGCGAGATAAATCCAAGCTGGGTATAAGCTTGGGGGAGATTCACAGTAAGCACTCAGATGTTGAACTCTAAGTCCAGATTTGAGACAGACGTTTATTACAAGCTTCTCCACGAAGAACCAGGCTGGGATGTTCCAGGCATTTCAGAAAGACCCAAAAGCCCGCAAATGGAGCCAGTGTGCAGCCACTCCTGACCGGGGCCAGAAGAGGAGCAGGGGGCTAACAGGGGTACCCCACATCCCAAATCCACCACCTGCCAGCCAGTCTCCTCCAGGCAATATGTTTTTATCCAGTTTGCCTGTCTGTCATTCTCGAAGGACCTGGCACTGGTGAGGGCAACTCAGGGAGGTAGGCAAATCCCTGGCGCTGTCGGGAGGGAGGAATTTGAAGAGTAATAAATGCCATAACTCACTCTGACCTTCGGGTCTTTCTTCAAAGTCTTCATCTTCATCCTCAGAGCCGATGGAGTATTCGGACTGGTTATCAGAGAGCTCGTCCTGCCACTCTGCAGAGCACAGGGGGACAGAGGTCAAAGGAGCGGTCTTGTGCCAGCCAACCTCTCCACATGCCCTCAGGAGAGAGATCTGGGACCCAACACAGGGATGAGATTTCCCTAGAGAGGCTTGGATGGACCTGGTCCTTCTACTTGCCAAGGCCTTTCCCACCTGAGCAGCGGAGAGGGGCAGAAGTCTGGCCACTACTGCCAGTGTAAGAAGCCACCGGTAAGGGGGGGCATTTCCCCCTGTCTCTGCCCCCCCCATCCCAACACAGAGGGGTGGTGGGGACCAGCTGGAATACAGCTCTGCTCTGCCAATTCACAGCTGATGGATGGGGTCCCTTGAGGAGCATAATCAGCTGGCATCACTGAGACCAATGCATGGCATCCTAGCCACCAGACTGATTCCACCTGCTGTCAAGACAGAGCACAGCAGGACCATGACTTCAAAGAGTCCAGCACTACAGGACGAGAACTAACCCTAGTTGATGTCACGTCCTCTCAAGACCTAAACAACCCCTTGGCTGCTCTGATTTGTGTCAAGACCAGGACAAGCTGGGACTCACGGAGCCATAACCTGGTCTCTGAGAACCTCCAAGCCTTGAGATCCTGCCCAGAATCTCTAAGCTCTGATTGCAATACATTGCTTATCCATGTGCTCTGCATACAATACCTGTCCCATACCATCTCCCCCTCCCCCCGGCACTAGTAACACGGCAAGAGAACAGCTCAGCCAGTGGCAGAGCGACTGTCGCCCCTCAAACACCAAGTGCAACTGAAAGCCTGGTCATGCTCCTTTTTCTCAGTCAAAACCCAACAGCCCAACCCCCTTTCCAGCGGCCTTATGTGGATCTGAGGGCAGAAGTTGTACCTTGGTCCTCTTGCGAGGCATCATTGTAATTGACCTGTTTGCGGATCCTCTTCCCTTTGCCAAGGTTCCTGGCCAGATCTTCCTGCTGCTGCTCATAATGGTGCCTGAGCAGCTTCTCCCAGTAGTCGGGGTCCACATTCTCCTCCTGTTTGATGATCTCTCGTTCAACCTCCTCCTGAAAGCAAAGGAGAGTGAGAGGGTGGTGAGCATAGGTGGCCTCAGCTCCATGCTAGCCCTGCCCCAAACAGACCCCCCGTTCCTGAAAGGCACTTCAAAGAGAGGAGGGCTGAGAGCACACGTGCCGGGGATGCCGGGGCTTCAAGCGCTGCCAGCCCTGCAGGCAGGAGACTCTGCTTCTGTCCCTTATTACCCAGGTGCAAACGTTATGTTCAATAAACTGTCCCTCTTCAGATCCTGCCATTTCTCCTACCCAGCAAGGGCGACCTTGGTGCCAGGGCACAGCTGGGTGTCGGCCCGGGGCACTGCTTCCTGCCAGCCATTCGCACCCCCAAAACACCCCCTACAATCATGGCTGTGTAACCCTGCTAATGTCCAGGGAGAAATCTACTAGGGCTTCCAGAAATAAACACCCAGCATGGGCCTGAGAGAGATGAAGAAGAGCAAGTCCAGCGACTGTCAGGGGAGTAAGCGGTAGTGGGATGATACGTGAGAAGCAGCGTGCTTGGTCCCAGACTCCCAGGGGTTTTGTCTGCTGGGCAGACACACCCCTCTGTAGATCAAAATAAATGCGACTGCTGCCTTGGGGGCAGGTCATTCCCTCGAAGCACAGGGGTCACGCCAGGAGAGGTGGGCAATGAGGACAGGACACCCCACTCAGACACCATCTGTCAGGGGTTTATCTGGCCCCGCTCACCATGTGCCTCAGAGTATCCTCACAGCACCCCTGGGAGGCAGGGCAGGGCTGTTACCCAACGTTACAGAGGGGCACTGAGACACTTGTTGAGGCTCACACGGGGAGTCTGGGACAGAGCACAGAACTGAACCGCCCTCTGTGGGTGCGCTGGAGTCGGGCTGTCCAGAGACAGCTGTAAGGACAGTGAATTCACCTGGCTGGGGCTGTCTCCACACCCAGCAGAAGGCTCAGCTCTGTCTGTGGAGTGATCTCAGAAGCTGAGATTTCACTGGTAGAATAGGAGGGCCACGTACAGCCTCCTTCTCCAGCCCCCAGAACGTGGCAGGCAGCAGCCATGCCAGGCCCAAGTCTGTGGGTCCCAGTGTCGCAGAGCACCTGCCGACTGCATGCTGGGGCTCTCGGGCAGCTCTGTCCGCTGAACTCAATAAACTCTATCACGCACACGGAGGGGGTAGGGGGGTGATTCCTGGCTTCTGCACAATTATTTGCCAAACACAAAAAAAAAGAGGAGGAGGAAACGCAAACGGGAAAGTACCCAAAAAGATTAAATTCAAGACATGATACTAATCACATTACCACACCGTCCTCTTCTCGCACAACATACTGGGCCACTTTAAAGGAGCTGAGATACTCGTTCATGTTCTGCAGCTCCGTATCATCAGTAGCATCCTGGTTCCGATCCAGAAGCTTCGAGATGGCAGCGTCGTCGTAGTGGATCACACTGCTGTCCTCCACGTCCTTATTGTCCCCTGAATGGCACAACCAGGGAGGCGTGAGAGGACCCTCCCCAGAGCTGGGAACAGAGCACTGCCTCGACATTCCCCTCCCCAGAGCCAGATGCATCGGGAGGGGAACAAAGCACCAAGGAATTGCACAGAGGCAGAGGAACAGGCGAGCAAGTGGCACATAAACTTGCAAACAAGCTGCAAAAGCCTAAGTCAAGGATCTTCTGGCTACAAACTTGCTGATCCCTTTCGTGTCCTCCACGCCCTCCCCCGACACTGCGCTCTGCCTAATCTCAGCAGTCAATGCCATCGGAGGGCAGCAGTTCTCTAGCGCTTTACGTACCTGGCGGGGTGCTGCCATGTTTCTTTTTCATGCTTGGAGTGACGGCGCCCCCTTTGGATGACAGTGCTTCGGGAAAGGGAGTCATAGGGTCAGGCATGGTGATCCGCTGGCCCTGTGACATCATGCCTGAAACAGAAAGGGCAGCGGGGATGTGGGTGGGCTGGGAAGTGGCAAGACAATACAGACTGGTGAAGCTTAAAAAGACCTTGTACGTTCTCTTGGGCTTCTCATTCAGGACATTTTCCCTCCCCATCTCACCTTCCACATCATCTTTGAAGAGCTCCTCCGTCCCAAACTTCAGAATGTCGTCCAGCTCTTGCTTAGTCATGGAGCCCGACTTGGAGCCCAGCCCTGGACGGACGACCAAGTGGGTCAGCATCATCTTCCTCTTGGCCACTTGGGTGATGCGCTCCTCCACGGAGGCTCTCGTCACAAAGCGGTAGATCATCACCTTCTTGTTCTGTCCGATTCGGTGAGCTCTGCTAAACGCCTGTGGGGAACAGCGCCCTGGGGAATTACTGGCAAGCCTTGTCTGACCAATCCTTGGTCTCAACAACCAACTGGGCCCTTCCCTCCATGTCACCAGCAAGTCACGCACAGGGGCACAGTCTGGGGACAGGAACCCCCCATTCTCATCCTGACAGTGGGAATCTAGACAGTCAGTGTTTCCAATACTTAACGGGCGTTACAGGCTGAGTTGGGAGCGGTGAACAAAGGGCGAGTGGTAAACCAAGAACCTGCTAGCTGCAAACACGTTCTGCATTTATCCTCCATCCCCCTCTCCTAACAGGGGAGCAAATCTCATTGGAGGGGTTGAAAAGCTTGTGTGTAACTGAAGGGCAATAGTTCATTAGCACCATTTACCTGGAAATGGGATCTACACCGTGTTTCCTTTTCCATGGTTACTAGGGCATTTGCTTTGTGTCTTAGGAGTCTCACCTACTCCAGTTGCTTACTGCCCACCCCAGGTGGGAATGGTCAGCTAGGGAGTTCACAAGTGGCTGATGTGAAAACAACAGCAGCAGCATCTCAAATGTGATAAGGAATAAGCAGCACGATGCAGTGAGAATCCTATGGAACAAAGACCCTCTTCTCATAAAAAATGTCTGCCATAGAAAAGAAAGAGGCCAAAGCAATCCCAGAAGCCACAGAAAGCAGAAGGGCTTTGAAATGGAGTCACCCCTTCCTAAATTTTCCAAGAAGCATCAGCAGCTCTTTAGAGGAAAAAACTATTTAAATTTACACTGCGTGCCAGCAAGCGTACAGGAAATGCAAATGGGAGGATGCAGCTGGAACGTACTCACTATAGCGTAAGGAAAAGAAAGCGCAACACACCTGGATGTCATTGTGGGGATTCCAATCAGAATCATAAATAATGACGGTGTCAGCCGTTGCAAGGTTTATGCCCAGACCCCCAGCTCGGGTAGAGAGAAGAAAACAGAACTGCTGAGCACCAGGAGCTGAGGAAGACAAACCCACAAGGTGGCGAAAGGTGAGACTGAAAGGGGCGTTGGTTTAGCTGGACATGCGGGACATTGTGTTTAGGGGATAAAACACAGGGAGCATTCGGTCTAAACAAACCCACCAAAAGCAAACAAGAGGGGGTGGATTAACAAGTGTGTCAGTCACTAGAAATCTGTTATTGGGAAAAAATAAAATGCCGGCTCTCAGGGGAAGCTTGGCAATTCACTGAGACATACGAGTCCTTCAGACTAGCAGCACCTGTCACTAACACCCTGCGGCATGATTAAAAGCGTCTAAGTCAACATGTTACAAAGATCCCTCATTATGCTGCACAGTGCTGGACTTGCAAATGTGAGCCCGACAGGCATATCTGCAAAACCCACTCCGGCATAGCACGTGTGCACCCTCTGGGGCGTGCAGTTACCTGCTTCATGAGCAAAGGCAGGGTTTGGTGGGCACAGATAGCCAGATTCTGAGCTCGGCTGCGTGGTGTCAATCCATGTGATTGCACACAGGCGTTTTGGCTGGCTCACCTGTTGCCTTTTGGAAAGCCTGGCCCAGAACATCTGTCAAGTTTTCAGCTGTCTGATGATATTTAGCATACTAGCTCCACAAGAGTTAGCACAAGTCAGTGCACGCGAGCTGGGAATCACGAGCTCATAGTGTGGATGTAGCCTTAGTAATTACTGACAGACTGAAAACCACTTTGCTCTCAGACACCCCTAGCTGCATCGGGCCCAGCGGTGCTCACTCCGGTGAGTTCAGCTCTCAGTGTCAAGAGTTGTGGAAACAAGTAAGTGGATTCATGTTCTGGATGATTCAGATTCTTCACGTTGCGTGCAGTGCCTGTTTCAGGTGCTAGTACACGTGGGAGACCAGGCTCCTTAAGGGGAGCACATTGAAACACTAGTTTCGGGAAAGTGCAGCTTGCACATGTGCAGGGAAGTAGCTATCAACATGCTGTACACAGCCACCCATATTCACCAGCTGGCCAATACTCAGCCAGTCAGACACCACATTATACACTGGTTCCATCGCTAGTGCAGCAGGTGCAACTACACACACAGACTTAGCACTGTGTTAGTCACCTGCCTGATACAGAACAAAACTCCTGTGGCTCACCCTCAGAACCGTTACCCTCCAAGACATTAAACCCGCATCCTAGATTGCTGCCTGCACCATGCATGGAAAGGAAAGCTCGGATTTTTTAGTATTCTTTACAAATAATAATAATAATGCACACCATTAAACCTGTCGATGGCTTCCTGGCGCAGGCCTCCCGTGATCCCTCCATCTATCCGCTCGTACTTGTAACCCTCGTGCTCCAGGAAATCCTCCAGCAAATCCAGCATTTTCGTCATCTAGAGAGAGAATCCCACCATAAGCCACTGCGCACTGCCCTGGAGTGCGGGACTAGGGGGCACACAAACGCAACACTTGGGGGGAGATTTTCCCTGAAAACAAAAAGTGGGTTTGGCCAGTGGGAAATGACATCTCACCCCTGGAAACTGAGCTGCCGAAAGGAGCAGGCATGTGGGTACCATTTGCACACACACACACAAATGTGTTTGGAAGCCTGAGGCGCTGTTTGCATTACCCAGAGGGCTGATCTGGGCCTAAGAGCATAATTCCAAGGGCGCCACCCCCAATTCCAAATCATAGCCGCCAGCGTATGACTGAATAGAAACAGCAGTAACATTATAAACAAGCTATTGTGATATTAATTGCCATTATAGGGCACCTTTTATATGAGTTCTTAGTGTGCTTTGCAAGCACTTGCAAATTAAGCCTCAAAAATCCCCGGGCACATGAATTAGTATTATTATCTCTGTTTTACACATGGGTAAAATTATGTTAAGAAAGATTAAATGACTTGCCAAAGGCCATAGTTCAAGTCATTGGCGGAGCCAGGAATACAACCCACATATCCTTACTTCCAAAATCTGCTGCACCAACCCTTAGATACACTGTCACCATTTCTCTCATTCATCTCAATCTGTATCTACTAAAAATCCCCTAGTACAGAAACAGATGTAGAAAAACCATTCTGGTCCTTTACCTTCAACACAGTTAGCAGAGTTTGTGATCAAAATGACACCACAGGGAAGTGAGGCTAAAACATTCGCCTGTCACTTATTAAGTAAAATAGCCAATTGGAGGAAACGCCTTCCCTCCGAATTCCCAGAGTTTTGGGCTTTGAGTCTTGAAGGCGAGAGGAAAGAAATTCTCTTCACTCACCTGGGAGAAGATCAGGACCCTGTGTCCCCCATCTCGCAGCTTCTTCAGCATCTTTTGCAGCAGCATCAGTTTCCCAGAAGATTTAACCAAAGAATTCCCATCATAGGATCCATTTGGCAAAACCGGAGCCTCCTGAGAACAGCGTAAGTGGATCCTTGGTTGGTGGAGGGAGTCTTTACTTTTGCCATTCTAGGGGCACAGCCTGTCCACACTGAAGTCAATGGAGGATTGCCACCAACTTCAGCAGGAGCAGGATTCATCCCCTAGACGATTATTATAAATGGTCAGTTGGGGGATGAGGGTCAGAGACAGAGCCTGTTGGCTACCCACTTGCTCTGCCTTCTGGATGTCTGTGGTGGTTTTGTAACATTAAACATAAAGCTAGCCAAACACTGAAGACCGCAAGCCATGCTGGAGAAAGATTAATGAGAAATTCACTGGGTTTCAGAGAGGAGATGCCCACCTCAGATTGTTCAGGCCAGAAAAAATTGCCTGCCTTTAAGCTGATTTTGATGTAACAACCTGGAGGATGCCTTGAGCATGTGTATTGAAAAGAAAAGGAGCAGAAACATTGGCCCTCGTCAATGCACACATACATTATAGATCTGGAGGTTCTGAAGTGAGATAACTTACCACAGCAGCCACAGGAAAGAGGTACGGGTGATTACAGCACTTCTTCAAATCCATCATGATATTGAGCAGTGACACCTGGTTCCCACCGCCTTTGGAATTCAGGGCTTCAAAATTCCTTGTCAAGATGAACTTGTAATACTTCCTGCATTAACAGTGATGGGCAAGGCATTACCACCAACATGGGATTGGCCTAAGAGGAATGAAGGGATCAAATTCATCCCATTGACTTCAATGGAGTCATACCAGGAAAAGAACTGGCCCAGACACTTAAAAAATGTGATTCTATCTCTGCAAGTCCTGGTCAGTCGAGTTACTCCGCTGCTCTCTTGGATAACTCAGTCCCGGTGAGAGTCCTCGGATGAGGTGGGTGGGTGAAGTGTTAAGAAATATTCCTGCTGCTGTGAGAAGAGAGCTTGTGCCCCAGAGTGGGTATTTCCTGGAAGATAAATTAACCTTTCCCTGCTGCTTCTCCTGAATGTCAGTGGAAAGCTGGGACTGTCAGCAAAAAACGGATTGTACCCAGGCATGCAAGACCAGCCTTCAGTCCAGCTGCTCTAGCCTTGACCCAGAGCACTCCCACTGGACTCAGAGGAGTGACTCCACATTTACACTGGCGTAACTGAAAGCAGAATCTGGCCCCCAGGGCTTAATCCATTCAGCAGTAGAGCAAGCGGATTTTACCTCGGGGAAGTCTAACTATTCAGGAGAACACCAGGTGCATTCTGGCGAGAGAGAGAGCTGTAGCATTCATACTCCACACAGCTCCAGCTCTCAGGCTTCCAATGGCTACGAGAATTTTAATGATTTTTCAGATCCCTCATTTTTGCCATGTGCCAGGCGCTGCACAGGGCAAGGAGCCAGGCTTCCATTTACCAAATCCTCTGTCAGAGGAACTTGTCCCACCCAGCTGCCATGACAGTGTGACCTCTCCGAAGGAACCAGGGCCGCTAACTCTTACCAAGGCTGAATGCTTCAGTGCAGATTGTGGTGTGTGGCCTCTCCCCTAACAATCCATTTCAACGCCTTCCGCATAGGCTGCGGTCTCACTGCACCGAGCACCAATGAGACAGCACAAAAGGAACCAATGGCATTGTGCCCTTGTGCTTCCAGAAGAATCATCTGTAACCCTCTGTGATTTAGGTTACTAGCACTTACTTCTGCATCTGGCTGAGCTCCACTCTCACAATCAGCTCTGTTTTTGCAGGCATGTTCTTGAACACATCTGCCTTCAATCGCCGGAGCATATGGGGACCCAATAGATCATGGAGTTTTTTTATCTGGTCCTCCTTGGAGATGTCAGCAAACTCTTCCAGGAATCCTTCCAGGTTGCTATAAAAATAACCCATAATGAGATAGCACATAGCAGGTCATGGGAGACTCATAGTCCAAGCAATTCATATCCTCAGGATTTAAATGAAGAAAGCTCTACAGAATACAATGGAAGCATCCTCCCACCATGTGAATGTAGTTCCAGTTATACAGAGGAATGGTACATGCCACGTAGAGCAGATTTACTGCTACTGTTCCGACATTAGACATTAGCCAAGTTCCAAAGCCACCAACGCCTCCTTCTCGGGAGGAAGAGGACGGATCTAAGAATCTTTTACCCACAAGTCCAGTGACTGCTGGGGAAGGCAATAAGCCCAGATGGGAGTATCCCAGAACTATATACATGTAATGTATATGACATGAATATTTATTTATTCTAGCACAGTGCTGCGACTGTTTCCTTCTGCCATCTATCCGTCGGTCTGTCTGCCTGCCTCTCTGTGACACTCACCCAGCCAGCGAAGGGAAATAGTGCAACTTACTTAAACCTCTCCGGGGTCAGGAAATTGAGCAGGTGGAAGAGCTCCTCTAAGTTGTTCTGGAGCGGCGTTCCAGTCAGCAGCAGCTTGTAGTCAATCTTGTAGCTATTTAATACCCTAAAGAACTTGGACAAGAAGCCGAGTCAGGTGGGAGCAGTTCAGTTGGGGGGCAGAGGGACCTGCTTGGTCATTTTAGAACTTTTGGTTCTGCTTATCTGAAGTGCAGCTGATGCGTGTAGTAGCCTCCACTCCCTCCTCTTAGCCATCCCAGCCACAGACCCCATCGGTCAGACTAGCCCAGGGAATCCTTTCTCTCCCTAGGGAGACCTGGAGGAGTTCCTCTAACCAAGGTGACACTGGCTGCCCTGCTGAAACGATCATCCTGCCAGCGTGACTTGAGTAAATCTCACGTGGTTTGAAACTGAATCTGCCCTGGGCTTCTTGTGACTGGAAGAAGACTCTCAATTTCCCTCAGTCTTTCCATTTCCAAGCCAGAAAAGCTTGGGAGCCCTGAGGATGCATCTCATTTAACCCAAGGGGACGGAGAGAAGGAGAGAGGGCGTCTTCCTTTGCTCTCAGGTGACCCCTTCAGGCTGGCCTGGCAGCAGTGCTGACCAGCTCTGTGGCGTGGGATGGGGGGCTGTCACCTCAAGGCTTCTCAACCAGGCAGGTAAGCCAGTCCATTGTGGGCCATGGAGGGGAGTGAATCCTGCAGGGTCAGCTCCCTCCCTGACACTGGCAACATATTGCTGCTGCTGGACTCGGCAATCTTTTATTATTATTATTTCTAATCTCTTCAGTTTCGCTCACATCAACGTAAAGCCATGTAGTGCCCTGTGGAGTCTGAATGCCAACCGCCAGGTTTCTTTTTCCTTTGTTAAAAAATCCACCTTGCCTCTTTTCTGTGTTTTTACCTCCATTTGGAATCTGTGACTGTCACCAAACAGACTCCCCTGCTCCCACCCTGGGACATCCCAGGCAGGCAAAGCGTCCTGTCCTCCTCCTCTCTCTTCCCCCAGCTCCCATCAGAGACAGCCTGAAGGCTCCGCTGGACTCCAGCCATGCCCCAAACATGCCAGTCACATCTGCTGACTTGAGCGTGTCTGGACTACCTCCTGCCTCACCAAGCTGCCAGCTGTGCTCCAGTGACAGGACCTGTAATGGCTGTGATGATGCAAGAGGCAGGAATAATCCAGATGAGATTCAAACCCCAAGTAGAGTTTGGGAGACGGAGGGGAAATTATCTTTTGATGTGCTGCAACCTGAGCAAATCTGTTCTGGACCCACAGAGGAGATCTAAGAGGAGTGTAGCCTCGATGGGGCAATGCCTGGAACGGTGAATGTACATCCAAGTAACATTCTTCCCAGCTGCCATGAAAGATACTTACTTTGGATTGGTTGTTCTTCAGCCTGTGAGCTTCATCCACCACCAGACACGCCCACTCTATAGAGCCTAAAACAGCCTGATCAATAGTGATCAGCTCATAGGATGTGAGCAGGACGTGGAATTTAATCTGGGCTTCTTTCTAGATGAAATAGAGAGAGAGAATATCACAGATTAAAGAGACCAAGGGGACATGGCTGCCACTGGCCCTCAGTGCTTCTCTATACTACACACATCCCAACACGTGAAGAAAAATGTGGACTTGTTTCAACCGCACTGCAAAATGCCAGCAAGCCCAGTCTAGGAATGAATCAAGCCAGCAGAAAATCTATATCCATCTGAGCATTAAAATGAATTAGGGAGCTATATACCAAACAGAAAAGGATCCTGCAGAAATCTGTAAAGCCCATCATAAATCTGCTGCATTTATAAACAGTGTCAGCTTTTCTCTTTGGAGAACAGTTGATTCAGCTTCTTGGGAATCTCACCCTCTGTAGGTCAGACTGTGCTCTCATTTGCACTGGTGTAAATCCCAAGTAAATCCATTGGCTTCAGGAGAGTTACTCTGGATTTAAACTAGCACAAATGAGTGCAAAAATTTCCCATCCCTACCTCTTTCCCTCCCCTCCTGCTGGAATCCTGCTTTCTGATGTTCTGATTCACAGGCCAGTCCATATGAAACAGAAACTACAGTTCTTTATCTTACAGAGAGTGCTAAACTGAGAAAATCACATGGGGAAGGAGCCTGCATCCTGGCACAAAGAATACAATTCACCAAAGTCCAAGGACAGCAAATACCTTGCTGCAGTGGTAATGTATGTGGGTGGAACACATATCCCAGGGACAAAGAACCTGTCTCAAAGCCATTAGACAGAATGAGAGCTGAGATAATGGGAGCCCAGATGAGCACGAGGAGTTTGCAATTCCCAAGACAGCCCCAAAGAGAGAGACAGATGCCTGGAGAGGCTCATTAAGAGAGTATTTCTTTTGCCATTTGTTAGCAGGCTTAGAGAGCAGAATTTCTCTGCATACCCAACAAGTAAGACAGTTAATCTTTCCTAGCATCTTTCACCCTCTCCCTTGCCAATAGTAGAATTTGCTTTGTCTCAGGCAGGGTCAGGGTTGTAGCTAGCCAGGACTTACTTTCATTCGGAAAACCTTCTTCCCACTCCGGATGGCATTGTCTTCAAAGGAGAACTCATTTTCTCGGATCACAGCCCGGCTTTCCTTATCCCCCGTGTAGGTCACAACATAGAAGTCAGGTGCCCACATCTCAAATTCTCGTTCCCAGTTGATAATAGTGGAGAGAGGGGCACTAACCAGATACGGCCCTTTCGAGTGGCCCTGTTCAGAAAGACAAATTCCAGGTGAGTATGCTGCACCCAGGCTCCCACGAGATGCCAAGGAAGTAAGGACTGCCTCCGCGGGTGCCAAATACCTCTTTGTACAGGGAGTATAGGAACACGATGGTCTGCACCGTCTTCCCAAGCCCCATTTCATCAGCAAGGATCGTATCAGTTCCCTGGGCCCAGGAGAACCTCAGCCAGTTCAGTCCCTCCAGCTGGTAAGGATGTAAGGTGCCGCCTGTTGCATCAATATACCATGGCTGCTTGTCAAATTTAACTGTAGGCTGCAAGGGAAAGAGGCAGAATGCAAAGTCTGCAGAGCCTGTTCATCCCCTCACCTTCCTTCTCTCTATAGCCCGCTAGGTTCCTGGTCAAGGCTTTAGCACAGACAGGCCCACATCAAGATTTAAATGCAGTTCATACAGTTCCAAAATGCAGTCCTTCTCAATACAGAGCTGCAGCCTGCAGAGACCACAGGTTCCAGCATGCAGTGTTCCATTTTGTGTCCAACACCTGAGAAAATCCCTTTCCTCTTGATAATTCTGCTTAAGGAATGAACAGAGAAAACCTGTGGGGCGTGGCCATTCAGGTGAAGGTTCTGCATTGCATGTTTCTATGGGCTGCTCCTCCACCGTACAACTGAGGGCAGCTGAAAATGGTTCCCTTTGATGTAAATGAGATGCAGCATTAGCCCCCCTGGAAAGTTACCAGTGAGACCCAGGACTGGACAAGGTTTGGGCTTTAACACAAAGAAATACTGAAACAAACTACAATGTTTCTTAGGAGCATGCAAGAATGGGGAGCCAGTGAGAGTCTCAGCTGAGTCACATGCTCCTGCGCTGCTGTGTTCACACCCCACTTACATCAACAATAGGAGTTTCTGGAGGTTTTTCTAGTTTTTCTTCCTTCAGTTTTCTCCCTTTCTTGTTCAGCCTCTTTGGAGGTTGGATATCATCCCCCAACATCAGCTCCCTGGAAGAGACCATTGAACAGAGGGCATGGATAAGAAAAGGGGAGCTGGATAGGCAGAAGGATATTCCCCTCATGGCGTCCACACATGAGCTTAGAATTCCCAGCCAATCTCCATTCGCTCTTTCCCCACCAAAACTTCTCCACCCCAGCCCCAGCTGAATCGTTTAGGATGTAGGTTATAACAAGCCAGGCAATGTCACCCAAAATACATGTAATAATTTACTCAAAATAAAAGCACTCCTATATTTTTCCCTAAAAACTAGACAGAGCCCAGCACAACAGATTGTCTTGGAAATGCAATAAGTCAAATTAATACTACTGCTAAAAATGAATGGCCACAGCACACAGACAGCTGGATACTTGAGATACTACAGATAGGCAGTAAACAGATATGTGAACTAGAGATTTTGGGTGCCCAACTTGAGACACCTTAAAAGGCTCTGATTTTCAGAAAGTACAGATCACCCACGTAATGAAAATCCATCTCCTTTAAGGTGGTTCCAGTTCTTCACTCAAAATATGAGGCACCAAAAATCGCCAGTCACTTTAGATGCTGTAGATCTGCATGGCTCTATAGTGCCTGTGCAGACTACAGACTGCACTGCCTCCCTGACTCATACCTGTGATTCCAGTACATCTGTTTCAGGTTTTCATAGTAGGGGATGTCTATGTCATCAATCTCCCAGGTACACTGGTCGTAGGGTAAATCTTTCCACTTGATCAGGTAATGGACATCTCCCTTTTTATCAAAGCTAGAATGCATAATATATAAAATCACGTCACTGAAATGACATAATGTAACAAACATCACCTGAGTTGGTGTTTCCCTTGTATGGAAACATCTCCCTGATGAGACAGCTTCCTCTCTCTCAAACACAAACTCTCAAGCCTTCAGAGCCTGGAAGTCTCAGCAGAGTTCAGTTAAAGTCCATTGAAACAGAGAACCCTGCACCCAACAGAACATGAAACAGAACATGCTCAGGTCTCCTGTCAGCTAGCACCCAGGAGATTCACACAGAGCCAGTGGAGGAAAGAATGCCAGAGATGGGCTGCTTGTGTGATAAATCTCTCATACACGTGCACAAAAGCATGCACAAAACAACCAAATGTCCAGATATAAATATACAGCAATGGGGGGCCTGCCCTTCCAAAGGTGATGCATTCAGGAACATTCCTGGGGGGAGCACCAAGACTTGTTTAGCCAAGTTTCAATCCTAAGCAAGCAGCTTACTAAGACCCTGTTTTCAAGAAACCAAATACTCCATCCTCTGTTTCTGCCTTCAGATTATGAGGTCCATGCAGAGCTAAAATAACACCAAGAAGGAATCAATAGTTTCAGGTGGAATGGTCCATTAATCTGCTGTGTATGTTTAATCAATCAAAGAAGCTAAAAGCCACACGATTTCACTGTGTCTGCGCTGCCTGGAATTTAGTGTTGGGGACAATAATTTATATAACACCACAGTGCTGAAGGCTGTGTAGTCAGAGTATGTGCACAGCATGCAGTATGTGTCCATGGCTGCTCAGAAATCAGTTAACACAGGGCTGTTAGTGAAAGAACAAGAGAATTAGTTAAATGTTTTTAAACTTAGAAGAATGAAAGTCAGAAGGAGCAGGGCAGGGTCTCAGCCTATGCCCAGGAATGTAGGCGCTCATCCAGTATCCTATCTCCAACACTGCTGGATGTTTCAAAGAAAGGTGCAGGAATTTATGGAATAATCTGTCCCCAAGGAAAGTCCTTTCCTAACACCCATTAGTTAGAATTGGGGCTGTTAATTTTTTTCTTACTATTGTTTTGGATATTCTGACATTTATACAAATTTCTCTTCCAAATCCTGCTATGCTCTTGGCCTCAATGGTATCTTGTTGCAGTGAGTGCCACCGGCTAATTTTGTATTATGTGAAAAGTTACTAGTTTTAAAAGTTTATTGAATGTCCCCTGGTTCTTGTATTATGGGATATGGTGAACAAAAGTTCTCAGTAGACCTTCTCTAGTCCATTCATTATTTTGAAAAGCTTATCATGTCTCCTTATACATTTCTCATTCCAGTTACACTGAAAAACTAATAAAAACCTTTCAAAATCCAGTTATTGATAAAAGGCAAGTCCTGCCTTATTTACACAGAATGTAACTCTGGCACAGGTTTTAGCCACACAACTTTACTCAGTCCCCATCAAACAGGTTTGAAGAGAAGTGTGTGATTCCTAATTTAGAAGTTCTACAAAGTGATCCTTGCCTTTTGACTTTTTTTTTAAAAAAGATATCAGCTCAGAAGATTATCTAATACATAGGAAATGTCTTCAGCACAAATAAATGCAGATATCATGGCTAAATAACTGAAAGGACTCACATATGCAATTCATTTAAATTCTTCTCTTCATGCACAGTCCCATTAGCCTCTGAGGGAGTTATGTGTGCATTAGCTATCTCTCAGTATATATGTGATTCTCAAATTCCTGCTAATGTCTTCGATGTGATTTGAGTGAGGGTGGAGTGCATGATTCCCCAAAGAAATGAACATCATACACAGAAATGGACTGGCATTTGAGAGTAGTCTAGGTGAGTAATAGCAGCTGCATGGTGCAATCAATAGGAGAAAGACTGATCACCCAGTTGCAGAAGAAATTTATGAATTTTTCAGTAAAATATTAGTTGGCATCAGGGATTCAAATAATGTATTTGGGGAAAGTTTAATAACACCAAGATCCACCTTTTGGAAGAATTTACTATCTATATTTTTAATGTGCAAGTTAATAGAAATGGAAATAATGCAACAATTCATTTTTGGCCTCACTTTCAGCTCTGTAACGAGCTTCCAAGGTGATGATAACCTTGGAATAAGTTTACAGCTTTACTCTCTTTAGGATGAGCAAATAAGTGTCACAGAAGCAAAGCAATAGGTAAATCCCCATCCCCTGGCCAGGAGAAAGTTTGGCCTTGGAGAGACATCGCAGGACAAATTCTACTCTCACTTACAGAGTCTGGAAATTCAGATTAATTCCATTAGACCTGGTGGAATTGTTCTGGGTTAACACTGGTGACACACATGAGCAGCACCCATCCTATCAAAACACCAGGCTGTCTGTGTTCTAATATTACAGTGCTGTGTCACGAATGGCCACATGGCACTTGCCTGGGTGATCCCTACACTCTGGGCTGTCTACATTCAAGGCCAGATTCAATAACGTCAGTGGGTAGAATCCAAACTAGAAATGCTTTGTGTGTGTAACTTCGCCAACATCTCCCTGATCACCCTGCGGGACGTTATGTTCCTAGCACAAGCAGATCTAACCGTTGCTTAATGAATATTTCCCACAAACTAGAATTGACAGAGAAATACTGTTTGCTACAGAAATGCTAGTTCCCCCCCCAAAAAACTAGCTGATCACCATAAATCACCACCCCAAAAACCTCTGCAGGACTGGGATATCACACACTCCATACTAATGACATGGGGAGAAACAGCTCCCTGCACCTTCATTTGCAAAGGGAGGCAAGGTGAATGCATCAGTTTTCACTCGGAACTCCTTCTTTACAGATCTTCACGAGGCTCTATCTGCCCCCTGATCTTATAGGAGTTGTAGGAGTCTGTACGCCCAACCCCTCTCTCCCACACAACTCCCCACCTGTGATTCAGGATTCGGTGAATCATCATCCACTCGGGTTTGATGCCGTAGCGATAGTACTTCTCCTCCATCTTGACGTACTGCGGGTCTTTGTTCTTCCGCTTCTCGCTTTTGCTGTCCTCATCCCCAGAGCCATAGTCGAAGGCCGGGGGCTCGTCCATGTCGTTCTTTCTTTGGTAGTTGCGGTACATCACGGTGTGGTAGAGCTCCAGCTGCGCCCGGAGACAGCAACAAAGTGGGGAGCTGGTTATGTTTCAGCACTGCCCCCACACCTGTCGAAAAGGGCCACAGGTGTGCCAGGCCCAGCCATGGGCCGCACCACACGCAGTCCCCCTCTCACCAGCCACGCTGCTTCTTACCTGCAGCTCCTTGACCCAGGAGCAGTGCCAGTAGGAGAGCCCTGCCCATTTCACAAAGAACTCCCGCTCCGGGATCCCCTCCAGGGGCTTTGGTGGAGGGACAGACAGCTCCAGGTCAGGCGGATGGAGCCCAGACAGGAAGGGGGCAGGGGGCTCTCTCCAGACCCAGTGCAGGATGCGTTGGACTTTGCCTTTTAAGGGAGGGCACTGAGAATAAAAGGTGGTAAAAATAACACATACACACTCCTGGTTTAAAATGGGCCCCACACAGCACTTCCCACTTCCTCTCCCCTGGCAGCACAGCCCTTAAACACTAGGGAAAGCCCAACCCATCACTACCAAGCTCCTGGCTTCTCAATGGCTGAACATCAGACCTGGCCTGGATTGAGCACTGGGCCTGCACTGGCAGTGGAGTTTGCTGGAGGGCAAAGAGGTCTGCAGTGGGGGAATGTAGCACAGATCCTGCCCGGGCCAAGCCGTGAGGGGAGCTGTTACTCTGAGGGAATTCTGCACCAAAAATTAACAATTCTGTACGCAATATTTTAAAATTCTGCAAAACTCTCTATATTTTATTTGTCAAAACAACACCATATAATCAGGCCAGTTTCAACTATTTTGGTAACTTATTACAAAATACCTGTCAGCAAGTATGTCAGTCACAATACACACAACAAAAAAGGATTCAGGAACTGTCAGGGGGCAGGGTCTGAAAATTGTGATTTCTACTAAAAGGAAGCATTTCGGTGGAAATCACAAATTCTGCTGGAGAAAACAGAATTCTGCGGGGAACATGAATTCTGCACAAATTCTGCTTTGTGCAGTGATGCAGAAACCCCCTAGGAGTAAGCTGTCCAGGGAAGGAGGGCATTGCCTGGGCAGAGAGGAAGGAGTACTAAGCCAAAGCCCCCCGAGCAGTCTCTGCTGGAGTCTGGGCCATAACTGGAAACTGCTTCCACGGTGGGAAATCCCCAGGCAGGACAGGCAGCAGCAACTGGCAGTAAATTAGGCCAGACTCAAGGGAACCCAAGGTCATGAAACAAACTGGTCAGTTTTTAACAACCCCAGAGCCAGGCCTGCCGCCTCTGACTCAGCCTGGACAGTCCTGAAAGGAATTGCTGTGCTCTGAGGTCGGTGCAAACTGCTATGTCAACCCCAGGGCTTGATTCTTAATCAGTGCCCTTCTTTACTGGTCAGACAGTAACAAGTAAGCCTGAGTGAGAGGGTGAAATACATGGGCTGGGGTGGGTGTGAGAGTGCCCCCCCCCAAGGCACCTTGAATGATGGCAGATCCATCCCCTGGATCCACGCATGCTGGAGAAGGATGGCTCTGTCTGAGGGGCCATTATGCTATACATGTCCCAGCTGCGGACACAATGGGCTGGGAAGTAATAACTGTTTCACTATTCCCATATTTAATTCTCAGTGCTGCCACGGGCTCCAAAAATCATGCCCACCTGCCACTGCAGCTCGGCTGCCTCTGGTGGGGAGATTCCTTCACGCAGGAGATACATCACATGGGACCTGACACTTAATCTAAAAAGCTGCAGGGAAATAACCGGTCATCTGCATAAGGCAGTGAGTCTGTGCAGGAAACGGAGCCTTACAGAGACCCAGCAAGCCCTAGAGCAGGGGTTCTCAAACTGGGGGATGGGACCCCTCAGGAGGTCGCGAGGTTATTACATGGGGGGTCATGAGCTGTCAGTCTCTACCCCAAACTCCGCTTTGCCTCCAGCATTTATAATAGTGTTAAATATATAAAAAAGTGTTTTTAATTTATAAGAGGGTGGGAATGTCACACTCAGAGGCCTGCTAAGTGAAAGGGGTCACCAGTACAAAAGTTTGAGAGCCACTGCCCTAGAGGCAGCCAGGGAGGGGGTGACAGACTCTGCAGAGCAGGAAGTGAGGGGCAGGATGGCAGGCCCATCGGGGAAGAGGGCATGGGATGGCGGGCACATCAAAGGGGGGTGGGATCAGAGCTCGGAGAGGGGCACCTGACTACCCTGACTCTAGCTTCTAGTTCTGAAACCTTCAGGTCAAGCTAAGCCCCACTCCTTGCCCAAGAGGAAGTGAGAGTGGGGACAAATGCTGTTAACACTCACTGTACAGCGAGGGCAGAGCCATTCACCATTTGGTATTTCCGGCAGAGGCGGGTTCAGACAATGCAGGTGGTAGGAAGATGGGCAGGTGTCACAGCACAGCAGCTCCCCGCCATCCTTACACGCACGGCAAAACTCCATGTGATCATCCTCCTCCTCTTCGCCCCCTTCCTCCTCCTCCTCCTCCTCCTCTTCCTTTGGCTCCCACTGGATCCCTTCCTTCTCCTAGGGAAGAGGCATCAGCACAGTGCTGAGTATTTACTTAGGTGGCCCATCCAGTGCCCCAGGGGTATCTGATATGTGTCTAAACACACATGGGCGCTTTCCCCTGTGGGCTGAGTTCTCAATTCTCAGCACCTGAACACTCAGCTGCAAGAGCTCCTGTCGGGGTAGGAACTGCCTGAGGAGGCTGAGAAGCTAAGTCAGCCTGGCAGGGATTTGGATCCATGAATCCAGGAGCCAAGACCATTTCCAACGTGAATCTTAGCTCCCTCTGGGGAATACTGCAACTAAGTTTGGCTACACAAGTCCTGCTGCTTTGGCCCCGGACATGGTTTCAGAGCCAATGATCACACAGCACCAACTGAAAAACAAAGGCTCCTTTTGGGCAGGGTGCGGCTGTGATTTAGATAATTCCATGTGCTGCAAGGGGTGGGACATATAAATCTCTGAACACTACTCTCTTCAGAAGAGCAACCCTCATTTAATTAGTGCTCCCAACTATGATCTAAGCTGATTTTCAGCAGCAACGTTGCCTAGTTTCAAAGCAACCCCACAGTTACTCACACAGTGAGGGCAGCTCCACTTGCCCTCGGGTGCTTTCTCTAGCTCGGGATCCAGGCAGACGAGGTGATAGGCGCGAGGACAAGTGTCGCACAGGATAATCTCCCCTCCTTGCTGGCAGACTTCACAGTAATCTTGGTGGTCGGTCTCATATCCATCACCTTCTTCAACTAAGAACAAGGGACACACAGGACAGTCAGAGAAGCAGCAGCCATCACATGCTTTCCCAGGAGGAAATGAGACAATTTCTCTTGTAAAAGGATTAATTATATTTACGGAAAGAAAGAGAACATTCCACCTTAGTCCCCATCTATTACATTCCCCTACCTCTCTGTCCCTCAGCATCAGTTTATCTGGGTCTTTGCACACAGCATCCTCTCACCTCTGTCTCTCTTTCTCTCTCCACACTGTATCATCCTTTGGTTCCTTCAGGCTCTCAATGGAGAATGCCAGAACCTGGAGAGGTTGCAAGGGAGGCCAGTCAGAGAAACCTCCGCAGATACCATCACCATCAACTGCAAATGTACCATGCAACAGTAACACAGCCAAGAAGGACTCTTCCTCTTTGCTACTCTGGTCTCCCTCTGTAGAGGCAGGAGCTCCTCCAACCTGGCACGGCAGGGGACAAGGAAGGGCAGGATGGCTCTATGGTTAAGGCACTGGACTAGGACTCAGTCCCAGTTCTGCCACAGCCTCCCTGAGTGACCTTGAACAAGTCACTGAAACGCTCTGTGCGCAACTGCTCATCTGGAAACTAGGGAAGATAATGAGTCTCCCTTTGTCAGCCTGATCTACTAAGACTATCAGCTCCTTGGGGCAGAGTCTGCCTCTCACTAGGTATTTGTACAGCACCTCGCACAATGGGGTCTCCATGTACTGCTGCAACATGAACAACAAACAAAAAGACTAAACAGATTCCGTCTTCGTGGAGGGGACTGATTCGCAGCCAGTCCCAGTCTTCGGGAGCTCAGCTCTCACCGGTGTAAGAGAATCAGGCCTATGCATGGCTGACGTGAGACAGTCTCATTTCCTATCCCAGCAGACGCTTCCAGCCCCACATCCAGAAGCTTCCCTTTGATTGGCTGGAGGTATAAGCTGAGGGTGAATATAAGAAGCTACAGGACATTTGGAATTTCTGGATCTGAAGTATCTTGTGGGGAGCAAGGACAGAAGATATAAAGAAAAGGATTTTTTCTGTCGCACTACAAGAGTGAATGACTGCCCAAGCTGCGAACACAGCGGGGCCAGTGCTGCCATCGAGCAGATGGCTGTGCTGAGCCAGCAACAGCTGAGGAGGAGCCAAGCTGCTGCAGTTAATGGAAGACCGGGAGGGTGGAGGGAAACCAGTCGTACACTTCGCTCCTGGAGTCCTTCGGGGGCAGAGAGAGAAGCTGCCGAGCTGGTGCCCGTGGAACACTTCTGGGCAGTTCAGTCCAAAGGGACCTTTATGGATTTTTTCAGTAGCAATGAAGCAGAGAAAGTGTTGCTAAAAAAATCAGTGGTATCCAAAAATGATATATACGTCTGATCCAATACCCTGCTGCGTGCCTTGTCCTGCTGCTTGCATGCATTTCTTATCCCAGGGCACGTCCATGAGACTGAATGAAGCATGTGCCCTGCAAATTACTCTGGCATTTAACATAGGCAAAAAAAATCTAATCTTGTTCACATCTTCATGCTCCCCTACGGTCCAAATGTCAGCTAGACACCTTGGCCTATGTGGCTGGTCACACTATAAGGCTAAATTTACTGGTGGTATGTTCCCAGAAATACCGTTTCCATGAAAGGGGAACAATGCCAGGCCAGCAGACAGGGCTCTCCCTCCAAAGCAGCTGTGCTGGGGCTGCGTGGCAGTGCTGAAGGAACGGGAGCTGCTCACAGCCCTGGCGAGACACAAGCCAGCAGTGGCATTTCACGCTGAGTGTGAATGAAGGCGCCCTCGCCCCCACACACCCCCATACGGAGCCAGGGTCAGATGCTGCAGTGAAAGCTCCCACACAGGGCTCCAGGGACCAGAGAAGCACACATCAAAGCGGGAAATCCAAACAGAACAGGAGCAGAGTACAAAGAAATGGCCTACTCCTCTTTTTCTTTCTCCTCCTCTTCCCTCTCTTCCCCAAGCCCGCCGAGCATTCAGAGCGCACCGAAGAGCTGTTGATGCTGGCGCTGTCAAAGTCCGACTCCTCCCGCTCCTCCTCTTCACTCTGCAAGGGAAATCAAACCACACAGAGGCAAAGCATTGGTTTCTCGTCCCCCGCTGCTAGAGGACCAGGCCTTGTGGCAGGAGGAGCACAGCACCGAGGAGCTGGGTGAATGCACAGGGAGAACACAGTCCACTGAGTGAGCTCTTCGGGGCTGAGCCCATTGAGAGCAAGCAGTAAAGCTTGCAGGCTCATTGAGTATTTAGGGATAGGCCACATGCAGGCTTATACGGCTCCTGGTGCCACTGTGCAGAGGTTACGAGAGTGTGTCACCAAGTAAATCGTATGTATTACACCAGTCTCTCGGACTCAGTGTCGAGCCAAATAGGGCTGGATTGTATCTGCTGTCTGCGGGACAATGCTCTCTCCCTTCAGCTCTGCAGAGAGACTGGCACCACCAGCAGCCGCTGAAGGGAGCAGGCAGGTTAAGATCCCAAATCACTGAAAGACTCTGAGTGCAGATTTAAAGGGTGCAAATCAAGGCATTTAAATCAGGCAACAGTCCAATTCCTTCTCCACTTACCTGAGAAGAGCGGAGGCTGGGCTCCCCTGGCTGTCTCTGACAACACCTTCACAAATGCAGACTGCACTGCACAACCAGCCAAGGGTCATTCTGAGATGGCTCAGTGTCCTCTGAACACCAGGGATTGGCCAGAGGCAGGACACTGGACCAGAAGGCCCAATGGTCTGATCTAACACCTCAGCCACTAGGGCCACTCCCTGCACCCCTTACTGATGCCAACAGCCTCAGGGGAGTCAACGGCATGGCTTGGGTGAGTCGGGGTTACAGCATAGGCAACCAGACAGGTTTAGTCTTGCAGGAGAAATGCAGCATCCTCACCCAGGGCCTGGCAGGTAAAGAGCTGTTGGCTCGTGCCCTTTAAAAGTAGCTTGCCTCGAGATACTTTATTTGAGCACAGTTCAGATTTTGTCTGGATCACAAAACGGGACTGATCCAGCCAACAGGAGCTTTGCCTATCCAACACAGTGAGGGCTCAGAACTCCAGGCCTCACCCAGAATAGCCCCTGCCAGGAAAAGCACGAAACAAGCATGTGTGTCTGTTAAAGTGAGGGGGAGCAGGGCTGGGGGAAACAAAGCCACCACATACTCTGCTAAAAGTGGGGAGCTCTCCTCCTCTCCCTCGCTTGGGGGGCTGCACTACCTCTCCAGGACCGATACGGTGAGGGCACACACACCTCCATTGCTTTGGTCTGCTGTAATCCCGGCACGCGCACGTGCACACAAAAATTCACACACTCACTACTTAGCTGATTTCTTTTTGGCAAATAGTTAAATGAGCTAAAACTTATACTGTGACATCACGCCTAAAATTAACATGTCTAAATTCTCATTCTGGACCCTAAACCCATCTCCACAAAGCTTTGATTCACACACACCCTGTACTTAGTCCTCTAACTAACCGCGGGAGCAACTCTGAGCTTTTAGCATCACTTGAAAATGTGAATGCACAAATCTAGGGCCCACTTTTGAAAATTTGCCACATATTCAATACTTATGATTGAAAACTACTGCAGTGGACTGGTTCAAAAATATTTCTTTCACTTGAATCTCTGTTGCACAAAAGTAATTTACAAACTGGTTATATTACGTGCAATGGATCCAGAGGGTTAGTGAACTCCAATAAGGCTGAATTAATGGGATTCTGATCAATATTATCAAAACCTATAGGAGTTCTGTCCTTATTCAACAGTTATTTAAAAGATTTATTCTTTAAAATACTCTGCATACCTTTGATATTCATATACCTCCAAATGCACAGCATGCAAACTGTATTACAGATTTGTTTGTTCCTGCATTTATTCCTATGGTCGTCTACTCCAAGAGCTGTGCTGGAAAATCACAGGCTAGATATGGTAATATAATTAAAGCATTTGATAATTCTCTCTGACACGCATTCAGCACAAGGGCAGGCCCTAAAGAGTTTATTTGCCAATGAAATCTGAAATGATGTTATCACTGAACTCACCACAGCAAAGTATTAAAACTGATTCTATGATTTTAGTGGAAGAAATTCCCAAACATGCCATCTCTAGGAACGTGAGCCTGGATGCAGTTCTCTTCCAAAGGGTAGAATACCCACTGAGGAAAGATTGGTTTTAACAAAGAAACGCAAATGAGATTTTAAGATTTCCTTTCCCAGGGCCAAGTGCAGAGGGACTGCCAGCATTTCCCCAGCTAAAGGAAGCTTGGTGCTCCCAGTGGGTGAAATGCATGCCAGTGCAGAGGGCCAATGCCCTATCTAAATTCTATTTGAGCCCTTGGTGTGCTGGCCCCTCTCTGCACAGGAGTGAATTTCCCCCTGTGCAAAATGGGTTGATGGTCACAGCCCAGCTCTGTGGGACAAGTATCCACATCCACTGCCCATCAGTGCAACTGGCAATAATTGTCTCCCTTCTTGGCAGCAAGAGGCCAAAACTGAATGAGCTACAGAACTGAACACCCTTCTCCTATCCGTGACTGGGGCTTCAGGCAGGATAAGGAACACTGTGGGAGGAAGCCTGCCTGGCCACTACCCAAAATGAGGAAAAACAGGACTCCAATCTCCAGGGCTGCCCACCCAGCACCTTCCACCAGCACCAACATCCACCGTTTAGAGACAGACAGCACTTACTGAGGAGCCTTTTTTCCTTTTGTTGGCGATTCCTCCAAAGCGGAATTTCAGGCCCACCATCTTTTTCCCTTTCCCCTTTTTCTTCCCATCTTTGGAGCCCTTGATTTTCTTCCGCACTCCTGGACCTAAATGAACAGAAAGATTTTCTTGACATTCTAATGATGGACGCCTTGATTTCCACATTCTCCCCAAATCCCATCACTCATAACTTACCTTCATTCAACTATCTTCTAAGTGTTTGCATTGCCTGCGTAACATTCTAGCTTATCATATCCTGTTCCCCCACACACACTGAATCCACACAGAGGATAAGTGCCTACTACTGCTACCTGTTAACAGAGCGACTCCTTTTGTTAAAGAGGCAAAGGCCTGTGCTCTGGTGCTGAAGGTCCCACGTTCAGTGCTGGGAAAGAACCAAGGCTCTACATTTTTACAGTTTCCTTCCTGTTTGAAAATGATGCTTCACATACATTCCTCACTGAACTGTTATAAATGCAAGAGCAGAACAATGAAAGCAGCATGTCTCCTTCCCCGAAGGTGCTACTTTCCCCTGTATTCTTGGCTCTCTGTGGCTTCGCAGTGGGAACCCTAAGCAAATACTGAGGGATGGCCAACTGCTTCACTTATAAACCAGGGTTTATATTTAACTGCTTTGTATTTGGGGGAAGAGTGCAGCCTGCCCCCCAGGGGCCAGGAAAGGGACTGCAGCTCAGATACTGCAGAGATGGGTGCAAATAACTAACCTCTCCGGGTGTGGCCAGGGGAACAGATGACAGCTTCCTCCCACAAGATCAACCAAGTGGACTGAGAGATGCTGCACTAAAAATATGGGAAAGGAAAACTGTTGCAAACTGAACCAAGCCTCTCCGGCTGCTCCTTTCAAAGCTCTCGAGGCATCGGGAATTGATTGCTGCATAATTGGAACAGAAACTTCATGAAGAAAAACACTGTAGGAACAAAGGGAGATTCCTCTCCCTCCTCCCTTTCCCCATTTTTTCTTCCAATGACTCATGAAGCCCTTTCTGAAGGCTGAGGGAAGCCTCCCGTCTCCGCCATCAGGAGCAGGAAAATGTTAATGGTAACAGACTCATTTCAGTAAAAATAAGATCAATTCCATAGGAGCTGCTGTAGATTAACCAGGTCAGCCCTGTGCTTGCAAACGGGGTTTGAAGGCAGTGTCCTTCCACCTGCCTTCTAGGAAATCAAATACCTTATATGTTATTTTTGTAATCTTTTCTATTGTGGTCTCTTGACTGTTCTTGAATGTCCTAGGTCAGTCCAGACTACTGAATATTACAGAGGCATACAGACAGAACACATCTGCTCTGCCAATGCCCTGCCCTGCATCCTACCACCCCTACTATTCCATTTGAGTTTCCCCCAACAGATTTTCCAACGCCCCTCAGTCCTGATCTTACTGCCCTGCAAATTCACACCAGCTTGAAAAGTGCACTTTCCAGGCGGTTGCGAGATTTCACTAGTGAATATGTATAAAGCTCTTTAAGATCCTTTGCAACACAGATCCTTGCATCTGACGAAGCGGGTATTCACCCACGAAAGCTCATGCTCCAAAACATCTGTTAGTCTATAAGGTGCCACAGGATTCTTTGCTGCTTTTGCAACACAGGTATCACATTAAGAAATATTATGATTATTGCTTTATTTAAAATAGGATACAAATACATTATACAATCTTCCATGGTCCTGCTAACATGATCAGTCATGATATAAGGAATCACAGTTCATCTGTGGCATTTATTGTAGAAAACAAATACAAACTAGATACACACAAGTTTCCCCAGAGCTCAATTTCCAGCTTTGTTTCCCTTGCTTACCAGGCTTCAAATCCTGTCTGGAACTAGCTAGGTAGCACACAGACACATCTAGTGGCTAAATAATATATTGCAAGTAAATGTATCATTTATCATTGCAAGCTCTACCCAAGCTGTCTGGTTAGCCATTCATTCCTGCCTGGCCCATTACCTTTGCCCTCCTTGGTTTTCGCTTTCCTGATGGCCATGGGCAGAGCAGACTGCTGAGGGCTGACAGAAAGCTGGGGTGCAATGGTGACTGTTTCCACGGCTGCAGCCACTGCAGCCGCTGCTGCTGCAGCCGAGCTGCCTTTGAACGGGTTGTTGGCGCTGAATTCTCGCCATTTGGCACCAAGCACCGTCATCATCTTCGACATGGGGATTTTGGGATTCTTCTTGGCAATGAGAGGCCTGCAGGGTGGGGCAGGAAAAAACATCAGTAACAGGGCTCCTCTGCAGTCTGATTGTTTTAACTCATCACGTGCTGGGGAAAAGCGTCACATGAATTAGTGGCCAATGCCTGACGCCGATTGTGAAGAGTCACAGATGCACTGAAAATGGGAGAAACCAAAACTGCCCTAGCAAGGAAAGAGAGGGGAAATGTTCAAACATTCAATGATTTTTTTTCCCAAAAAAAATCTTTGGTTGTTTTCAACCAGTTTAAAGAACAGCGGGGGGTGGGGGGGAGAGTATTCACAATTTTCAACAACAAAAAATTGGGCAAATTTATTTTTTTGTGAAAATGTTTCTGCCTTTTCCAACCAGTCCTGCAATGAAACCCCTTGAAAAACTGTCCAGAAGAACAACTCTCAGACATGTGGTAAAGCACCAAGGTATAGATAATGCACCAGGGCAGCAAACATATACAGACAAAAAGAATGCTTTGGAATCAGGGCTAATTCATTACTACTTGTATAGCACCATGATATGACATTGCAACTGTTCCCTGCTGCATCTAACCTCACCCTCAAAGCAAACAGTGACCTCCTAGAGTCCAACTGGCTATGGGTGAGAGCAGAACCCCCCTTGGGATACATCCGGAGTCTCTGTAGAGAGATTGTAGCCCAGATCCTGCACGTGATGAGAAGCTGATAGTGCAGTCTGGCAGAATGTCAGTAAACTGCATGTGATTGGTTTTCTGTTGGTGAAGAATTAGGATTCTAATGTCCTGGCTTTATCAACTCGATTGGGTAGTAACCAAGGACAAAACAGATCCCCAACCATAGGCACAATGCTCCACTGTTCAGCCTCTTACCTGAGAAACTGACTGAAAGCCTTGTAATTAGTCAGAGTATGGTAATCTTCTTCCGAGAAAATATAATCCACATCATCCAGGCCCCATTCCTCCATTAGCTGCGCTGAGCTCTTGGGCTCCTATGGATTTACAAAGGGGTTTACTTAATGCAAATAACTGAGGTGCTACGAACAAGCGGTGCACAGCCACGCCTCTTATATACTGCACGCCACCTGCTACTCCTAGACATCCACACCATGGGGATTTGTTTCTGTAGGTTGAAAGACGGAGTGTGCACCAGTACTTAGTAAACAAATACACTACCTAGCTTGAAAACAATACGGGGCCTTCCAAATGCTGCCCTAACCCCACCACAGTGTCACATCTCCACAGCTTTAGTGTCACCACAAAATGTAATGTCAATGGGAACTGTGGCAAAATCCATTTGCTACTAGCTGTGACAGCCCAAGGCCCCAGTCCACTCCAGTGACTCACTGGGTGCTGCTGCTTTTCCGCACCTTGGGGAGGAATGACCCTGGTTTTAGTGGATTTTTGGAAAAGCAAAGGCTCTTTTAACATCTGAGGAGCCAGAGAGTCATCTCCCATCTGCTCTTCCACAGAACCAGATACACAAATGAAACCCAACTCTCAATGGCACTACCGGTGACTGTGCAACAGAGATCTCCGAAGAGCAGCTAGGAGCCAAAATAACAGAGGGACAAGGGGCTGGAGCTGGTTGAAGTAACTTGGAGGGAATCATTTCCCACCAGAATACACAGTGCCATCGACACTGACAAGCTTCCCGAAATCAGATCCATTTTGCTGGAATTCTGTTTTGGAAAAAACAGGGAAAGTTATGACAATATCGAAATGTCCCATTTCAACATTGTCACAACAAAACCCTTCAGGCTTTCCACTGTGAATTTTTTTTATTTTGTAATACAATACAGAATTTTAAAAGTAAGTCAAAACTGAAATGAAATGTTTCAATCAACCCAAAACAAACAAAAAGGTCAGCATTTTTCTTTGGAGAATTTCAAAATTTTAGTTTCTGCTCCAGTTTGGAACAAAGCCAAATTTCCACATCCTTCATGAAACAGAATTTCCTCCTCCACACAGCTCTCCCAAGCACCAATCCTGCCAGGTGCCGAGTGCCCTCAGCTCTTCTGGGAGCGTGTGGGAGTGGGAGCGGGAGCAGTCCATTCCCTGCAGGATCAGACCCCCAGTTAGGGATATGGGCAGAGACTGAAATGAAACTCCTCCTGAGGAAGTGCAGGATAGAGTGCCTGGTAAAACCAGGCCCCTTGGCCTTTTCCCACAAGCTGTGCTGCCACCGCCTATCCTCGCATTCAGAGAGAGTAACAGGGAGGTGTCCTAAGGCTCCCATTCTCAAAAACAACCCGACTAATGGAGCGCTAGGTCCTGGACAGTCTAATGGTAGGTACCTTTAAACCTCCTTCCTCATTATCCTCCTCCTCTTCATCTTTCTTCTTCCGCTTGGCTTTTTTCTCTTTCTTTTCTTTGAGCTTCTTCTTCTTCTTTTTGTTGGGCGAATAGTCACTTCCTTCACTCTCAGATTTCTCCTCCAATTCCTCTTCATTTTCAGATATTTCATCATTGCTTCCCTAAAAGAGGAAGGGACAGTGAAGGAAGGGCCAGGATCTCCCCTCCCCAGCTTCCCTGCACAAACCCCTCTGGTCATTTGCCAGATTCAGTCATTCCCATTTGTTACTTTTACATTTTAAAACACTCCAGCCACAGTACATGTGGATAGCAACACCCTAGCAGAAGCCACGGAAACACCACTCCCACTTGGCCTAATCTGGGCTGTAAGAAGGGTCTGACTCTAGGAGATGCAAGCAGGAACATTGTTTTCCATTCATAATTTTGTTGCAGGGGAAGCACAGTCCTCTGGTTAAGGCACAGGACTGGGACTCAGCAGATCTGCTATATAATGGTGCAGACAGAAGACCAGCAGCAGAGTGCGGGTTGTACAGTTTTTTGTACTGAATGCACCTTGTGGGCAGATGACATATGTGCGCATTCGGTGAAAGCAGTTTATGACCCTCCCCGACTGAGTACAGGCTCTTGAGACCAGAGTGGCTGAACTGGAGGAGCTAAGGGAGACAGAGACTTTCCAGGACAGTTGAGCAATCTCACCCCAGTCTGACAGCCTCTGAAAGACTTGGGGAAGGAGCACATCAGCCTGGAGTGGAGGGAAGCGATCCCATAGTTGAGATTCTCCTTCCAGATGATGTCATGGGATCCTCTCACACTAAGGATTCCCCTCCAGAGACAGGTAATAGTAATAGGGGATTCAGTTATTAGAAATATAGATAGTTGGGTTTGTGATGACTGGGAGAACTGCATGGTGAATTGCCCGCTCGGTGTGAAAGCTGCAGACCTCTCGAGACATCTAAGCAGACTTAAATGCAGGGCTGGGGAGGAGCCAGTGGTCATGGTACATGTAGGAACCAGCGGCACAATGAAAGGTAGCAGAGAGGTCCTTGAGGCTAAATTTAGGCTGCTAGGTAAGAAATTGAAGTCCAGAACCTCCATGGTAGCATTCTCTGAAATGCTTCTAGTTCCAGACAGGGATCCAAGTAGACAGGCAGAACTGCAGGGTATCAATGTGTGGAGGAGACAATGGTGTTCGAAGGAGGGAGTTAGGTTTATTAGGAACTAGGCAACCTTTTGGGAAAGGAGGAGACCATACAGGAAGGATGGGCTCCAGCTAAACCAAAATGGAACCAGGCTGCCTGCATGTCAAATTTAAAGGGTTGTACAGGAGTTTTTAAACTAAGGCTTGGGAGAAAGCCGACAGGTCAGACAGACAGACATCCCATAGGGAAGGATTTATTAAAGGGGATACTCTATATCCAGGGGTGGCTCTAGACATTTCGCCACCCCAAGCACGGCGGCATGCCGCAGAGGGTGCTCTGCCGGTTGCCAGTCCCGCGGCTCCGGTGGACCCTCCGCAGGCATGCCTGCAGGAGGTCCACTGGAGCCGCGAGACCAGAGGACCCTCCGCAAGCACGCCACCGAAGGCACTCTGCCTGTTGCCCTCCCAGCGACCGGCAGAGCGCCCCCGCGGCATGCTGCCCCAAGCACGCGCTTGGCATGCTGGGGCCTGGAGCTGCCCCTGTCTATATCCTATTAAAGAGGAGAGGAGAGACAGGGTAATACCAGGATACAAGATATATGGGAATGATGAAATAGATCATGTTGGTGGGGGGAGTGGCACTCCATGTGCAAGTAAGCATGGGGTCAAATGTAGTAAAAATCTTAAATGAATCAAACAGCACCACAGAATCTCTGTGGACAGAAATTCCATGCTTGAATAATAAGAGTATAGCAGTAGAAATATACTACTGACCACCTGTCCAGGATGGTGGTTGTGAAATGCACAGGAAGGTTAGAGAGGCTACAAAAACAGAGAACCCAATAACAATGGGGGATTTCAACTATCCCCATATTGACTGGAAACATGTCACCTCATTATGCAATCCAAGGAGATCATGTCTAGACACTATTAATGACTGTTTCTTGAAGCAGTTAGTCCTGGATCCCAGAAGGGAAGAGGCAATTCTGTATTTAGTCTCAGTGGTGCATAGGACCTGGTCCAAGAGGTGGATATAGCTGAACCACTCAGTAATAGTGACCATAATGTCATTACATTTAACATACTTCTAGGGAGGAAATTACCTAAGAACCCCACCCTGAAGCATTTGAAGCATTTAACTTCAAAAAGGCAAACTACAAAAAATGAGAAGGCTAGTTAAATGGAAATTAAAAAGAATAGTACAGAGAATGAAATGCCTGCAAACTGCATGAAAACTGTTTTAAAACACCATAAAAGAGGCTCAAACTAAATGTATATCCCAAATTCAAAAAAACAGCAAGAGGGCCAAAAAATGCCACTATGGCTAAACAATAGACATCCTTTAAAAACTGGAAGTCAAATCCTACTGAGGAAAATAGAAAGGAGCATAAACCCTAGCAAGTCAAGTGTAGAAGAATAATTAGGCAGGCCAAAAACAAATTTGAAGAGCAGCTAACAAAAGACACAAAAACTAAACAGCAAAAAAGTATTAAAGGGCATCAGAAGCAGGAAGACAGTCAAAAAAATCAGTGGGAGCCACTGGATGATTGAGGTACTAAAGGAGCACTCAAGACAGACAAGGCCATTGCAGAGAAGCTAAATAAATTCTTTGCCTCAGTCTTCACTGCAGAGGATATGAGGTGTGGTGATTCCCACACCTAAGCCATTCTTTTTAGATGGCAAATCTGAGGATCTGTCCCACACTGAGAAACTAAACAGGTAACAAGTCACCAGGACCAAATGTAAGTCACCCAAGAGTACTAGTTCAACTCAAATATGAAACTGCAAGATTACTAACTGTCCTAGGTAACTTAGCACCTAAATCAGCCTCCATGTCAGATGACCAGCAGATAGCTAACGTTGATTGTTTTTAAAAGGCTCCTGAGGGGATTCTGACAATTACAGGGTGGTAAGCCTAACTTCAGTATCTGGGAAATTGGTTGAAACTACAGTAAAGAACAGAATTATCAGACACATAAATGAACATGATCTGTTGGGGAAGAGTCAACACTGCTTTTGTAATGGGAACTCCTATCAATCTATTTGAATTCTTTGAGGGCATCAACAAGCATGTGGACAAGCGTGATGCAGTGGATATTGTGTTCTTGGACTTTAAGAATGCCTCTGATAAGGTCCCTCACCAAAGGCTCTAAAGCAAAGTAAGCTGTCATGGGTAATTAATAACTGGTTAAAAGACAGGAAACAAAGGGTAGGAATAAAGAGTCAATTTTCAGAGTGGAGAGAGGTAAATAGCAGGGTGCCACAAGGAACTTGTACTGGGACAAGTGTGGTTCAACATATTCATAAATGATCTGGAAAAAGGGGTAAATAGTGAAGTAGCAAAATTTGCAGATGATACAAAATTGCTCAAGATATTTAAGACCAAGCTGACTGCAAAGAGTTACAAAGGGATTTCACAAAACTGGGTGACTGGGCAAGAAAATGGCAGACAAAATTCAGTGCTGATAAATGGAAACTAATGCACATTGGAAAATGTAATCCCAAAATAACGGGGTCTAAATTAGCCATTACCTCTCAAGAAAGAGATCTTGGAGTCATGGATAGTTCTCCGAAAACATCTGTTCAACATGCAAAAAAGCTAACAGAATGCTAGGAACCATTAGGAAAGGGATAGATGATAAGCCAGAAAATATCATAATGCCATTCTATAAATCTATGATATGCCCATGTCGTGAATACTGCATGCAATTCTGTTCACCCCATCTCCAAAAAGATACATTAGAATTGGGAAAAGTACAGAGAATGGCAACAAAAATGATTAGGTGGATGGAACAGCTTCCATATGAGGAGAGATTAAAATGACACCTTAGATAAGAGACAACTAAGGGCGGATAAGATAGAGGTCTATAAAATCATGGCTGGTGTGAAGAAAGTGAATAAGGAAGTGCCAGTTACCCCTTCGCATATAACCAGGCTCATCCAATGAAATTAATAGGTAGGTTTAAAACAAACGTAAGAAGTACTACTTTAGTTAATCTGTGGAACTCATTGCCAGGGATGTTGTGAAGGTCAAAAGTATAACTGGGTTCAAAAAAGAATTAAATAAATTCAGGGAGGATAGGTCCATCAATGGCTATTAGCCAAGATGGTCAGGGATGCAACCCCAAGCTCTAGGGGTCCCTAAACCTCTGACTGCTGGAAGCTGGGACTGAACAACAGGAGATGGATCACTCAATAAATTGCCCCATTCTGTTCATTCCTTCTGAAGCATCTGGCACCAGCCACTGTTGAAAGACAGGAATACTGGGCTAGATAGACCACTGGTTGACCCAGCATGGCCATTCTTATGTTCTGATATCCAAACCCAGTTCTGCCACAGACTTCCTGGGTGACCTTGTGTCTCAGTGTCCCATCTGTAAAATGGAGACAAGAATACTTACCTATATCACAGACATGCTGGGAGTACAAATGCACCAATATGTGCTAAATGCTCAGAAACTACAATGGTGAGCACCACAGAATACTCCCGGGGGCACTCTGTGCCAAAAAATTAAAAATTCTGCACACAATATTTAAAATTCTGCAAAATTCCACAAATTTTGTTAGAATAACACTACATAATCAGAGCAGTTTCAATTATTTTGGTAAGTTATTTCAAAATACCTGTCTGCAAGTATGTTTGTAACAATACAGATACATACAAAATCCCCCAGGAGTAGAGAGCTAAAGAAAGCCCTATGACAACCCAATTCCTGTTTCTCTGCCCCCCTTTCCCAAGCCCAGCCAGGGAGCCAGACACAAACAACCTCTCTCCCTAGAGCCCACCTGCAGGGCCCCCGCAGCCAATACACTCGAACCCCATGACGCACACAGCTGAGGGCCCCCCTTGCCCAAATACCCCTCCCTCTCCCCTACCCCAAGCCCCGGGATGCAGAGGGAGAAATAGCTTGATGCTCAGTCTGGGGCTTGCACGGAGTTTCCCGCACGCTGCCCTCGCCTTCCCTCAGGGCATGCTGGGAACTGCAGCTGCCAGGAACGCACTAGCTCGCTCTCCTTGCCTTCAGCAGTGTCTTCTATGTGCAATCTGGGCTCTGCTGTGTCCAATGGCCCCTAGTGGCAGCTAGCAGCACTGCAGCCCATTTCTGTGGGGAAAGGAAATTCTGCACACACTACATAAATTTCTGCAAAATTCTGCATTGCACAGTGGCGCAGATTTCCCCCAGGAGTAATAGAAAAGCCTACATATAAATTAAATGGAAAATAATGCAACACAGATGACATTGGAAACAGCTGTCTTGTCCAAGGGGAGGGATAGCATTGGCCTGCTAAACCCAGGGTTGTGTGTTCAATCCTTGAGAGGGCCACTTAGTGATCTGGGGCAAAATCAGTACTTGGTCCTGCTAGTGAAGGCAGGGGGCTGGACTCAATGACCTTCCAGGGTCCTTTCCAATTCTATGAGATAGGTATCTGTAAATCATGCTGTTACTTCACTGTCAATGCTGCACCGGGGATCTCTGGCCCTAGTTACGTAAAGTGGATGTTTATTCAGCCTATCCTTTGTGATGAGTGTATATATATATTTTCACAAAATCACCTGGGGCTACTGCAAGGTAGCCCCCAGGTACTATTCTGATAGTTGACAGTATAAAACAGACAAATAAATAGAGAGCAACGAATGCTAAATTAATCTCTATGTTAAAAAACTGAATGATGTGTTAAAGAAAACAACAGCTCTAACCAGTGACATATGCTATGTCCTAGACAGAGACAGCTAACTGCTTTTCTAAAAGATCCTAAAATTTCAAGTTCTGCAACATCTCTGATTGACATCAAACAAGGTAATTTATGGATTTCTGCCTTGTATTTGTTTATGCCTTTGCATAAATAAAATGGAACTCTCATATGGCAACTCTGGGAGCTAAGGAAGACAGTAAAAGCAGCAGAGAATCCTGTGGCACCTTATAGACTAACAGACATTTTGGAGCATGAGCTTTCGTGGGTGAATACCCACTTCGTCGGATGCATGAAAGCTCATGCTTCAATATGTCTCTTAGTCTATAAGGTGCCACAGGATTCTCTGCTGCTTTTACAGATCCAGACTAACACGGCTACCCCTCTGATACTTGACACCATGCAAGGAAGACAGGATTTCTTTCGTTGTGTTACATCGGTTAGATTATCAAACACCAATTTTGTCAGTTTCTCTTCAGCTCTGTTATTTGCTGCACTGACGGCACCACAGCTCTCCCCACCCCCCAGGCCGTCTCGCTGTAAATCAGTTACATTTCACAGTCCAGACACACGCTTTGCATTTTACTCTTCTCTTGACACCACACAAAGCCCCTTCCCAGGTGTACAATATCCCAAGTTCTGCAGTGTGGGAGCAAGAAGAAATGATTTCCTTCTATCTGTTATCACTGTGGGCAATACGGTTTCCTACAGCCCTGAGTTGCCAACATATCAGTATCTTGAGCTGTTCCCGTTTCTGTCATGGAGTCGATGGGACCTCGCCTGCAGTCGCACTGAACCCAAGGATAGCTCTGCCTGAGTACAGCCATCAGGACCCAATACCATGTTGGTGTGCAAATGGTACTGTTCTGCTTTCATGTGTGCTAAGTAACGAGGAGTCCAAAAAGAGCAGACACGTGAAAGAGACGGGCTAGAAAAGAAAACAGCAATAGCCAAATGGAGAAAAGGAAAGGCAGAGAGGGCAGCAGCCCCACTGGCAGCCTGTAGCCAAAGGCCAAATCCCCTGTGCAACATTAGTCTTTCCTTGAAAAGGAGAAGGTTAAAAAGAGAATGCAACACCCAAATAATTTCAGTCTGATGGTGACCAGCAGGATAAGAGAACTCTCCCCTCCCCACACATTATATTGTAAAATCTTGGCCCTAATCTTTGCTAAGGCAGCAATGTTGTCAACAGTCCTGATTTTATCATGAGTCTCACAATATTTGGTGTGCTCCTTAAAGTTTCAGCTCCTGGAGTCAGGTGACCACATGAGAATCTGAGATCTCACATATACTGTATATCAGGGGTCAGCAACCTTTCAGAAGTGGTGTGCCGAGTCTTCATTTATTCACTCTAATTTAAGGTTTCAGGTGCCAGTTATACATTTAACATTTTTAGAAGGTCTCTTTCTATAAGTCTATAATATATAACTAAACTATTGTTGTATGTAAAGTAACTAAGGTTTTTAAAATGTTTAAGAAGCTTCATTTAAAATTAAATTAAAATGCAGAGCCCCCCAGACCGGTAGCCACAACCCAGGCAGTGTAAGTGCTGCTGAAAATCAGCTTGCGTGCCGTCTTCGGCACGCGTGCCATAGGTTGCCTACCCCTGCTGAATATGTTTCTATATATATATATAAGTTTCTAGCTCTTATGTTTGCATAGAAAATCTTGAAAATGTGACCAGAGTGCAGTCTAAAGGCTCAAAAGCCAAACATCAAATAAAAAGAGCCCCAAACTTTAAAAAAAAGTTTTGTTATTTTTAAGACAGTAAGGCATCTGCACCCCCAGGGGCTGCAGTCTGAAAGAGGAGGATATGTGATAGGGTGTTCACCAAAACAAGCCCTGAAGGTGTTGAGGTGGCCCAAAAGAGGCCAATTACCCTTCACACTTGCACCTGAAGGGAGGCCCACAGATTTATAAATGACCAATTGCTGATGAAGCCTCACTAGAGGAGAAGCTGGGTAAGGTATAAAGCCAGGAAGTTTGCAGCAGAAAAAGGCTGCAGGGACACAGGCTGCAGTCACTCTATGAGAGAAGAGAGCTGGGAAAGAAGAAACCAAGGGTGAAAATAAGCCCTGGAATCCTAGTCCTGGAAGATAGGTCAAGCCCAGAGGAGCTGGGGGTGGGGGAAGAAAGTCTGAGCAGGCAGGGTAGGAAGAAGCACAGGGAAGCAGTAGCAAAGAGTGGGACTAGGCAGATCTTGGCTGCTGGTTATAGGATCTCGGGGTTGGAATCCAGTGTGTGGGGGCTGGGTTCCCTTACCAGCCACTGGGAAATGGCGCAGGATATTGGAGGTGCCACGTGGACAGCTGGTCTAGTGAGACTTTGATACCCCAGAACTGAGGGGACTACACGGTGACCTAGCCAGAGGCTTAGTCGGAAACAGAGAGTGCTGTGAATTGTGGGAAGACACCACCACCACCACAACTGAGTGAGCACTGGCAGGGGGGTGCCATATGGGAAGAAAACCGCTACTCCATGCCCAGCCAGGAGGATGCGCTCTTGCCAGAAGAGCTAGCAGCTGCTGGCTGACCTTGGCTGGCCAAAGGCCTTGAGGTCCAGAGGTCACCTTCTGCACTCACTAGCAGTGCATTTGCATATTTCTGCCTTACCCAGAACTCACACTTTGATTTTGTTCTGTGTCTGCCATAGGGAGCAGTCACATTAATTGGCAATAATCAATGGATGGGAGCCAAGAAGTCAGAAGGACTGATTGATCTGAAGTTGCACGCAGGACTGATATTTCCACTGAGGTTTGCTGGCAGGAAGATTGTTTGAAAAAGCAACAGACACACAGAGCTGTGATCAAAACACACAGTGCAAAGGGAGCCAATCAGCCAGGGACCATGAGTTCTATCATGACGCTCCCATGGACCACCCCCTCTCCTGGGGGGGGAAGCTGTTCCCTATTATTATATTTAGCAATGTAGATTCTTCCTATAAAACATTAGGCTGTGTCCTACATAACCAGGTCCAGTGTGATGGTAACAAGCCACACCCAGGCAGCACCAGCATGCGTTTAGCTCTGCTCTTGCTCAACCCTGTCCTGGTCTATTCCCCAGGGTAAAGCGTGCTTCATCCTCCATAACTATTCAATCCTTGGCTACTCAGCTGAGATAGGGGGCAGTGCTGGCAAAGGCTTTTCATTATATGATCATTAGCCTACTAGGAACTGGTCTGAGACTACCAGATAAACAGCAGGTGGGAAAAGCTCTGGCTCACTCCTGACCCACTCTGGTGGTTTAGACCAGCCACCTAAATGTGGAAAGCTCCAGAGCCCATGAACCACCCTGTCACCAATAAAACATTTCATTCTATCAGAAATCTGATCACCTGATACCACTCACGAATTAGAGGAGAGACTCATAATTCAGCAGCATGTCTATTAAAGGAAAGGCCTTTCTTACATTTTGGGGGGTACAGTACAAGACGAGACATCTTATTTTTCTCTTTAGAACCAGACATTTATACTTTATAACAAAATCTGAGGACGGCTCACAATTATTTGGTCAGGTATTCCTTGGTAGCCAATCACAGACAGCATACAGGTCAATGTTCAGACTCTGAAGTTGCAAGAGCAATGTCGGAGGCATGACCATGGAGAGCCAGTCTGAGGATGTTTCAGCCTAAACAGTGGCAAACAGCTTGGCTTTTAAATAAATCCGTGAGTGAAAAGTTAGGGACCAGAAATTAATGGAGAAAAACGAGGAAGGATGTCTCACAATAACAAGGGCCAGATAAGTACTATAGACAGAGGTTAAAATTAATTCCCTGTTGGCCTGAGACCTTGCACTGGATTACAAATAAAGTTGATTTAACCTTGTTTCTACCAATTCACTATTAGACATTTAAATCTTACTGAACAGTCAATGACTGTTTTCTAATGTATCCAAAAAAATTAAAAAATAAAAATAACCCACACCCACCTCTGCATACGTCTTTTTGCTGTGGGTTATTTTGCCCTATGTCACATTTTAATTTTCTAACTGCATTGTTGTTTGAAGGACAAATCCGTGCATGTCTGAACATGACGCCAGCCAGCCCGCTGGAACTGTTCACCATCCCCAGTTCAAGTGTGTCTCTGTTCCTCCATATTGGGGCATTCTCCGCCAGTCTAGCATTGTGAGCAGATGGATTTTCATATTGTAATACACAAAATCAAATGTTCTAACACTAGGGAAGCATCCTTGCCCAGCAGCCATTACCGATTTTTGGTCCTTCAATCTCTTAAAACAAAATTGAGCCTTCCTCTTTACCAGTGTTATAAACAATTATAATTTAGCACTGAATAATTGGTTGCCATAGTAACTGCTGCAGTACAGGTTGAAATCCCTTCTCTCTCTCTCCGTCTCTCTGTCTGACAAGGACCATAATCTACATATGTTCAGGTTCAAACTGCAGGCTGGTTATTTTATGTAAATAGATCTTCTCAGCACTTGCATCAATTCTGCCATCGGCTCATGACTGAGTATTACTGGCAAACAGACTCTAAAGAGTTGCAACATAGCTGATACACATTAAGGCATGCTACAAATTAATGCATGCAAAACTAAGATCTAGCAATGCTCCTCTTAAAATTTTGGGGTCAAAAAAAGTTGTTGTTTTTTTTAAATAAAAGCTTTAACAGATTAAATATTTTAAAAAGCCCAGCCAAGTGCAGAAGTCTGCACTCCATTCATGTACTCAGGATCACACATTCACAATTCATTCCGACTGCCTACTTCATTTACAGCAGAATGTACATTTCCCTAGCAGGTATGAATAAAGACGCTTAGGGGAAGCAGCCTCAACTCTGGATTTCTTTATCATTCATTGTTGTCTATACATTTCTGATGCCCGTTAGGAATGTGACTCAGTGACATGAAGTCAAGGGCAGTCTTTCCATCGGTTCTACTGGGCTTTCAATCAAGCTTTATGGCAGCCAGAATCAAATCAGACTAATGTTGTCCACACAAGGAGTTAATAAAAATTGAATGCAACAGACATTTATCAAATTTTCTCATCTCTTCCTTTTTTGCACCAGGTAGTCAATCAGAAAACGTGCGTGCGACACTCTGCAGTTATTTCCAGATGCCTCTTCTGAATAAGTCTTAGGCAGGGCACTATTAAAATAAAAAAAATCAGCCCGGGAGAAACTGCTGTAGATGATTTTCTGCAGAGAAACTACATTACAAAGGTCTTTGCTCTGCTTAAGGGGGAAAAGATGTGATAGGCTGATATCTTGAGCTGGGCTTTGTGTTGTGTCTATAAAAAGCAAAGAAAGAACATTACTATGACCACAAAAAATTATGTATTTGCTGGACTGTGACGTCTACCCAAAGTCTGTTGGACAATAAAAGGCAGGTCTGAATCCATGTTCTTTAAATAAACAGACTGTTAGGCTCCAGTCACTTACAAAAAGCATTTTAATGTGCTACCTTGTCTAGACGATCTCCTCTTAGAGAGTGGGGTGGGTGACCAGAAGAGAACAGCATCATTTACACGAAGTCTGGCAATGAAAGGGATAGGGAAATTACCAGCTATACTTCGCTTGCATATTTGATACATGCCAACCTCCCTTTACAATAGGATACTGAAATTCTTCTGCACACAGTTCACTAGTTTAATCTTCATGTGCTTCTTGGAACTCATCTGCATTTCAGACCAGTGAAACATCTGACAACAAGGAGCACCCTGTATGCAAAGCCAACATGTCCCCACGACAAACGTGTATTCTAATAGGGTTATTAGAATGTTCTCAGACTAGAGACCATTCCACTGAAAACCCAATGAGGTTGAAATACCTTGTCACCCTGCAGCTATGGAACGGAGCACTCAGAAACCACAATTTTGAGTAAAATAAACTTTTTGCCTCATATCCAAATCCTGGTTCAAATCCAGCTCAAGTCAGGAGCAGTCCAAAGTCACTTCTGTGACAAATGTAGCCTATGGGTAACAAGTTGCAGAATTCTACCCAATCTCTAGTCAGTCAGAAAACACATCAACAGAAATACTACCGCAATTAGCACGAATTAGCCCCTTGCTGGCAACCTTAGCAGAAAGGCCAAGATCAGACTGAGCCTCAAATTGCCTGAAAGTGGTCACTCCATGGCAGAGCTAAGACACCCTGCTGCAGAGAAAGGCCTTCTCCTTGCTGGGCCACGTGTTTCTGAGTCTGACAGTCCCAGCACCTTTCACGATCATTAACCCAGTGGTTTCAAGATGAACAATGAAGGTGTTTCCCCGGGCAAACATCAGATTCCGGAATGCTTGCTCGCTTGGGCCCAATCCTGCAGTAAGATCAGCACAAACAGACACTTACAGCCATGCAGAATCCAAGTAAAATCAATGGGGTTCAGTATGAGCAAAGGGTTCTGCCCGTATGACTCCAAGTGCAGGACAGTGCCCCAAATCAGAATGCTGTTAGAATCCAAGTGGCAGCTTTGTAATTTACTAGCAATCCTGCTTCCAACGAGCTGTAATATACTAATGCAATAGCTGCTAATTTGTTGTTTGCAAATTCCAGCATAATTTATCAAATGGGAACATGCTAACAGGTGTAGAAACAAATATATTAATTAATATGATCAATACGAAACAACCGACCTGCAGAAGGGGATGAGTCTGACGACACCGTGCCAAGCCACGTGTGCAGAGCAGCTCACACGTCCCTCACTCCAACAGCTCCCTGGAACATTGCTCACATTTGAGATGTCATGGCTCCATCTGAGCCTCTTGTCTGTTATATAATAGATAGGACCCATTTCCACTCAGACACCAGTGGGTCTTGGCAGCACAGCGCTGGGCTCCAGCATTCCTTACTTTCATTAATAAAATAGGAAACTAGAACCGTGTGACACTTGTGAGTGATTTTCCAGGTCATTGTATCGACCTTGCAGTGTTATCTTGAATCTGATCTTCAAAGGGTATCAGGAGAAAGTCGCCAGCCAGCCTGGGTCTAAAATCCCAGTGCACTAAACAGGATAGTGCTAAACGGGGAATGGCTGAGCCATTGGTGCAGGCAAATGGAGACATTCACATGCAAGAGGGACGGCTCATACTGTCTGCACACTGACAGTTGGCGCTTACAATATCAACAGCTGGACCTGCGGTTACCTGAGTCACTGCTGTAAGGAGAACAACCATTCTGGTGCTTTTATAGTAAACAATGAAGTGGCTGGACCTGAGAGTCCCTGCCCTCCGTTGTATGACCCTGCC
Organism: Chelonoidis abingdonii; assembly: GCF_003597395.2. NCBI lineage: Eukaryota > Metazoa > Chordata > Testudines > Testudinidae > Chelonoidis > Chelonoidis abingdonii. The sequence continues at coordinate 2,047,413 of NC_133791.1, read as the reverse complement.
TGCCTGTTCCTCAGCATGCAGCTTTACCACCCCACTTCCCCCTAGTGATCTTTTCCCTGCCCAGATGTCAGCTGCATGAGAGCTTCCCACGACCATCCCAGGCTCATCCCCTTCTGAAGCTGGGTGATGCTGGGGCACGATGGCGTCTGGAGCCCACCTGCCCCAGGAGGAAAGTTGCCACAATCTGACTGCTGGTGTGGAAGTCCAGTGCTTACCCTGGGATCCCGATCACCAGCCCAGCTAGGTCAAAGGCGTGAGCAGCTCAGTTTAAACTGAAGGGGAAGCTGAGCCAGGCAAAGCTCATTTCACCCTGTGCACCATGCACCAGCCAGCCCGGTTTATTGTCTGATGTCCCCTACCTCTCTGCAGCCCACATTTCCTGTTTTCCCTAAGCACTCTTGATGTCTCACGCTGGACGCTAGACATACCCTGACCATGACTTAGTGAGCCCAGACTGCCTGGGTCCTTCTTCCCATACAGCTGGGACCAACCACAGCAACATTCCAAAAGGAAAGTTACTCAGAGATACTTAACTCTTTCCTCGCTGGCCTGCCACTGCACCCATGTGCTGCCAGCATCCAGATACCCACAGAAGGTTAAAGGCAGCTGGGGTATCTGACAGCCTGGTAATTATGTTCAGAGAAACCTGGCACATGCAAGTACAGGGGCACACCACCCCGGCGGCCCCTGAACATTCAGTCGCAGAGAAGGTGCCCTCTGCCCCACGCGCTCTGGCATGACAAGAGCACAGCTCCCATCAAGGGCCTGGTCTTTCATCGGCGGTGTCTGAGGTCTGGTCTACACTACAAACTTAGGGCAACATAAGCCGATTTAATAATGTGTGCGTCTACAATACCAAGTCCCTTCTGCCAACCTAACTGGCCTGTAAAGTTGACTTCTGTACTCCACCTCCGCGAGAGGCATAGCACTTGATTTGACATCCACGGGTCGACAAGGGGATAGTGGAGACACTGTGCTGTGTAATTTGAACGAATTGGCCTCCAGGAGGTGTCCCACAATGCTCCGCTGTGACCACTCTGGAGAGCACTTTCAACTCCACTGCACATCAGCCAGGTACCCAGGTACCCACGAAACAGCCACGCCCTTGTTAAAGCTCTGGGAATTTTTGAATTTGCATTTCCTGTTTGATCAGTGTGGAGAGCTTGCCAGCACAGCTGATCATGGAGACTCAAGGCTGAAAACGCGCTGCAGCCTGGAGTGCACAGGAGGTGCTGGATCTTATTGCTGTGTGGGAAGAAGTGTCTATCCAGGCAAAGCTTCAATCCTGCAGAAGATATGCTGACATCTATGCCAAAATCACGTGGGGTGTGGGGGGAGAAGGGCTACACCAGGCACATGCAACAGTGCCTCATGAAAATAAAGGAGCTTCAGCAAGTGTACCAGAAAACAAGGGAGGCGACCAATCATTCTGATTCTGCCCCACAGACATGCTACTTTTATTACTCCTGGGGGAATTCTGCACCACTGTGCATGCACAGAATTTATGTCCCCAGCAGATTTCTTTGCTTCCCTGCAGAAAAATGACTTTGACAGAGAAGCCACAAGAGCAGTCATACAACCCTTCCCAGCAGTATGTTTTGGATGCCCAAGGCAGCTGGCAGAGAGGTAAATCACTGTGGGACAGGGGGCAGGACTGGAAAAGACCTGACTGGTGGCTCCTACCCTGCACCGGGCTCAGCTGCTCGTCCTGGCTGGGCTGGGGAGGACGGGACTTCCTCTTCCCCTGCACGGCATCCAGGGCCATGTCAGACCCACCCCCGGATTTCTCCCTCGGCTGTAGGAAGCTCTCCAAACTCTCTCCCCCCACTGAGCCACCCACACCCAGACCCCCCTGCTGAACCCCAACCACCTTCCCCTGAACCCCCCTACAGAGTCCCATTACCATTGCACCCAGAACCCCCCAACAGCCCCTGTGCATCCCAATCCCCCCTGCACCCAGATATCCCACACAGATTGCACCACACAGAACCCCTCCACATTTGGATCCTGCCCTGCTGAGCCTGCCTGCCCACACCTGGTGCACCTGGCATGGAAGGGCAGAGCCCTGGGATGTTTCTGGGGCAGGCCAGGTCCTTGCACTGTGTCAGGGTTGGGTCCAGCCTCACTGCTGAGTCCATGTTCCGGGGGGAGGGGGAGGGGAGCTGCACAGTGATGTCTCACCTCTGCTTAGCCAGTGGCCTGTGCTCCCAATGCCATGCTGAAGTCTCCACATTTATTGGACAAATAAAATTTGCTGAATTTTGCAGAATTTTTTATTTTTGGCACAGATTGCCCTCAGGAGTAAAATTTTATGAGGAGCTGCATGTGATTCTCACTGGCGACCACACCACTACCCCAAGATGTTCCATGGATACCTGCCACGGGCCCTGGGCAACCTCAAGCTATGAGGAGGACATTGTTGATGAGGAAGAGGAGGAGGAGACTGTGAGGCAGGCAAGCTGAGGATCCATTCTCCCCAACAGCCAAGAACTGTTTTTAACCCTGGAGCCCTTCCCTTCACAGGACCAGGCAGTGGAGGAGTGTGATGCCAGGGAAGGCACCTCTGGGGAGTACACATTTCAAATCAAACTGTAGGGATTACATGCTATTATTGCTATTATTGTTTATGTTTAGTCTGAACAATAAAGTAGGGTAGTGGGTATCAGTAGTCGCTCCAGCTGCGCAGAAGGTTCTTCCAAAAAAGACTGTTTATGTGCACGAGGATGGCCCAGGAATCCTCCATGGAGATCTCTAGGAAGCCTTCATGAGGTAACTCTGCAATCCTTTGCAGAAGGTTTCTGGGAAGGGCTCCCTTATTTCATCCACCATGGTAGGACACTTTCCCGTGCCACTCCAGTATTAACTCTGCTGGCAACATTGCAGCACACAGCATTGCAGCATAAAGACCAGGTCTGTACCCAGATGCTTGCTGCATCCACTCCCTGGCCACCCCTGTTATCCTCGGGAGAGTGATATGGCATAGGGTCACCTAGGTGAAATGGGGGAAGTTTTCAGTGCTAGCCCTTAAACCGCAAACAATTCAACGAATAATCTGCCCCCTGTTTGGTGAAATCGAGGTCACACAACCACGCTTTCCTAAACATGCCATGGTTGTGGTTGGAAGGGCTCACTGGGTATTGCAACCAGCACTGAAAAAAGAGCAGGGGGCCTTCCTGTTTGTCTTCCTTCCCCCCAACCCGGTGCCACTTTTGTAAAAAACAAACTATTTGCAGGGCTTTACACTGGTGCTTGTCCTCAAGCACCATCCAGGTTGCTGGGAGACAGGGGGCTTTTCTCAAGTTTCAACCTGGGATCCCAAGGATGTCTTCACAAAAGCAGCAGCAAAAGACTTTTTACCCATGCCTCGTGGCCTCAGTCACCATGGCTGGAGCAGCAAACCGACTCTTGCAATAGCCAGCGGTTGTGATTACATTGTGGCTTGCAGTGAAGTGTAGTGAAGCTTGGTTTTTTTTATTAAAAAAATTAACCTTGCACCAGAAACAACGTATGCACAGTTAAAACTACCCTTGTGCTTTGCATTCCTTGCAGCTGAAACCTTGTGCATTGGCCTATCCTCCACGCCAGGCCAGAGATTCTCCCAGATTAGAAGGCAGAAAAAGGAGACTCAGAATGACATGTTCAGTGAATTAATGTGTGCCTCCGAGAGTGACAAGACGGAGCTCAGCGCATGGAGGATTACACTGTCTGAGAACCCGGATATGGACAGGGAGGACAGGAGAGCATGCAGGGAACAGGAGCATGACACACAGAAAGAGATGCTGTGGATTATGATTACAGCCTATGCTGAACCTGCTGCCATCAGCGCCCAGTTCTATATCCTCCTCCCCGAAATGACTTTGGGGGGGGGGGGTTCAGTATCCCTTACACCCAACACCAGGGGAGGACACAAGGACAAGAAGATGCCCATTCTCACACGTTTGATTGCTACTGCAGTGCATCTGTAAGCAAGCTTTCCTTGTTCCCCCCCCCCACGGTGGTTATCTTACTTTTCTTTGCTGCCTCTGTACATTTGTGTGCATAATAAAACTTAACAGATTGAGGAGAAAAGGCTCTTTATTCATTCAACACACGGTGGTTGGTGGGGGTGGAGTTTACAGGGGAGCAAATGCACTGGAGGGGACAGTTTGGTAAGAAACAACACAGATAAGTGTCTCATTACTCTGCTTCATTGATGAAACTAGATTTCAAAGCCTCCCGGAGACGCAGAGCCCCTCAATGTGCTTGCTCTTCTTATCGCCCTGGTGTCTGACTGCTCAATATTGGCTGCCAGGCAATCTGCCTCAACTCCCCCACCCCGGCAGAAACTCTTCTCCCTTTGTTTCACAGATATTATGGAGCACACAGCAGGCAACAATGACAATGGCGATATTGCTTTCATGGAGGTCTTAGTAAGCAAACAACGCCAGCAGCCTTTTAAAAGTTTAAAGGCTCATTCCACCACCATTCTGCACTTGCTCAGCCTATGGTTGAACTGGTCCTTACTGTTGTCCAGGCTCCCAGTGCATGGGTTCATGAGCCATGAGAGCAAGGGGTAGGCTGGGTCCCCCAGGATCACGACTGGCCTTTCAACATCACCAATGGTTATTTTGCCATCTGGAAAGAAAGTCCCTGCTTGCAGGTTTCTGAACTGACCTGTGTTCCCAAAGATGCGTGCATCATGCACCTTTCCCGCCCATCCCATGTTGATATTGCCCCACCATAGCTAGGGAACCCCATCATGGCAAAACCGTCCACTATGTCTTGTACATTGTCCTGAGTCACTATCCTTCTTATTAGAAGTCTGTTAATGGCCCTGCAAACTTGGATCACAACAGATCCCATGGTAGATTTACCTACTCCAAATTGATGCCCCACTAACTGGTAGCAGTCTGGCGTTACAAGCTTCCACAGAGCTATTGCCAATCACTTCTCCACTGTCAGAGCAGCTCTCATTTTAATACAGCTGTGCTTCAGGACTGGGGAAAACTCTTCACACAGTTCCTGGAAAGTGGCCTTATGCATTTGAAAGTTCTGCAACCACTGCTTGTCATCCCATAGGTGCATAATGATGCAGTCCCACCAGTCAGTGCTTGTTTCCCAGACCCAGAAACGGTACTCCACTGTGTCAAGGTGATGCATGACTGTCGCTAGCAACTGCAAATTGCTCTGCTGTATGTCTTCCAGCCGGGTTGCTTGCAGACCTTGGCATCACATTGTTCAGCGCGGAGGCTCCTGTATCGGCTGTGTGAATACTGCAGGATAAGGCACGAGGTGTTTGTAATGCTCCCAACAACCGTGTACAGCTGAGCAGAGTCCATGCTTATCATGCAATGGCATCCACATGGGTAACCCATGCTTATGAAAAAAGGTGAAAAAAGGCTTGGTTTGTTTGCTGTTGATTTCATGGAGGAAGGTAAGTGCACCACGGGAGGCTGTAAATGCCATGTTCCCATAACCACCCACACCAATGTTTTGGTCTCATAAGGCCTTGCAAGCCCAACCCAAAATTCCACTCAGCTACATGCACTCTGGGATAGCTACCCACAATGCAGTGCTCTATACATCAGTGCAAGCCCTGCTAGTCAGGATGCACTCTGCCAACACAATGAGCTTAGTGTGGACATGCAACAGTGACTTGCTTAAATCAGAGGTTTGATGTCAACTTACATAAGTCAACAAGTTTGTAGTGTAGCCATGGCCTGAGAGGCAGCACACACAGCCCAGGGAGCATAGGGGAAGCATCTCACAGGCTCTGGGAATAGAGTGGATCCTCTGGGAGCAGCATGAGGGGGATTCACTAGGACAATAATTCACTGAGAATTTGGTTTCTTTAAAAAACTCCCAAAATCCTTCCAAATGTCAAATCCTGAGAAGCCAGCTCATCCTGCCTGGCCCCACGTCTTGCCTGAGAGACATCCAGAAATGGGCAGTCTGTCATTTGATATCCTGTCTCCACAGAAACCTCAAAACCATGCTGTTTTCTTCAAACAGCATCACATTGGTTACATTCCCAACATGTCGCTTTGCATTCATCCCTAAGAGACACAGTCCCTAGATAATGTTATTGGTACAGTATGTGCCACGAAGATTTACTGTCTGCCACCAGGGACAAACTGTAAATGAGTTGCTGCATTGCAGTGTGTGCGTCCCTGGCAGGAGAGGTTTAATGACCAGTGTGACAGACTCAGGCCAGTGGGGTACAGGAGTCTGGTAGAGGGCAAATATACTGGTCACTGGGTGAGTAGTTTGCTGTTCCCTGAGTGACCAGAGCAGGGGCTGCACTAGAGTAATCAGGAACGTGCTAGAACCAATTCAGGCAGACAAATGATTGGAACACCTGCAGCCAATCAAGGCAGGCTAATCAGGGCACCTGGATTTAAAAGGGCGCTCACTCCCGTCAGGAAGGGGGAGCAGAGGAGAGAAGTGTGTGAGAGAGGAGCTGGGAGCAAGAGGCACAAGGAGCTGAGAGTGAGAGAGTTGTGTGCTGCTGGAGGACTAAGGAGTACAAGCATTATCAGACACCAGGAGGAAGATCCCGTGGTGAGGATAAAGAAGGTGTTTGGAGGAGGCCATGGGGAAGTAGCCCAGGGAGCTCTAGCTGTCATGCAGCTGTTACAGGAGGCACTATAGACAGCTGCGATCCACAGGGTTCTGGGCTGGAACCTGGAGTAGAGGGTGGGCCCGGGTTCCCCTCAAACATCCCAACTCCTGATCAGACACAGGAGGAGTTGATCCAGACTGTGGGGAAGATCACTGAGGTGAGCAAATCTGCCAATAAGCGCAGGAGCCACCAAGATAGAGGAGGAACTTTGTCACACCAGTTAAGGAGATGATCATAATACATATATTATTATATATATCAATGCACTATACTGCTGCATGTGATCTGGTGGGGTGTCTGATAATCATCGTTTATAATAATTATCTAATGTGTCTTTAACTGGGATACTATAAATCCCAAACTCATGAATGCAAAAGCCTGTTTGACAAAACCTACATTTCCTATTGGTTCTGCCTTCTTTTAACGCCTCTGTATGTGAGATGACAGGACACATGCTCCTCACCCTTACAACTCACTTCATTTAAAAGGCCTAATTGCCAGCTCAATATCTGATATGCAAAGTGTGGGGTATAGGATTCAGAATGTGAAGCGTGAGATTATTCGCTGCCTGTCACACACAACTCACAAGATTAAGGACTGGCAATAACATTTATCAGACATATTTCCAGCATTAAAAAGAACATATTAGAATAAACAGATTTTCAAAACATTGGGGAATAGAAATAGGAAAGTTTTAGAACAGTGATTAATGCCCTTGTCTTTCATTATATCATAGTCACATAACAAAACATCATATTTGGTGACAGGATCTGCAATCACGGCACAACACCCACGGGTACGAATGTAGTAGGCAAGCTTTAAAATGTAATCATCCTTACAAATGATCAGCTAGGAAGGAAAGTCTCTCCCCTTCCATCCTGTGAGCAGTTGTTTGGGCCGTTCTCTCTCTTTGCAATCCACCCTCAAAGTGAAAACCTTTAAGACTCTAGAAAAACTAAACTACTGTCAGAACTAGATAGATCAGTGTTTGCCCAAATTAGTACCCGTCTCCAGCTGTGCCTACTTCTGTAGAAAGATTTAGCTTCTAAATGAGAAATTAACTAACCACACCAGGCAGAGCTAATTAAATGCAGACTAATCTGCTGCCCCTTGAATTCAAAGTGCAGGGCTTGGGATTTAGAACGCTAAAGTACAAACTGTGGTCCCCGGGACCCGGCAGGGTAAAGATCCCTCTCCACACTCCTTACAACAAAGCATTTGGAGGGGCGAGCAGCGAGCACTGAGTTTTGGGAGGAGGAAGGGAGGCCAGAAGAAGGCTTCCTGCTCTACACGGCTCTGGCCAGAGTCTCCCCAGATCCATTCATAGGGCCAGGGCCAGTACACTCTGGATCCTTGGCACTGCTCCAGCAATGTCAGGCAGCCAGAATCCCAGCTTAACTGGCTACTCAATCCAGGCTGACAAGTGACTTTGCATCGCCGGAGCAGGGGAAGTAGCCAGCATGCACTGATGACTCTTGCCCTCCCAGTGGCATGAGCACAAAGCACAGCCAAGAAAGAGTTTATAAAATGATTCCATTTTACATTATTTTCTTTGAACAAACATGAGGTTACAGCCTTGGCTCCTCCCCTCGCCCACCTTCCCACCTCCACAGTTCTCTGCATGAGAAACCCTTAGCACAACCCTCTCTGAGCCATACAGCTTCCTCCATCCAACATGCTCCGTGCTCTGCCATGGGCCTCATTTAGGACAGTGCCCAGACCAAGCAGCCACATGAGGAGCATGGAAACATGGCCTTGGAAAACCACCGACTCACACCTTCGCCCCTGCTGCTAAACTATTCCAGAGCGAGGGTGACTCCATTACTGCTGCAGCACCCAACACCCAGCCGTCTCCCCAGAAATCACTCCAGGGAGAACACACCGGGCCGGTTCCATTCCAAAGCCAACCTCTTCCCCAGTGACTGAATGCGCGAAGAAGGGTCCCTCCAAACTAGCCGGAGTCGATTTAACTCTTCTTACGGATATTTTCAGAACTCAATCTCTGGATTTCCCCACTTTCACTCTTTACTCCCTGGACATCCATATTGTGTTTGTTTTTCCCTTTGGTCAGATGAATCATCCCAGCCATTTAGACAGACAAAGCCCATCCATGTCTCGGAACCAAAACCCACAAATTTGAACCTAGCATCTTCATGTTGTGGAAGTTATTTAAGCAAAGGAGGGGTTACAGCAGCCACCAACCCACCTCCATGCATCTCCAGAGCTCAATCCCTACAGCAGCTAGCAAGGAGCATTCTGGGTAATTATACGCAAAGGACCATCCCACGCATTCAGACACATGCAGAACTAGTGGAGACCAGGTGAAGGAAGAGGCAACATTTGTAATCTCAGTTTTCAGGCTTGGGCATGTAAGTTAGAGTGCTTAAATTCATACCTGAGACTCCAGCGCTAAGCGTCAGACGTTCCAGGGATCCTTATAATCACTGAGTCAGACCTCCTGCCTAACACAGGCCAGAGAGCATCACCCACTAATGAACTCTTAATAAATAATAATACTCAAACCTTCACATTCCAAAGCCCGCTCCAAACACTGGCTAATTAACTGTCACATACTCTCAGAAGTAGGTAAGTAGCAGTCGCATTTCACCAGTGGGGCCATTGAGGTAGAGAAGTTAAGTGATTCACCCAAGGCCATAGTGAGTTGCTGTCAGAGCCAGCATATGAATTACACAGGACCTTGCTCCCAGCCCTGCGTACCAGTTCACTACATTGCTCAGCCTCTCCAGGCACTCAGGGGAGTGACTGCCAATCTGCAGGCTCAGCTGTGGCATCACCTAAGTCTGAGAAATGGGCCCCCCATCTCACATCAAACTAGTTCCCCTTAGTAAAATACCTAGCTCTTATCTAGGCCTTTTCCATCCCTAAACCTCCGACTGCTCCACAAGGGAGACCAGCAGCATTATCCCAAGCTCACAACCCATACACAGAGGCCAACAGCTGCCTGCCAGCCTCATTCAACAGTGGGAGATGTTACCTCTTTCTTCCTTCTCTTGACTTTGGAAGTCTTGTTTTCTTTCAGCTTTTTGGATTTCTTTTTCTTCTGCGCAGTTACTTGCTCCTCTGCATAAAATTCCTCCAGCCCTTCCAGCACTCCATCCTCTTCTTCTGGAGACGACACAAAGGGGGAGGAAAGGGAGAAGTTACACAGCGAGGTTCACAGACACACACAAAGTACAGGAATTGTGTTTGATCCCATGGGAGAGCATTGGCCAAGCAGCTCCATCAGCCCATAGGATACAAGGACATGTGGCCTCGCTCAAGTTTCTGTTTATTGTCTGACTCACGTCCAGCTGTTAACAGAGCTGCCCCATGTTATGCTTTGTCTGCACTGGCAACTGAACAACAAAACTTTTATCTTTCAGAGGTGCTAAAAAAACAAACACACAACCCCCTAAAAGACAAACGTTTTGCAGACAAGAGCCAGTGTGAACAGCGCTTTGTCGGCAGGAGTGCTCACTAACCCTACTCAGTGAGGGTGGACGGTTTTGTCGCAGAACAGCCAACAAACAGCGGCTACACAGCGTACTGTAGACATAGCCTTACGCTAGCATCTCTTGCCTCTCAGGCCAGCACTTAACTAGCTGCTAATGCCTCACGGAGACCCTTGACAGACCAGTCTCAATCAATCGAAGTGTCAGCCCCCATTTCCAGCTTCATGGACCCAGTTGTGTACGTGCTGCTGCCCGATTCACTTGTGCAAACAGCTGTCTGTGCTCATGTAACTGGTGTGCAAACTCAAGTGGAACGCACTGCAGACACCAAATCAGAGGATGGGGTTAAAAACTAATTCCCAAACTGTTTCTCCTTTGTTTCTCTTCCAGTTGTTAGTAATTATCACAATTATCCTTCCTATCACCGTATGAAAACGATCACTTTGTATGAAAACAGTCCTTCTGTATTCGTATTTGTATGAAAACAGTCACTTTGTTTCCGCGGACACCCCCTGCCCCTGCTGCACACTCCTCCCACCTGAAATCAGTTTGTGACACTTTAGGGATGACTGTGATGGCACAGAGCGGAGGCAAAAAGCTGCTCTATGGAATCTGCAAACTGCTGGTGTCTTTAAATGCCGGAAATGCAAAGCTGCCAAATGGCCGGTCAGCTCCCAATTGGTTGTTTGGGAAACAGCTAACAGTATAGTATCACTGCAGGTAGAAGACAGGCAGAACAAACAGCGGCACTAGGTACTGATATTTAAATTTGGATTAAATAATGGGATCTGAAAAGTCAGTTTGCAGCCAGAGATCAATGTTCGTACTTTAGAGGAAGCAAATGGGTTTTTTACCTAGCAGCCCAGTGTGGTAGCTGGAAATCAGGGACGGAGGGATTTTTGAGTAGGCCAAGTTAAGAGTAAACACAAAACAGAGAACTAATTTTTGGTGCAGTAATAGGTTCTGATCTGAATCAATTTGCTATGGCATATTGCCACATATTAGCCCAGGACCAGCATATCATGTACCATGGCCAGCCTCTGTCTCTCTCACCGCCAGTCTGCTGCAGTGTAAGTGATTCGTAGGAAGCTCCTCTGCTTCTGCTGTGCTGTACTAGAGGCGACACAAGAGCGAGGCAGGTACTCTGCTCTCATTCATTTCACAGGGAATTAGCATTGCTCAGCCATAGACAAGTCTTAGGTCACAGGTATTTGGCAATAGTATTTGGCAGTAACTGATACCTTAAGTTTTGTCACAGTGCAGGTTCTGATAGATGCTAGGTCATAAACGGGGGCCCAATCTTGCAAAAACTTACTACAAGGCATAATGCTTCCAGCAGGAGCAGGCCAGCGGGTGCTGGAATGGCATTCAGCGCTAAGCTGATAGGAAGTGTTTGCAGGACCTGAGTCCCAGGTTTATGGCTACAGCACTTTGAAACTGAAAAGATTTGTTCTAGTCAAGCACACAGCATGCACACAGCTCTTCAGTGGAGGACAATGGCGGGCTGTTTAGGCTCAAAATTTGGGTTTGGTAAATTGATCAGGGTTGGGGTCATCCCCACAAAGCCTAGAATTAACAGCAATATCTTCATTGTTTCATCTAGGTGTCATCTCTCTTGAATGCATCACTGTGGACACTGCCAGTGGGATGAGCCCACACACAGAGCCTGAGACCTCATCTGCAGCCTGCTGTACAACTGGTTTGGCCATGAAAAGAACAGCTTTGGCGTTCAAAAAAGTGCACTGCTATTATTTAGCAACCCTGGTGGGGTATTCAACAGGAAAGCTGTTTGGATAGTGGCGCAGCATCAGAGGCAGATCGTGCAAAGAGGTCTCTAGTCTCTGACACTAATCTCCCTTTGCATCACCATAGACATATACCAGGCCAGTTTTCCAGCAGGATGGCAGCCCCCAGCAAGCAGTCAAGCCTTGCTCCAGCAATCAACTCAATGCAGTGGGAGGGGGCAGTTTCTATTTGCTCTTACAGCAGTGCCACTAGAAACCAGCTCCCAGAGAACTGGAGAACAGTGATGCACCTTTTACAGCAGGGTAGGTGAGTTTCAGTGCAGCACAAAGTGCAGACTCCAGCTCTGGCTAGAAACATCCACTCCGAGAGAAGTCCTTATGGGATTTACTGCAGGGGTCCAGAAAGTGACATGGACTACACGTGACATGCCGCTGGCCAGGCTTGCTCCACAGTCCAAACTGGGTGAGAGTCTAGCTACTGAACAAACAGGATTCGGTTTTCAAAGGGCCCTCTCTGTCTCAATGATCTGAGGGGTTACTGGCAAGACAGAGAAGACACAGGGAGGGAGACTTCAGGGAGATTAAAGGGGCAAAGAATCATTTGCGGCTTTCAGTAATAAATGTATTGTCTGGCGGACAGAACAAGGGGTTGGGCGCAAGGAACTTGTGGGTTCTCATCCAGACTCCCTACATGGCCTTGGGGCAAGTCACTGACTTCACTGCCTCAGCTTTCTCATCTGCAAAATGAAGCGAAGGACACTTGCTCTCTCCCTCCCAAGGGAGCTCGTGAGGGCTGACGTTTGGAAAGGGCTTGGAAGACACTGGGGGCAGAGTATAACTGTTACTGCACGGAGGGGCTGGGGCTGGGGCTGGGCTCCACAGCACGCAGCACCAAAGCAGAAGAATCATCTCTTCTTCTCTGCAGATGCCCAGGCCCATGAAGCCCCCACCACTGGCCTGCTCAGAAGCAGAGAGAGGCATCTGGACACCCCTAATATGCTGCCTGCCATTGCTGATGTAGGCTTCTAGGTAATAAGGACGCATTAGGCTTTTTATTGTTTACTCTTTACCTTTTGAAATAGATCCTGTTAAAATGGATTCAATTAAATCAAAGAAAAGAGAGAAAACAAGTCTCTCTTCTGAGTGCCTTCCTCCCCATCTACTTCTGGCTGCATATTCCAACTCCTTTCCAGCACTAAAGGCAGTAGTGATGCTATGTCTTGGGAGAGGCTGTGGAGCAGCTGGGTGCTGCAATGACCCTGCACACCCTCCGGATGGCCCCGCTGACTCCTGAACAGACACAGAGCTGCCTGCACCGAAGCAAAGTGAAGAGTCAGCTCAAAGCATGCTGGCTCTACTGCTTTTATCCATCTGCTGCATCCCCACCAAGGCAAAGAAACTCGTCACTAATTGCAATGTACCCTTTTATTTTCCTGTCATCATTATCTTCCAAAACTTGACATTCTTACTAATGAGCCTTGGCATTTTGTCAAATTGTTTCATTTCTTAAGATCCAGTTCTGTGTTGTACTCTTCTGTTTTCTTTTTGAATTTCTAAACTTATACAGTAATAATACTCCAATCTCATTAGACTGGACAGATTTTGTGTTCAACTTCAAAACACAGCAGTTTAGACTTTGCCAAAACAAGCAGCTTAGCTCCATCTCAGTGAAATTTATTAGACAAACGATAGAACCATGCACTGCAAGCAACACACTTCCCTCACCTCTGACAGGACCAGAATAATCTCCACTAAAAAGCACCAGATCAGAGTTCTTGGCCTCTCTATCAGGTGCATGAGGCTCTATATAAAAGCCATTCAGCATTGTTTCATTTTATTCTCCACACCTCAGAGAAAAAACAATCTTTTGGGGCAGGGAAGGAGACTTGGTATCCCAATACAGATGTAGCAGTGATGGGATTCAGCCCCACAGACCCGAGTCTCACCATGGGAGAACAGAGCCCTTTGCTTTGAAAAGAAGTTTTAAAGACTTAAGAATTTTCATTATGGAGCTGGAGCCCAGGACTCCATCTGCAACGAGAAACATCCTGGCCTATTTTGTGCTTTTCTCACAGCTGTCTGTGCTCTGAGTCAGTCACTGCAAGATGCGGTTTAATATTGAGTGTTGGTTCCTAGTGATCAAGATGTCAAAGGGTGGGGAACGAGTCCAGGCAAAGATACCCTTGCTCTTCAGAGCATGTACCTGTTATACACACAGCAAGCTAGGCATATAGCTGCGTCCTCACCCCTTTTGCTTCTGCTGAATGCAGAGTTATCCCAAAAGATCCCAAATGCTTTGCAGACTGTGCCTACAAGGACCTGTTCCCCTACATCTGGAATAGCCATTCTGCTGTTCAGGAGGATAACTTCTCCAGCTGGAACTCTGCCTCACGGAGACGGAAGGCAATCTTACCAAACTTACGTTGGGCCAGGACACTGCATTTAACACCCTTATGCTGACACAAAACGTGATGGGATCTTAGATGAGCACAAGCGGTCAAGACTGTTGGTTTCCCATCTCATCTCAGCCTTTAGCAGCGGTGTGGTCCCTAGCTCTGTACTGGGGCACTGGTTCAATACAGACATAGCAGGAAGCTGAGCTACCTACTTAAACACCAGCACCATTTCCTGCAACATTTGGCGTTTTCCCCTGGTTTTACATCTGTCATCCAAGTAGTGACCAAACCCAACCACGCTCAGCTTACAAGAGATACACTCAAAGCCTGAGGTAGACTAACTACTCGTGAGCTTCTGGAGACCTTGCACATGTGCACAGAGACTGAGCAAATGCAGCCAGGGTTGATGGCTTTGGAAAACAGAGATATCTTGTGCCACATCTGAACAACCTGAACAGACAGTTAGAAGGAACCAAAAGCTACCTGTGAAGCCAGAAGGTGAGCAACCCCTCATCTGCAAGAGTTGTATTAACTGAACTTTTCCTAGCTCTTCTGTGGGACGCCCATTCCACTCCAGGGAAATGGAAACTGAAGCCACTGGCCACTTTTGAAGACGGTGGTAGTAACTTCCCAACTACAAAATGAGGATAACAATGCTTTGGAGAGATGTTAGAGCTACCAGTGAGAAGCACAGTAACAGTGCTAAGTGTGGTCACTTTCATTAAATCCAACCAGGAGATTGAGGCATTTGGGCAGAATCTTGTTTTGCTCAGTAACTGAGACCAATGTGCACCAAGTTTATGTTTAAAGTCAACCCTTTCACTCCACACTCCTGTTCCCAAGCACAGCAGCTCACCCACACGACTCTCACAGATATGAAAGCTCTAACCCAAAAGGTACCGCTCAGTAAAACACAGAATCCCCAAGGACATCCAGTGACTCTGCTGAGCACACGGAGAAATCGCAAGGCAGATTCCGCTGCATGTGATGAAGAGAGTTTGATTCTTAAGCTTAAACGCAAGATTGTGAACAATGGCCTGTCAACCTTGAACCAGAGTAAAGAAGCTGAGAGCAGCTGTGGTAGGTCAGAGGAAAAACACCTTGCATGCCCTGCCTACCTGCTTTTCAGTGGATTTAAACTCTCTCCAGCATTAATAAGTCCAGAATTCATGTATTTCAGCATTCAAGTTTCTCTCTCTCACACACAATCGACCCCCCACCCAAAAAAAAAAACATGCTCAAGCAAAGCAAACATCTGGTGCTGCGATACAAGCACCCTGCAGAGACTTCACCCCTGACAATCCCTCTGGTTACATGCATTTGTTTTGTTTCTAGGGAAAGACCATCCACTCCCTTGCTGACAGACCATCTCTATAGTAGAGGAGAAGCTTCCTTGTTTCTATGAGCTCTTTCTCCTGCACGGCTTGTGCGAGAATGCTTGGCCCTGATTTTGCTGGGATATTTTTAATTGAATGGAATGGAAAGATAAAACACTGACCAGGTCACTCTCATTAGTCCAAAAGAAGCAGAGGCATCTGCTACAATCACAGTCACTTGCTGGAAGCTGCAGCGTTGGAGGCCAAACTGGACCAGCTCAGCTTCTCTCAGAAAATGACAGCTTCAGTCAAAGGTCTGGGCAGAGCATAAGCCAGGCAGCTGCAGATGAAGACAAGGGACGGAGCCTACATGGGGAACAAATCTTTGATAATGACTCTTCAGACAAGCAGGGAAAATTATAACACGATCCAGTGGCTAGAAGTTGAAGTGAGACACATTCAGACTGGAAATAAGCTGTACATTTTTAACAGTGAGAGCAATTAACCACTGGAACAACTGACCAAGGGTCATGGTAGATTCTCCATCACTGACCGTTTTTAAATCAAGAAGGGATGTTTTTCTGAAAGCTCTGCTCTAGGGATTATTGTGGGGAAGTTCTCTGGCTGATGCTATCCAGGAAGTCAGACTAGATGATCACGATGGTCCTTTCTGGCCTTGGAATCTATGGGGATATGAAATTTATGAAAGGGAAGCCAGGAATTCCCACAAGTTAGAAACACTGCTGTTTTAGCTGAATGGCTATAGATGCTAAACTGTTCAGATGTTTCATGGGGGCCAGCGGTGCAATGTGACTCCAGGTCCAAACATGTGTTTTGAGCTATTCTCCCTTTCAAGGCTTTCAGAAGAAGTGACAATCCTCATTCTTTTCCCAGCTCCCAGACACACTGAGGAGCTGAAAGCCAGTCCCTCAGGGTTGGATTTTAAATCCAACAACCCTACAGCGTCTGCATTAATGGGTTCCAATTTCATTAGAGAAGAGGAACAATTATTTAGCCAGCGACTGATTTGAGAAAATTGAATTAAACTTTCTTTGCAGGGGGAAATAAAACTCTTCAAAGGTTAACAGTGGTTTTCAGTGAAATTCATGCTCGTGAAAGTTGCTGCATTAGCCGCCCTGGACACTGAAGTCCTTTGCTTATCCTTTGACAGCTACAACCTGGTCAGCATGCCATCTTCTAGGAACCAGACAGAGATTCGCCAACTCCTGTGCAGACGGGACAAGAGCCACACGTCCGACTGAGCAATTCAGCATGGCTGAGAAACAGGCCAGAGAGAGACTGCTGAACTCTAACCACCAGCTGTCACGTAGAAAGAACACAAGGGCAAATCCTTGTGAAGACCTGTGTTAACTGAAGGACCAAGGGGCCAGTCCCAGCTCTGCAGATGTGTGATGTGTTATGGAGAGGTGACAGCTACAGTCCTATAATAAGGCTCATCTGGATCCCCCTTGCAACCCTAATAAAAAAATATCCTCATGCTTTCTAATTCTTGATACACATCTCACTGAGACCTAAACAATGTCCTGAGCATTGTGATTAAACTGAACAAACTGATACTAAAAGACACTGGAGAAAAGATGATGGGAACGGAGAGTATTTGTCACTGACCTCTACGCCAGCCTGTCCATCACCCCTGACCTCTGACCCCACTTCTCAAAGTGAACAGGAACTCCAGGACGTGGTACTCCTCTTCCTGCTCTCCTCACCAAAACACCCTCACAGGAAACAGGCTGTTATAACCCAGATACCCCGGCCTGCACAAAACACCCTGGTCTGAGGGAGATGCAAGTGCTGACGCCAAGTCAATACTAATTCAAACAGCACTAACCCAGATGTGATACCAACTGCTTTTCAAGATGGAGAATCTTACAGCGTGAGAAACAACTGAACATTTTCTCTGCTGGAAACTTTATATCTGTTCTTTCTTCATGTTTTCCATAACTTCAAAGGAGAGTTATCTCCATCAAAAGCACATGTTTTGTAATCAGAGTATGGAAAACATGCTAATTTGCAAATTTTAAACACCTCCAAACAAAGAACAATTACTAAATGTAATTCTGCATATGGAAGTTATTGGTAACTGAAATGAAAAATCAGGAAGAGAGAGGATGCAATGGTGATAAATTTTGCAGGTGAATTTGAGACACACTAGTATCCTTAACAGGAAACAGCTGGACACAAGTTATTTTATTGAGGTCATGTTAATCTACCACACTCCCATCTCTCTCTAGCACATGCAAACTCACACTCACTCATTTCCATGGCTCTATTGTGGGCCTTGATTATCTCTCTGATTGCACTTCAGTCAGGTGCATTAAGAGTAAAAACCAGAGGGATCTTAATAATCTCCTCCAGAGCCATTTCTGGGAAGAAAGAAGAATAGAACCATTCTTGACACTGATGGGGAGGCATCCATCTGCAGACATTAAGAATTTTTCATGCTTTGGAAAATTAGAGACAGGATGGAGATGAATAGCTGTGCAGCTTGTAAAGATGGGTGTTTCACTCCTTCCCTCATGTTTTAAATATGTTTGATGGGCTTTTGGAATCTCAGTCCCTTGTGGATGACAGTCCACATGATATTGGCACCAGGTACCCTTATTACTGCCTCACCACAAGGGTTACTGGATTTTTGGGCTTGTCAGAAGTAGCATTATCAACCCCTATTTTTCAGGAACTCTGACTCACTCCTGTACCATTGCTCTCCACTAAATGGAGCTCAGGAGAAAATTTATTTTAGCAATGTAAGAAAATGAGAGGCGCTGTTTGAACCAAATTAACTATGGGTAGAATTCACCCTTGTGCAACAGTCAGCACAGTGAGATTTAAGTGCCACATAGCCCTGCTGTTGATTCCCCGCAGAATGGTACATTTGGCCCCGTTGGCATAAGCAGGTACAACTCCATTGGCTAGTATGGATTTTTAGCCACTTGTGCTAGCACCAATTGGGCCAAAGTGGCTGCTTTAACAGCTGCTATAGGCGTTTTTTAATTTGTGGATATAGTTTTGGTTTGCAAAATATCAGCCTCTATATACAAGCAGCAACGTTTTTCTTTAAAAAATCCAAAAACTGAAAACAAAGAATTACACAGTTGCTGCTGGAAACCCTCACACAGAGTTAGAAAGGTAATTACGTGCAGTTCTGCCGGAGGATGTCACATATTAGGAATTCCCAGGAATAAATATTTGGCTATTTTGGGCAATGGGCACATTCTGTGCCCCCCATGGCCAAAGGAGCTGCCTTCTTCCCTCCCCCGTCCATGGCCAGTGGAGCTGCTGCGTCCCCACCCCCAATGGCCAGAGGACCTCCCTCTCCCCACTGCAGCCCCAACGGCGGAGCTGGTTCTCCCTTTGCGGCCCTGGAGGAGCTTTCGTCTCCTGTCCCAGTTCGGGTCCACAGGAACTTGCTCTCCCAGCCCCAGGCCCAGAGGAGTTCTGTGCCCCTGACATGGGGGCACCTGAGCCTCTGCTTGCCCCTCCCCCCTTGAGCATGCCCCTGATCTCAAGTACAGTCTCTAGCCAATAGCAGGACAAATTACTACTATATTTATTTATGTCACAATTAAGGAAAACCATCTCTCAGTGCTCAGCTATCAGTCTTACAATTAATAAGCCTCCCTGTATAAGTTAAGCCTTTATCTAATTATTTCCCTGCTCTCCCCTCATGACAAATGCTGTGTAATCTCTGTTCCACTGAGAGCACTGACATGTTACTGACAAATTCTACCTTGGATATAGTTGGTACGGCCCAGTAAATACTTTCAGGATGCACCTGAAACGTCTGCTAGCACAGCAGCTGCTTGCTGTCTGGAACATACTCAGCACTTCTGTCAGCTCAGCAGGCAGGTTTCAAATGTGCCAGGTACACCCAGGTAAAGCAATCAGGAAATCTGCAATCTGGTTTAGGCTTCACTGAAATGAGTCTGTTTGCCTTAATAATGCCCCAGGACAGTCCCCAAGATATAGACAAACCTCAAGAAAAGCAAAGGGAAGTAAAAGTGATATAAGAATCACAGGCAAAACATCAGTGGAGAGGATGAGAGAGGTAAGGCTGGGAAAGAGAACACCACGGGAGGCACATGACTCATCGGTAAATCCCTTCCAGGTAATGCTGCAAATGGAAGGAAAAGATTTTTCACACCCTCCGAAGGTGGTAGGTCAAGGAGCAGCGCCTGACACTTAAGAGAGAAAAGTTTAGACTCAGCACCAGGCAAATATTCAGAGCAACTAGGCACAGAAAGGAAACATCCAAGGAAAAAGGTCTCTAGGCACAGTCACCACAGATGTCAAAGAATGGGGCCAAAAAGTCTTTAGTGTGGAAGATGTGGAGATGGAATCCTGCATAAAACTGGAATCAGGCCAGACAAATCCTTGTCACACCCCACCAGGATTCTACAAATGGCTATTTGCCCAGGGTACAAAGCCACATACATCCTGGAAAAGCATACCTTGCTCCAGCCATCACTCTGCTTAGCTCTAACAAGTGGTGCCAGTTCCTCTCTAGCACAAAAAGAACCAGTACAGTAAGTAAGGGAAAATTAAAAACCAGTCCAATTTTCTCTTTTGCCTGAGGTTTCAGCTAGTTATTTAGGCCTTCAGCTACTCACACTGGGCAGGGATGTTAGGCATTCAGGGAAGAGAAGTCGAAGTTACAGAAAGGAACTAAGGGCCAGATCTTCAAAGGGGCTGTTGATTGTGAATAGACCTGTGGCTCAGCACCTCTGAAAATCCACCTCTAGAGCTTTTCACCCTTATTTCATCAATGACGTTATTTCCCCCTGCAAGTGGTGGGCCTCCTGGGCAGCGGTGCAAAAAGAACTAGAGGGGAAGGGGGACCCTGCTTTCCTGGCAGGACTCTGGGGCACAGGGGTGTTAATCCCACACCACAACACGCTCAGAAGGAGGGTTAGTCCCGTTATTTGGGCACTTGCCCAGCGCCAGGGCTACAGGTGAGGCTCAGAAAGTACCTGCCCATGGAGCCTTGTCTCCTGCCTGGCTCCCTCCTTCCGAGGGCTATACATACCACATAGGGGAGCTGACCTGGCAGAACCACAGGCTAACAAGGACCCCTCTCCCCTCCAGCCCTGAGGTCCTGGCAGCCTGCCCCACCCTCACCGTAGGGCTCAGGGGCTGGCACTCTCATCCCAACCTCCCCCCCCCCGGGATACGGTCCCCAGGATCTGCCACCCCCTGGCCAGGAGAGGACCTAGCCCCCTTCCCTCCCTGCAAAAGCTGAATGGGCAGCAGCCAGCCTCCGCCTCCGGTGCCCATCACCGCAGCATCTCCCCAGACAGCGGCCAAGCCCTGCGTCTGCCCGTGCCAGAGGAGCCCCCTCTCCCCCGCGCCCCG
The DNA here is from genome assembly GCF_003597395.2 of Chelonoidis abingdonii. Lineage (NCBI taxonomy): Eukaryota > Metazoa > Chordata > Testudines > Testudinidae > Chelonoidis > Chelonoidis abingdonii. The sequence goes on along the minus strand of NC_133791.1, from coordinate 2,026,533 downwards.
CCAGCGGGCACCCCCCTACCTGACAGCTCCTCCTCGTTCTCCATCTCGTCCCGCGGCTCCCCCTCGGCCCCCGCCGGGCCCCGCATGCCCGCGGGCTCCCACCTGCCGGGCGCAGGCTGCGCAGGCTGGGGCTGCGCGGCGCAGGGTGAGGCTGCTCCGCGCGAAGATGGCTGCGGCGGCGGCCCTGGGTGGGTTTTTTTTTTTTTGTTTTTTTTTTTAAGGAGCAATCTCCCTCCTCCTTCCCCTCCTCCCCCGGCCGCTCTCTCCTCCCTCCCCAACCCCTCCAGCCTGCAGCGAGCGCAGGAGGGAGACACGCACACACACAAAACTGGAATTACATATGCCCAGATTGTGACGTCCAGTCTGGTTACCCTGGCAACCGCATCCCATCGTTTTGGCACCAGTCCTTAGCGGGGGTGCCTGGGGGTGGCCAGTCCGGGCGCTTCCTGCTGAGAAGGGGCAGGGGGCGGAGGAAAAGCAGGAGAAATCGCGGGCTTTGCAAGCGCCCACACGCAGGGCTCCTTTTAGGGGAGCCGAGGTCCCAGTTCTGTAGGGGCAGTGCTGAGACGCAGGGCTTTGTCTGATACAGACTCCTCTTACCCCCCACCTGTCCCCATTTTTCACACTTGCTGTCCAGTCACCCTATGCTGCCGCCACACCTTGCCCAACGTGGGCACTGCCCGGCCGGGAGGGCTGCTCGGGCTCGGGGCCAGGCTGGCATCCCAGCGAGAACACAGGCTCTCCAGGCCCTTAGTGCTCAGCCTCCCCAGCACTTTGGGATCAGCCCTGGGAGGATGCAAAGAAAGGGCAGGGACATGGCCCAGGGGTTACCTGCAGCACCAGCCCTTGAGCTCCCTCCCAGCCCCTGAGGCAGCACATTGACCACGCAGCCAGGTGCTCTGTTTCTTTAATGAGCAAGCTGACAGGCAAGGTAGCCTGGAAGTGAAGTGCCCACCGATGGATTCCTCCTGGCCAGAGACCCTGCCTGGTGGAGCCCCTTAGTGCCACCATGGCCCAAAGAGACAGGTTACTGCCATTAAATAGCACCCCTCAATGGCCTCATGACATTATCCTGGAAAGCTGTGGGGGTGTTTAATCCATGCCCCCACTGAAAACAAAAGGCGATAGCCAGGAAAATCGTAGCAGGAGAGCCCAGCCTCTGACTTTGCCACATTCACTCATTTCTTATGAGCTTTTATAAAGGGCATATGCATTTCTGAATAATTCTCCCAAAGCTCTTACTGTATGTGGACTCTCAGGGTGGTTCTAGTAACTTCACCGAAGAGCTGGCCACAGCCAAATGCACAAGCACTTGGGCTACTGCCTGCAATTTTCTAAAAGCACCTTGTAGTGCACTAAGGGTACTATTGCTTCTTCATCTCCCTTATCCCCCCACTCAAAATGACACAGGCATTATTTAATAGGGCTGCAGAACTGCACTCATCTTTTGTTCCTGTTTTTTTTAAATAACCCCCCAAATTATAAATTTAGTTACTGTGTATGAGCAGCAGGCTAGCTTCTTTTCATAGTCTCATAAACATATTAAGCCTAATTCAAATGAATAAAGCCACAAAGCTATACATTGGGTTGCTGTGTCCTCTCAAACACCAAATCCAGCGAGAGAGTTGAAGAAAGCTTATTTAAAAAGAGAGCATTCTGTTGAAATGACTCCCACGCCCTAGTTATTAAGGGGACTGAGCATACCTGATTACTTGCCTTTAAATGGTATTTATTGTTCCTTTCCTCTGAAAGGACTAGCCATAGCTTTAAAAAAAAAGGGGGGGGGGGGGAATAGTCAAGATTTAAAAATAAAAGTCACGGCATCCCTCCACATGACTAGTGAGAAAGAACTTTGAGTGTAAGGATGTCTCTTCCAGCATATCTCTAGGCTCTAAAACATCTTTGGTTGTTGGGACCAAATCAACATTGAGAAGGGAAGGTGCCTGTGTGGTTATCACAGTAGTTTTTATGCTGTAAAGCCCTGGATTCAGATTCCCAGTTCACACAAATCAGAACATAGCCTCCTCTTTCTAATCCTGAGACTACATTCTTCACACCACTACTGCTCAAGATAAGGCTAAAACAACTGACAGCCAAATTTGGAGGAAATTTGCAGATTACAGTCATCTATGTTAGTAGGCAATCTGGTGCCACTTTCACACACCCTGAGAATGAAGGAAAAGGTCTGCTGAGGTGGACAGACTAATGCTAAACCAAAGCAATAACTGATGGAACCCCTGAGCCCTCCTAGAAAGTTCTTACCACATATGTGCTTCCACACCATTGCATTGTGGATGCACTTTTGACTATCAACAGAGTATTTTAACAGCATATGCCCCTTAAAAAGTCTTTAATTGTTAGTTACTTTATTCATTTTGGCTGAGTTCAAGCTTCACACAAAAACAGCAAACCCCATACATTCAGGGCATGAAGATTACTTGCTGTTTTGTCCTGGGTCAGTGCTAAAAACACTGACTGAAATTAGTGAGTCACCTGTATCACCTCCAGGATCCATGCTGCAATGTGCTGATACTGAAGAGGCTAACAAGCTTCAGCTGGTGCAGAGTTCAGTAACTCTGCTCCTAAGGACATGGTCAAGCACTGCACCTATGCTTCATGGCACACCCTCCATTTCTAGTCAGTTCAGGTCCGCAAGTGAAGGAGTTGTCACAAGAATTAAAGGCTTGTTGACATTAGAAAAGATGCACCAGTTTAACAGACACATTTAAAATAAATGAATTAGTTAGGCTCATGCCACTTTATAGACAAGCCCTAATTCTCAAGACTGTTAGGACTGCTGGTTGCTATGCTGATAGTTCCTGAACTTCATTGTCCTAGACAGAAGCAGGACAATCACAGTTGAGCATCCTCACCTGTGAAACTCTTCTCTGGCATCTCAACAAAGCCCAGTTTTTGCAAGTTTCAGGGTCCATTACAAAGCAGATTTGTTTCTGCTTAACATAACTCCAGCAGGTCTCACTGGAATTCAATGTGTCTGCAAGAACACTGAGCATTGGATTGAGTCACATCTCCCCCATTGAGTCTGAAGGTGACAGGATAACGTGCTACAGAAATACACTTCCTCCAAGGATCTCAAAGTGCTTTACAAAATATTATTTAAGCTTCACAACATACCTGCAAGGAAAGTAACTTTTTTATTGGTGGGGAAATGAGTCTAAATTCAACTTGCACCAGTTTAACTAGTAAGTATTTTAAAAATCAATTTAGTTAAACCAGTGAAAACCTTTTAAGAGAAAATGGGTTCACAACTGGTTTATATCAATTTAGGTAAACGTAGTAATTTACCAGTTTTAGTTAAACCAATGCAAGTTCAGGGTTAGAAAGAGGGGAATGTTTAAACACAGGGTAAGGTTCTCTCAATGCATCAGCATTATTTGTCATTTGGAACAAATATATTTAAAGAACTAAAGACCGGAAAAACAAATACATATGAGCTCAGCAGTTAAACATTCTGAAACTCCAAGTACAAGATGACATCAAGTTGCCTTATTCAGGGAGATGCTTACCACTGTTTGCTGGCAAAAATGTAACTGTTCTGCTGTCATACTTGCTGGGAATGAAACTCAAGTTCTACCTATTTTCTATGCATCAAGACTAGTAAACCTGAAAACACTAGTTCCACAATTCTGCTGTCTCAATCATTTTGCTACTATTTAGATTGCTATTACAATCCAGCCCTCGCTATAACATGGTCCTAGACGATATAGATGGTTACCGTAACAAAGAGTTACCAGCTCCCTTGATCTGACTAAGTGTAGCAGTCAGGCCTTAAGTGAAAGCCAGGACAGATGGCATGGCAAGACCAAGTGCTTGTCTGGTTACAGCCTCCATTTTAACACTGTTTGCACCCTCACCACTGTTACAAGCTGTTTTGTACTCATGCTGTAGACTAAATTAAAAATTTACGGGATGGAGTCATGTCGGTGTCAACATATGAGGAGTCAGCAAACACTGTAAATGAACACGGATGTGGGAGGGAAATCACGCTGATGCAAGAACTGCAAACATGATTGCACGTGGCACAAAATTGTCCATGCCACTGCAAGCTGTTGATCCTTGCTTTGTGCTGTTCATGTTTTTCACATCAGGTGTTGATGCTTCTTGCTTCAAAGTGGTTAATAGCAACATGACAAATCTGCTGCCACCCTGTTGTGAGCTGTTGCTTCCTAATTCCTGAAATTTACTTGACAGGCTTTCAAGTTTGATGTCACTGTATCTTCATACAATTTGTACTGACCACCATAAAAGCAGGTGCCTTGTTTTAACTGACAGTAAAACATGGCCTTTGGTATTCTCCAGTCTACCATAAGAAGGTGGCCAGACCAACACAGCTGAGCTATTATGAGCATGCTTTGAACCTGGACATCTGACAATGATTAAGGATTTAAGTATTAGGCATTTTGTCCTGCCATTTGCCCTTGCAAACAGATTGAAAACAGCACATACGGAACTGACAAGTCTCCTGATATGGAGGCAATATGTTGTCCATATCTCACAACCATATAGAAGAGTTGTTAGCACAACTGACCAACAGACATTGAGCTTAGTGCTTGTTCTGATGCCTCTCCCTATCATTCCACTGGCAGTGACACAACAGTCCAAATGCAGAGCTAATCTTGGCTATGCAATGGATAATCTCATCTTCTGTGATAGCACACTCTAGGTAACAACTTCTCCATGTACCCAAGAGAAGCATTGCTGATTTGAATAACTAGGTGGATGTGCTCATCCCCTGGCACAGGTTGGTACTTCAATTTTCTTCAGGCTAGTTGTGAAACCAAAGCAATTATCTGCACGAGCAAAGTGATCAGTTATAAACGGAATGTCCTCAAATAGAGTGAGCAATCAGTGCACAATCAGCAGCAAATAAAAGCTCCTTAGGTAAGTACATCTGCCACTTTTGTGCAAGCACAGAAACATTGTTTAATCTGCAACTTCCCATTGGTATGGAACTAAATAAATACAGTCAGTGTTATGAACATGAACATAACTGAAAAAAGGATGGAAAAGAGCATGGAAGCTCTGTTTGCTGCCATCAGTGACCAGAAAATGGTTTGATATCTCACCATTCTCCACCACTCTTGCCATAATCCCATCCTGGAAGATGGATCATATAAACACAAACTATGCAGGGCATCCAAAGATGAAAAAGTTTCCCCAAGTCCCTTGCAATTTACATAAACAAAAGCCTTGGATAAGCCAACAACCACCATATGAAGGGCTGCAGCAGTTTTGCTCCAGACATTTTTCCTGGGGCTGATGAGCTGCAAAGATATCTACAGTGCCCCTATCCAAACTGAAAGCCAGGAAAGATGGTTTCCACAAACCAAGTGTTAAATCTTTTCAATATGACCCAGGCAAGGATTTTTGCAGCAACAGAAAGTAGAAAAATGCACAATGATTATCAATTTTTCCTATCAATCTTATGTTTATAAAAGAAACTAACATGGCATCCTTGTAATCCTGTGACACTGACTATTGTTCCCAGATAATACAGAAATGCCCTGAAAAATGCCTTGCAATACGGTAGCCATCCTGGTTATAAGATCTATGCTTGGAATGGCATCTGATTCAGGTGCTTTCCCTTGTGACATCTACTTGACTACTGTTATGGGCTCATATAAGGTAGGAGCTAGTGCACGCTCTTCTTTTAATGGGTATTGTAGAAGAACATTAATTGCTTCCTTAGAGATGTTGGAAGGGCAGTTAAGAAGCAAACAAACATTTTGTTCATCGAGCAAGTATTTCTTTTTTGTCCGTTAAGAGCCAATTGCCATTCAGTGTGCATAGAGGGGCCATACATAGCACAGAGGCCAGCACAGAGAGATTTGGGGGCCTTTTCGGTCTGCTGACAGTTGTAACTCTGCTACCTTTTCCCACCATGGGTTTTTCATTTGCTAAAGTTTGGTCTGTTTTGCATAATGATATGCAGCCTTCAACTGTCACATCCTTATCTGCTATTTAGGCTCAATGGATAGCTTGGCATGAGTTCAAGAGCTGACATATTCAGGGTCATTCTCATCAAAACAATTCCAATGATTCCTCTTTAATGAAGGTGAAAACTTCAGCAGCTATGTGTCATATCCCCAAAATGTTTCCAGGCTGTCTCAACAGCCACTGAGTCTTCTTCTATAGCTGAGGGACGTGCTTCTGCTGGAATTCAGTCAGTTTTCCAAGCTTGAAATATTTTCTTCACTGGCTTGAGTCACTATGTTGCTTCACAGCAACATGAAGATATTTGACTTCTTCCAAGCCTATGATCTGATCAAGAGTTGGCAAATGAGCTTAATACCATGGAGATTTCTTCACCATGGAATGTAATCATGTCCAGTGTTCTGAAATGGGGTCTTTTACTTATTGGCCTGCTGAAAACTTACTGGTGATGACTAGGTTGTGCTCAGTGCATTTGTGAAGCAACAGCAAGCTGTTGCTGCTCACATCAGCAACTCTGTGATGACCTATCACATTGCTCCATAATGCATAGTTCCGTCCAACTCTAGTATTGTAATCACCCAGGATGATCAATCTATCATTACATGGAACTGACCTGAAGATATTATCAAAGGTTTGATAGTCCTCCTTATCTTCATCTGCATAGATAATTCTCAGTGCATATGTGCTAATGACAGAAGCGTAATGACCTTTAGTAAGGCTGACACAGAAGAGCATAAGTTTGTCATTAACACCCTTCAACAATTACTCAAATTTGTGGGCAGTCATAAAACAGATGGCAAACCCCACAATGTTCATCCTCAGACTTGCCAGTTCAACAAAACATATAAACAACACTCGCTTCTTCTAGCTGCGACTCACCAGCTAGTCTTGTCTCACTGAGTGCAGCAATATCTATATGGTACCATGCCAATATTCTACAGACTTTAATGGTTCTATGTTTAGGTCCATTACCTGTCAAGGAGTGTATGTGAAGATTCCAGGTTGCAGCATTTTCTACAATGGATTGGGAAACCCACACCTGCAGGAACCATACTGAAAAGCCTAACAAGTCCTGCCACAAGTCTACTTAATTTTTCAAAGTTGTCATACGGAGAGAGCCCAGACTTGAAGTCATTGCACTAGAAATAAAGCACCAAGACACCTAGTACAAGATTCTCCTCAGGCGTTGACCCTAAGCACTTGTGAAGTCACAGCCGCTTAGAAAGCATGCTGCTACGCAGCAGTCAGCTTCCAGGCCTAGGCCAGGAGAGCTCATGCTGCTCATCAGCACTTCCACCAATTCAGCACCAACACTGTCCATCTCCAAAGGAACACATGGCTAGCCCAGTACCACCGTAAGAATGGCAACTCAGACGGAAGGAAGGGCAGGGAAGAGAAAAAACAAGGAAAACATTTTGTATGGTTTAATGCTTCAGCTTCACAAAGCTTTAGTGACTAACTCTCAAGATCACTCCAAGGTAACAGTTTTCATGTAAATTACAGCAATAGAAAAAAAAAAGGAAGATGAGGCATGCCACACCACAAGAGTCAAGTCTCTATTTGAAGTGAGGTAACTGTACAGGCAACAGATTCTCTGAAATATTCTAGCAGAGCCAAAACTGGCTCGAAAACCCGCTTCGGACAGATGTTTAAGAACCCCCATGCATTCGTACTGTCAATCCTTCACCCTGTGCTCTCAGCCTGAGAAACTCCCCACTCCAGCTGAGGGCAGAATACTGTGAGCAGTTAAGACTTAGGTTGCAATAGGTATTTAATGTATTGTTGTAAAATATTCTCAGGAGGCTGCATTAAGGACACTACTCAAATAAAGTAGAGTGAGATTTACCTTCTCTATCACCCACAAGAGTGGTGGTGGAATCATTTTGCTACTACAACCCAGGAAGGGGGGAAAAGGACTTTACAGCTCCTTTGTCAATAGATATTTAATGCATTTTAAAGTCACTTATCTCAATATTTAATTTTTTTTAAGTCTGACAACATAAAAAGGCAGTTACTGGCTAAAATTTTCAAAGCCACGTAGGGTATTTAGCCACACAACTCCACTCAGATGAAGAACTGTGGCAAAATCTCGTCAGCTTTGAAAATCTCAACCCCTATAACTAAAAAAATTATGCCATAACTAAGGACTTTATTAAAACAAAGCAAGGCCATTGAGTTAGATGAACACCAGAGATTATTAGGCCTAGGCTTTACTTACCTTAAAAGTATCAGATCCCAGGATAAATCCTAATTCCAGTGATGATCTTTTCCAGGTCGCTTACCAAATTTCAGCATAGAATATTTTAATCAAGCTATAAAGCCTCTGAAAAGAGACCATTAAGTATTGCTGTACTTGGAGCGTTACTATAATGAAGAGGAAATCTCTATTCTCCAATTAAAGGAGAAAACTTAATATCCCCTTTATGAGGAACCTCAGATTTTCTGAACAAATTCTCTGAATTAAGAGTAATGAGAAAGTTTCTGAAAGTTGGGATAGTGGGAGTTGAACATTATCCTTATAATGCAAACTGTAAACCTTATCTATGAAGTAGATAGATATGAAGAAGCAGGCTTTAGAGTGAGCATTAAGTAATCTGAACAACTGGAAGAGCTCCCGATGTCTAGAGTTTGGAAAACACAGAAAAGTTAACATTTTTTTCCCCACGTTTATTGAAGGAATTTTAATGTACAAAATATTTCCAGATCCACATGCATTTAATCCTCTTCCTCCTCCTCCTCTTCATCCTGGTTAATCTGGAAGTATCGCAATTCATAGCTTTCCTTGCTATTGGCAACTACACGCAGCCAGTCACGCAAGTTGTTTTTCTTCAGATATTTCTTAGTAAGGTACTTCAGATATCTGTGGAAAGAAGGCAGCCAATAATTGAACTGAAGACTGTATAAAGATTATTCATTCTACATTACATGCTCTTGAAATTTTGTATGCTATTTATAATTGAATTTCCCTACCTTGCATTATTTAATAGTGTCTTTCATTTTCACCTCTGATAACAAAAAACAGGAGTTTGTCTTAACATTTTCCTCTCACACTTCAAGAAAATTATAAGAAGATTGGTTGTAATAATGTAGATTGTAACGTGCCATTTTACTTTTTCAGAAACAAAGAAAATGTGTAGGTTGAAAGTGTTTTTGCATTTTCAAGTCTGCAACATTTGCCTAATAGCACATTTAACATGGTCTTTTCTGAAGACACTCCCCTGTGGGACCCTACCACTAACTCACCTTAAAAGACAAACTGTCTCCTCCATTAAAGTTTTGATAAGCAGTTTTAAAAACATTTTTTCTTAAAAGAATTGTCACCTTTGTGAGAGATTACATTCCTGCAAGGCAAGCCAAAAGCATGATATTACTGCAGAAGTGACTACAGCTTGTATTACTCACAACAGTGAGTGAGAAAATAAAGCAATTCACTATGAGAGGATGCCCAAGTTACGCCAGGTCACAGCCCCAAACACAAAACATCTTTTGGAAGAGGGCACCCACAAGACAAAGAATGCTCTCTGAATACAAAAAGAAAGCACATTTAACCATCCATTCCAGTCAAACTTAGATACCATGAGCCAACTTCTATAGGTCTTACTTAAGCAAAACTCCCATTGGAATCACTGAAGTAAAGACAGCAGAATAACATACATTAAAACCAGAAGATTCTGGGAATGAGACACTATGAATGACAGAATAAATCTTGTGTAACAGAGGTATGCCACACAATGCAGAAAGGCTAGCAGTTCTCTTCCTCTTGCAAAGCCAAAGTGGTTCACACTGACAAGAAACAACAAGGGAAAAAAGGTCTATGTTTAATTTCTGTGGTATCAAAGTTTAACAAGAGAAGGTATAAAACCTTTGAGGGAAATGGACCAACTGATATTCTTCAATTCTTTACTAAGTCATTATTGCAGTAGTGCTCAGAATATGCTAGGTGCTGTGCTGACATGCAGGAGACTCTCCCTGCCTCGAAGACCTTACAATTGTAAAAGGACAGCACAAAAGCGTAGGCAACATACATGCAAAGTAATCAGGTGATATGTGTACACACATTTTATATATAAAAACATGGAACTAAGGCCCAAGCTTCCCCTCAGCCTAGTTCTTGCTAATTTTGTAAGAGTAAAAACATTTATATCTTGTAAGTGGGTCTAGAGAAATGAGTCTTTAGGATCTGATTGAGACAAGGGTGGAGGTTGGGCAAATAGGATGAAAGGGGTTCCAGGCATAAGGGGAGAGCATGGAAGAAGGCACAAAGATGACAAAAGACAACAGAAGGGTATCAAGGCTAGCTTTGTTGGCAGATAGGGACAAAAGGAACAAGAAAGTAGATGAGGTCAATGGTGTAGGCAGGGACTGCTCAGTGTAAGGCCTCAAAGAGACAACTATTGTATGAAAAATACACTGGATGATGTTTAACTGCTAAAAGTCCATGATTTCAAGTACTCTGCTGACAGACAGATAAGACATGTAAATGTATTTTGATTTACTGGTAGTTTATACATTTTTCCCCAAAGATGTTTTATTTCATAATTTAGATGTCTTTGAATGATGAATAGTGTCATTACTAGACCATCCTTTAAAAGGAGGGAATTAATTTATTTTGCACTTCAATATTCAAAAAAATTATCTCAGCAACCTAATCAGCTATTTAGAAAATTAGCCCCAAACAAATTAGGTGTCAGTTTCTATTTCAGAATGTGCATATGTCTTCATTTAAATATTAGTACCAAATATTAAATTTAATCATGATAAATGTAAATTGGTCACTGTTAATCACTAATTTCTGAAGACTGCATATGAAGTTTAAAATATCAGCACCTACACAAGTAATGAGAATACTAAGAAAACCATATTTAGGAGGGAATTAAAATTTGCACATAGCTGTTACTAAATAAATTCAACTTCAGGCTTTTTTAAAAAACTATCTTTGCAAAATAATAAAATTCATTTAAAAATTCACAATTACCTGCTGCACCCTGATATGAACTCACTAGTGCCGGGGTCAGCAACCTTTCAGAAGTGGTGTGCCGAGTCTTTATTTATTCACTCTAATTTAAGGTTTCGCGTGCCAATAATACATTTTAACGTTTTAGAAGGTCAAGTCTATAATATATAACTAAACTATTGTATGTAAAGACAGTAAGGTTTTAAGATTTAAAATTAAATTAAAATGCTCCCCGGACCGGTGGGCAGGACCTGGGCAGTGTGAGTGCCACTGAAAATCAGCTCGTGTGCCACCTTCGGTACACATGCCACAAGATGCCTACCCCTGGACTAGTATGTCAACTAGAGAAAATCAAGGACCAAAGCATCAGTAGGATTAAAAAAGGTTAATACACAAACCATCCACTACAGAAGGTATATAATAACTTAAATAAATGCAGCATAAATCTACTAAATCAAAATTTTCAACAGCTGGTAACAGAAAGACGGATACTACTGATACACAAAAGTGATCAAAGTGCATTTAAAGGTCACTTTTGCAAGGAATTTTATTAAAGTGGACCTATGCACCCTTTTTGCTTGTTTTTTCTTCTGCTTTTATTTTAGCCATAGAAATATCAATTATCTGAACTCTAGCCTTGCCGGTTCATTCTGGAGGGCCTATCAGGTAACTCAGTATGTACATAATGTGCATCTACTCAACTAACTGAAAGAGTGAGCAAGGTGAACCTGGAACAAATGCTTCCTTTCACCAAAATGTTATTCACTCATGTTAACCAAGCGTTAAAGAGAGACTTAAAATAGTAACTAAAAATCAGTTCCCTTCAATTGTTCAACTTTCACTGTCTGGACTTGTGATATCAACACTTCATTAGTTCTCCAGTTTTCAGAAAGGCTTCTGAGGCAGACAAGACTTGAACCTCTAATGTAAAAGGAAAGCAGAGAAAAAAAAAAACCTTTCAGACCCTCTCAAGGTATCACTAAGGCTACGTCTTCACTACCTGCCGTTATCAGCGGGTAGCAATCGATTGCTCGGGGATTGATATATCGTGTCTCATCTAGACGCAATATATCGATCCCCGAACGCGCTTATATCAATTCCGGAACTCCATTAACCCGAACGGAGTTGTGGAGTCGACATGGGGAGCCGCGGACATTGATCCTGTGCCGTGAGGACAGTGAGTAATTCGATCTTAGATACTTCGACTTCAGCTACGTTATTCACGTAGCTGAAGTTGCATATCTGAGATCGATTTTCCCCCATAGTGTAGACCAGCCCTGAGAAGCAGAAAAGGCACAAACGCCTTTCCCCATCTTTTACAGGTCACTCTTAAGGTGTGAAATGGCTGTCAACTAGGCAAAGTATTTGCATTTTATGTTAAATGGAGGATTGCTGAGATTTCCAAAGCTAGCCTATTATGTCAGTAACAGGCATTACCCAGCAATTAAATTATAGCATGTTTACCAAAAGAAATGTATCTAGCAAATATTTCTTGTAACTCATGTCCTGGCATGTACCAAAGGATTTTACTTCAAACACTTGCAAATTGTTTTAAATGTGAAGAACTTAAAATTGGACATTAACAACCTCTTTTAAAAATAGTTTACTTATCAAAATGAAGAGGTAGCCGAATAGCCTTGACATGGCAATGAGCCACCTAATCAAGAGAATTCATAGGGACAGAGTGAACTAAATACTCTAAACAATAAAGCAGTAACTTATACATATTTCTACCTACTGGCACTTAAGAAGTTTATATTAAGTGAAATCTTAGCTCCGCTGATGATAATGGTAAAATTCCTATTGACTTCAATAGAACAAAGATGTTACTCATTGTATTTAAGTGCTTGTTGCTCTGGCATGCAGTGTGCTGTGCTCCACTTAGTTACCACATCCCACTCCAAATGTGGCTGTATTTCAGTTCGTCTGTATGGACAATTAAGCACTTCCTGCTCCACTGGGCTGAAAGGCCCTGTAGAACTACTGCTCCGACATACTGGTTACTAGCATTTATGAAAGCTACCATGTCTGTTTTTGCATAATCCATCAGAAATTTAACACTGTCAAAATACTCACATGCTTAACCTAGATCTGACAATTAAAGCTGTTTAGTGATTCACGCTGTTTGTGAATTTCTACTGTATCCTTTTCAAACCTGGTTATGGCCAAACAAGTCATTTGAAAGGTATGTCCTACTTTTAATCTCACTTATTTTATACAATTTATAAGTCAAAATAAGATTGTACAACCAGCTGGGTCCTGACGTTAGTGCCTTGCTTCCAGGAATGCTGCTGTTACATTCCAGAAGGATAATAACTGATGCAGGATTCGAGGAGACAGAAGAGGAGCATATTCGATTATTAGAAATGGTTCCAGTAAGAGTATTTTTAGACATGCCTGATTTGTTATATATGCAATCAGAGATTTCAATCAATGTAATAAAATTCCCAAAACCACGCTGTGGGTAGCGTAACAATGCTCACCTTATAAAATGGTAACAGTATGTTAAATAGAGAGAACTGATGATTGCTTTGCTACATAATATAATTATTGTTTTGTCTCTGATATTAATGGCAAAGATTTGTACACCTGTTAAAACTTCCTAAATAAAAAAATCGTTCCACTGAACAATTAAAATGTATGTCTCCCAGTAATTAGTTTTGACCTTTATCTGCTTTTATTTAAAAACAATTTTTAGGGGACACCATAAAGGTGGGGTGGGAAGCTGAAGTCCAGTAGGATGACCAGGAAATGGAAGATTATATAGTGGTGGGAATCATTTGGATTGTTTTCATTTCTAGCCTTATTTTGAGATATTTTAGGAAGCTGTTGAACTGTTGTATAAAAATAAAAAAAATTATTAGGCATTAGCTGGACTCCACTGAAACATCTTCCACCCTAAAACTCTAGTGAAGTTTTTTGTTTAGGAACAGAAATACAGTCACTATGCATAATCACATGTGCAGTTCACCAGTAGAGCTGAAAGCCATTTCTCAAATCCTCTCCAAAACAGATCTGTCTTGACTTGTTTTTGTCTTGTAGTAATGAGATGTAAGATCTTCTAATGCATTGGTATTTAATGGCAGAGATTCTGAGGACCCAGAGGGTCGGAGATAGGCATAAAAAAGAAAGCACTGCAGAGAGGAAAACTGTTATGAATGTGATGCTTGTCAATTAGGAAAGTGACCTGCCTCTTGGTGACACACTCAAAAGTTCTAAACGAAGTGAGAGAGAACTCTCCTAATGGTATAACTGTTCAAATTGTCATCATCAGTGTCTTTTAAACTGTCACTCTAGAAGACCAAACCATGGTCTTCCTACAGTAAATTTAGCAAAAGATACAGAATGACAGTCGCGAACTGTGAAGTCCTCAGAAGCGTCAGAAGGGACAATCAGGATTATCTCTCATCTGACCTCCTCCACACTGCAGGCCACAGAACATCACCCACCCACTCCTGTAATAGACCCCTAAACTCTGGCTGAGTTACTGACGTCCTCAAATCATAATTTAAACATTTCAAGTTACAGAGACTCCACCAATTACACTGCAAATTTAAAGCTGCAAGTGACCTGTGCCCCATACTGCAGAGAAAGGCAAAAAACCACCAGGGTCTCTGCCAATCTGACCGGAGGGAAAATTCCTTCCCAACCCCAAATATGGTAGTTAGACCCTGAGCATATGGGCAAGACCCAGCAGTCAGATACCTGGGAAAGAATTTTCTGTAGTAACTCAGAGCCTTCTCCACCTAGTATCTACTGGAGATATTTCCTGGAGCCCTCTCCACCCAGTCACTGTAGATATTTGCTGCTTGTAGTAGATCCTCTAATCTACTGAAGCATATTTACTTATGCACAGAAAAGGTACAGCTTAGACAGTAGCCACAAACACCTTCTCACTAATCTCTTTGCTAACACAACTCCAGGCTGACCTAGAGGGCAGGAAGTTCAAACTCCACAGATCCTTAGCTGAGACTGCCAAAAGGGGGCCAAACAGCATCAGTGGTGACTGACGTTTGTTGTATCAATATCAGAACATTAGAATCTGGACTGTGACATCATAAACACTACTGAAATTTACCATCTGATGGCTGTTGTCATTACCAACCTGAGATTGATTGGAATAACCTTCTAGAGAGAAAAGGCTTTGTATCCCATTCCTTAACCCCTTTAGCTAGACATTAACTTTACGTTATTCCAGTAAATGTACAATGACTCCTTTCCCTTACCTCTTGGAAAATGGCACCTCTGAAGTTACGGTGATTTTGCTCTTGCTTCTCTCAATGGTCACCACACCTCCACCCAGATTACCAGCTTTTCCATTCACTTTGATTCGTTCCTGCAAGAACTGCTCCTACAAAATAAGGGTAAGATTTGTTAGTCAGAGTTATAGTCATAAAGTGTCTCTGCCTTGAAGGGCAAAATGTCTCCACTAACTTTCTAGCATCCAAAACGTAAGATTGAAGAGCATTTTCCCCCAATTTACTTTAACCAAAAGCCAGACAAGTTTTAAAGTGTCTTCCTCACACATCAGACATTGAAAGGAAATGATTACTATATTCCTCCCAAAGATTTAGGCCCTGATCCTACAAAGATTAATACTATTAGTCCTCCTGGCTTAAATGGGACTACTCGGGTACCTAAAATTAAGCACATGCACAAATCCTTGCAGAATCACAGATATAGTGAGCAACATCCATCAGGCCTTTGATGCCCGGATGTGTTCACCAGTCTTAGGCATTCATCTTTCTGGATATCTGACAAAAATAAGGTTATAAGGATTCAAGTTCCTACAAAGGTTTAAACCACAATAAAGAGGAGACTTAATGACCACCTTTATAAAACGTACTTTCCTAACTTCACATCTCACATTTAGTGACAAAGAGCACACAAAAAGGCTTCTAAGAGATTGTAATTATATAAGAATCCTACTGAAGTGTCCCATATACATTTCAGCTAGTCCATTTCCTTTTTCCTTTGAAATCCCATATGCCACTATGCAGGCATCAAAGAAAATACAGCAGGGGCCATCTTCTATGCAAAGGGTATCCAGTTGGAGGCTCCACAACCAATAGCAAAATAGCGATCAGGAAGAAAATAGAAGGTGTCTACGTTATAAATTTGAAACTCTAGTATTTTACCAGAATGTCAAAGTTATAAAAAAAAAATCTGATGTCTGATTACCTTCAGTATTCAGTTATAATCCTAACGTGAATCAACAGTCGCCTACATTTCTGATAAGAACTTAAATTAAATTAAATAGGCACTGCGTTGCAATCAAAATGCATTGTTCCATCCAATCACCTCCACCACCTTATATCATTTTATTTTTGGTCTATGAAATGGGCATAGTATATTTAAGACTTCAAATTTAAACACTTTTTTAAAGTTCCAGAGAAATCACTGGAAGATATGCCATAAATAACAAGTATCTACACATTAAGAACTACATTTAAAAAAAAAATGCAGGGCCATTGAAAAAGTCCCCAGTATTTCCAAGAAATTTCAGGGTCACAAACAATTCTAGTATTTTTTCACAATGATCCCGATCAGCAGGCATTAATTTAGCAAACCAATAAAAAATATAGTTCATCAAAGTCAGACCTATATGGCCTAATTTCTAAAGCCACTTGTTGGTTTCGGATTAATGACTGCACTTATACCAAGCCCACAGAATACAGGACATTTCACAATTATTTATATGAAGGTAATTCAAAAGAAGCAGACCATTCCGTTCAAGAATATTCCAGCACAACACTACAAACTGCCCTCCACATAGCTGAAAAGCCACAACGTAATTCGGTAGTCAGAAACTTCTGCTGTAAAGAGTTGAGCCTGGTCTACAATACAGAGTTTGTAAACTGCGTTACGTTGACCTAACTCTGTAAGCCAGTGATTCTCAACTTTTGTACTGGTGACCCCTTTCACATAGCAACCCTCTGAGTGCAACCCCCCCCTTATTAATTAAAAACAATTTGTGTATTTAACACTGTTATAACTGCTGGAGGCTAAGCGGGGTTTGGGGTGGAGGTTGACAGCTCATGACCCCCCATGTAATAACCTCGTGACCCACTGAGGAGTCCCGACCCCCAGCGTGAGAACCCCTGCTATAAGCATATACATTAAAATGTAGCTCCCAGGAAAGTAACGTGCCCACAACACCAACTTAATAACTCCACTTCCGCAAGAAGTACAGCGCTTAAGTCAATGTACACCGGACCCTCACTAGAATGCGTGTCTATATAGCACGAATTCGCATACAATGTGGTTGCATACATGGATCCCAAATTTAATTACTTTAATTGCAATTCATTTTAACGCAGTCCCCACATTAAAGCAGTACCGCGCATGGATCCCAAATCCCGCATTCCAGCGAGGGTCTGATGTAGTTAGGTCAACACAGTCGGTTCTCAACCTATTTAGCATTGTGGGCCGCATCCAACACTACCTGTATAGGCCTGAGAATATCACATCGGTCGCAACTGTATGCTGGCTGGGCCGCAGGTTGAGAACCACTGGTGTAGACACTGTGCTGCATACATCAACTGTTGCTGCCTTTCAGAAATTGTCCCACAATGCCCCAAGCTCGCAGTTAAATTGGTACAAGTGCTCTTAGTGAGGATGTGCACCGCCGACAAAAGGAGCATAGTGTGAACGTGTAAAACCAATTCAATTATTGCAGTGGCTGTACATGAGCATAACATAGGGCATGTCTACACATACAGCACCGCAGTGCCAGCACAGCAGCACCCCTGGAGAAGACACTATGCTGACAGGAAAGAGCTCTCCTGTTGGCAAAATAAAACTACCTCAACATGTGGCAGAAGCTATGTCAATGGTAGGAGCTCTCCCAACAACGTAAGCGCAGTGTGGACAGCGCTATGTCAGTGTAATTTATGTCACGGGCGGGGGAGGTTTTTACACCCCCAAGCAATACAAGTTCTGCCAACATAAGCTTTAATTTAGACATAGTGTCTTACGTTGACTTAAATTTGCAGTGCAGAACATCTATCCAAGAGAGATTCTGATCAACACTACAAAGAATTTGTTAAATAAATCTACTTTAAAACTTGGGTATTTTTTTAATCTCAGAAAGATGCTAGCACTGTTTGAACATGCTTTCCCTGGCTAAGTATAGCAACTCAACAGTGCTAAAACTATTCTACAAATTTACAGCAGGCAAAACCATTGCAATGAACGGCCCAAACTTGCAACTTCTGCATAGAGTCTATGCTTTTTACAGAATGTTACAATGATCGGTCATAGTATCTGGGAGAAAGTCTTTAGTCCTGACCAGGTGAAGCCTCCAAAGCACTGTCCTCCCAGCTGCACAAAGATTCAGTTGTCCTAATTTCATTACACAATATTTGCCTCACATCTGGAAGTAAGCCTAAAGCCATTGCTCCCAGCATTATGGGATCAGTGAGTCACATGCCCCAGAAAACACTGGTACCTTGCCTGTTGTGTGGACACAGTAAACCACTTCAAAAGAACCGGACAATTTATGCAATACGTCAGAGTCATAGAATATCAGGGTTGGAAGGGACCTCACAAGGTCATCTAGTCCATCTTGGTCAAAGGAGGATCAATCCCCAGGTGTTTTTTTGTTTTGTTTTTTTACCCCAGTTCCCTAAATGGCCCTCCTCAGGATTGGGGTTAGCAGGCCAATGCTCAAACCACTGAGCTATCCCTCCCTCCCTGCTAAATCCAGGGTTGTTAGTTCAATCCTTGAGGGGGCCACTTAGGGATCTGGGGCAAAAATCAGTACTTGGACCTGCTAGTGAAGGCAGGGGCTGGACTCTACGTCTCCACAATGGTCCTCTCACTTTGGGTCAAACTTACATCATTCATGTCCTCATCTATCGTCACTGACTTAAGTTATTACAGCGGGTGCAAACTGGAACAAATAGGGACACTGCATGTAGAATCACAAGAAATCCTGCCATGTTTAACTGGAGTCTCACACTTCACGCATCAGTTATTGTTTGGCCGTGACCACATCAGCAAAACACTAATAGTTTCCCTTCAGTCAAGTTGAAGGGAATGCGTGTATATGGCTTCCAATGTCAAATGTGACAGGACTGCTAATACAGCCACTATTAGACTACATCTTGACTAGATAAAATGGTTAAATGCAGGTCAATCTAAGTCATAAATGAAGCTCAACCTTTTCGCCCTAGTGTACATGTAGGGCAACACCTTGTAGCTTGATTTAGCTGGCCCTGTTCTACCCTCGGCAAAAACGTGACAATTTTTCAGTAAAGACAAAGCATAAGAGACTATCTAAAATTTTCAGAAGCATTTAAGTGACTTACATGCTTGGGAGCCTAACCACCACCACAAGTCAATGAAATATGGGAATCTAAGTGCCTATGGAACTTCTGAAAGTTTTGCCATAAAATACTAGTCTAACAAAAGGTTCTATCATATAATGAGGTTTGGACTATGCTACCCAGGGAACACACAGTTATTGTGATTTAGATCCAGCATTGAAAGGGTTCACCTCACTATCCCAGAAGAGCAGCCAGGATCTGAAAGGCACCAGAAGCAAATATCGTTCCTTTCATAAGAATCGTGCTTTAACTTGGCAAAGTTCCACTTAGCTGCCAGCCCAAGGTGAGTGAATTCAAATTCACCAATTCTCAATGACAAGCGCTAACCAGTGCCCACCCTTTAATTAACAACTCATCTACAGTAAGATTTTTAGATAAACCCCAACATTGCTTCTCTACTGGTAATAGTCACAGTAGGAACCCTGCTGTAGATAAGCTTCTGTAGCCAGCTGCCTTTGAACACCATACAATGCAACCCTGCTCAAGGCAGAGCTGTAGAACATGACGACAAAATCACTAGCTGCTATAAGAGCCTTCGCCATACAAGGTTTCCCATCACTGTATTGCAAGAAACTTTTTGCCAAATCTAGCACAGGTAAGGCTTTAAAAGTGGTGACACCGTTGCCACTAACTGCAGTTTAATGGGGAGGAGACAACTTGAAATAGAAAAGGAAAGTTCCCAACAGGATGGGAAACAGGCTTGGGAAATAGAAGTTCATAGTTAGCAGTGGCTAAGACCAAGCAGGCCAGCAACACTAATATACACCTTTGGGAACATGACAGGATTCTAGAGAGTGATGCATGGGAGAGAACAAGTCAGTGGATTTTTGCTATAGTAAACATATTTTCATAATCATTTCGTATACCTGCCAAACGATTCCTTTGCTGGACTTCCTAGTGGCACACTCCATTATAGTTAAAGAAACACCGATGGTCTAGATCATTTAAAACTTACGAAGTTGGCTGCATCCATGATTCCATCTTCAACAGGATGGGTGCAGTCCAAAGTAAACTTTAGGACCTGCTTCTTTTTTTTGCCACCTTTCGTTGCAGGCTTCTTCTGTAAAGTTAAAAAGAAACAAAATTACACAGGTTACATATTCAAAACTTAACCTTAAGCTTTGGCATTAGGTTTAAATGTATGTCTTAATATCAGTAAGAAAAAAAAGAGCAGAGCTCGTTCACAACACTGCCAAGCCCTAGCTACAACACAGATGACCCCCCGAGACAGGACTGCCCTGTGTCCCTAATCAAATTTCTCAGGGCCCCTGAGCCAGGTTATGACAGGACCATGCAGCACCTGGCCAGGGTGACCAGATGTCCCGATTTTATAGGGACAGTCCTGATTTTTGTGTCTCTCTCTTATATAGGCTCCTATTACGGCCCACTCCCACCCCGATTTTTCACATTTGCTGTCTGGTCACCCTACATCCGCCTCTTCCAGGCACTCAACCCACCCCAGCCTCTAGAGCCAGACCGGCGCCTCCATGAGGCTGTGAATCGGGGGACGAGGAAAAGTCCCAGAAGAACCGAGGCGTGGGACGGGGGCCGCCAGGGAGCTGCTGGGCCGCAGGCATCAGACCCCAGGGGCCGGGGGAGGGGGCGGGGCTGGCGCCAGAGGAGGCTCCAGGAAACGAGAGGGGCACCAAGGCCGGCCAGGCCGCAGCAGGAAACAGCCCCCGGCGCGGCGGGTGAAAGCCCCGCGGTTGGGGCACCCGGGCCCTCAGGAAGCGATGCAGGGAGCCGGGTTTGCGGCCTCCCCCGGCACCCGCCCCGCAGCGCGCGCCCGGCGCACCGCCGAGCCAGGGGAATCGAGAGCGAGACCACGGGGCCGAACCAAGGCCGGGGTCCCGGGACGGGGTTCGGGACGGCCGGGCCGGGCCGGGCCGGGGCTTGGAGCCCGCGAGGAGGCCGGGCGGGCCCGGCGTGGCTGGACACTTACCACAGCGCCATGGCGGCTGCAACGAGAGAAGCAGAAAGGGAGGATGGCGCGACGCGCATGCGCCAAATCCCCCGTGTGCACCTCGCGCATGTGCCGACGACACCCCTGCGTGCATCTCGCGCAAACACGCACGTGACAACCACACCCCCCAGAAGCACGCAGAGCGCAGGTCACGCCTAGCCAAGTACTGAGCGAATAGATTCCCCCATAATACACCCCTGAGCCATCCGCATCTCTGGATCGATTAGCGCCACCTGTGCAGGGACCCGGATCATCCCCTACTTCTCAGGAGGCGGGTCTGGGAGGGAGCCGGGGCCTGGCTGGTGGGGGGAGGGAGGAGCCGGGGCCTGGCTGGTGGGGGGAGGGGTCTGGGCAGGGAGCCGGGGCCTGGCTGGTGGGGGGGGAGGGAGCCGGGCCTGGTTGGAGGCGGGTAGGCGGGGGAGGGGGTGTAGGCAGGGAGCAGGGGCCTGGCTGGCAGGGTGGGGGGAGGGGAGCAGGGGCCTGACTGGGCAGAAGGGATGGGGAAGCCTATGGGGAAGGAGCAGGAGTGAGGGAGAGAGTAGGCTTTGATCCTGGGAGCACTGAGATCTGTGTCACTGCTGAGCTTTCCCTTGGTGGGAAGCGAAGGTGCTGGCACCATTCCCAGGGAACAGGCAGTAGAGAGGGGAATCAAACCAGAGAAGCAGCAGTGCTTCTGTCCCCTCAGCACCATAGCCTCAAGGCAGACCCTCATGTAGGACTCACTTCACAGCAGCTTCTGTTCATAATAATAATTAATAAAAGCCACCTTTCTTCCCAGTGATTTCAAATCTCATCCTAGCATACACATACAAATCACTTCTTCCTGTGCTGAAATGCAGCCTGTTCTGGGATGGAACGTGGCAACTGTTTAACAGCTCAGAGTGACACCGCACAGTGGTCTAGGCCAGGAATTTAGCCTGGGCACTGGAGCCAAAACCTCTACCCGCAATTCATATGTGTATGGAATGCATAGCTCAACAAGGCCCTGATCCTGGAGAAAGTAAATAAGGAAGTGTTATTTTCTCCTTCTCATAACACAAGAACTGGGGTCACCAAATGAAATTAATAGGCAGCAGGTTTAAAACAAAAGGAAGTATTTTTCCATACAACACACAGTCAACGTGTGGAACTTCTTGCCAGAGGATGTTCTGAAGGCCAAGACTATAACAGGGCTCAAAAAAGAACTAAATTAAGTTCATGAAGGATAGGTCCATCAATGGCTATTAGCCAGCGTGGGGAGCGATGGTATCCCTACCCTCTGTTTGCCAGAGTCTGGGAATGGGTGATGGGATGGATCAGTTGATGATTCCCTGTTCTGTTCATTCCCTCTGAAGCACCTGGCATTGGCCATTATCGGAAGACAGGACACTGGGCTAGATGGACCTTGGGTCTGACCCAGTATGGCTGTTATGTTCTTATGGATCTTTCACTGGGGACTCCCAGCACTACCACGCTATAAAATGTATAACAACACTCTGAAGAAAACCTCTGGATTGATCAGGCTCTGACCTGAGTTTTACCTCTTCAAAACACAGGAACTCCACTGCCCTGATTCTGCCATGGGGAAATCCCTACTCTAAAGATGTGGTCTTTTAAAGAGTGGGGGCATGGAGTGATCTGTGAGGTAATAAACAACATGGAATTAGATAAACATCACAAAAGCATGGTTGTAAATGAACACACCGTAGCATCCAGATCCCGTGCACCATTTCACAAAAGCCACGAGGTGGTGCTGCTCCAACAGTAAGCTGCAGAAGGAGAGAGAAAGCTGTTATGAAAGGTGGCATTGCCAGCAACCAGTGTTCGTGGGCAGACGAGAAGAGTTACCCCTTGGCATACATGCTTCAAGGTAGGGATGTGAGGCTGGTTAAATTCTCCTCACACTTGCCCTGTTTTAAACCCACATAAAGCACCAGCCTGACAGCTCAGAAGACTGAAGTTGCCACGCTAGCTACAGAGCACAGACAGCAGCAATGCAAGCTGCCTCTTGCCAATGCATCTTACTGCCCAACCCTTAGTTGGAGAGGCACTCCGATCAGCTGGGCCTCTGATCAGAGACTGTTGACAAGAGGCAACTACAGTGCAGTACGTGAGGTGGACAATTTTCCCACAGGAAGTTGGCTGAAACTCACCAGCTACCAACTGGCTATCAGCTATTTGGTCAATATCAGCTTGGACTCGACAGGAATTCATCACCGTTGGTCTAGCTTCCATTCCTAATTACCTGAACCAGACATTCTCCACTTGCTAATTGTGACAGAAGAGTTTTTAATTTGAAGACTCCTCTCAGCTTCCAAATGAGTATCACATATTTGTTACTATTCTTATTAATGGTGGCAATGACTGCTTACATCTCCATAGCACCAGAACTCACCAGCATCCGTCAGCGCTCTGCTGACGTCGTATATCAATAAGGATCATTTCCCTCACCACTGGGATGCAGCTACGTCTGGGGTTGAATCCTCATAGCCATTGTGCACCAGTAACTGGACAGATCTCATGAGAGAAAGTGAAGAAAAACTGATTCAGTTGAATATTTGGAGGAGTTTGAGATCAGCTGAGTAAACATGGGGAATACGTATAACAGAGGTTGCCCTGTGTTTTAGCTATATCTTTTGGATGGAAACGTAGTTGCTTCCGAGGAATTCTGCTGTAATTCACTGCAGCACTGAAGGCGTTAGGGCCCTGAGTTTTACACTGTCTCTGAAAACATTTGAGCATACATAGCTTAGGGGGCCTGCAGGAAGCTCACACTGAAAGACTATTGAGCAATGGGATCATCTGCAAAGTGATAATATGTGAACGTGATCCTGACCTCGCCTCACTTATTGTAGGGACAGTATCTGTGCAAAACCCTCAAGCGTGAAGTGTGTTCCTGCATGTGACTATAAAGTGACCTGCTGAGTTATGCTGCTCTGTCACTTTCAATATGCCACTGGGCTTCATAATCCCAAATGACTGAGAAAAATGGAGAGGGCTGATCCCTTACAAGAAGAGGCTGATCTTTTTCCGTCACATGGATTGTCCACTAGGTCTGACCTTGGGTGAACCTTGAAGCTTGTTGATGAGATGGAAGCAGCAAGATGGACAGGACAGGGATATAAAGGAAACATTAATCATGCATTCACATGGCTGTTTGTTGTACTGGGTTTAAATTTACACCCTAAGCAACTTTTAGAGGTGCCTTTCCCTGCGAATTGCACACAACATAGAGGTAACTCAGTCTGGAGAAAACTGCCTACCACAGGTAGGAGATTCCTCCTTTTCCCTCTGGGAGAGTCAAGAGTGAATTAAATGCATTGAATTTTTCCCCTTTTTACTTAGGCTTAGCAAATCCTAACCCCTCTGTTATGCATCTTAGCCCCTGAGGGAGAACATGAGCATATGAGACAGTCCCTTTCACATCAGGCTGTGTAGGCTGTCAGCAAATGCCAGACTTGGGTTTTTTAAAAAACATTTAATTGTGCTCTCTGTTATGTCTGCAGAAACAACTTATTCTGAACACAGCAGCTCTTCGTTATTGGCAATGTTGCCCTGGTTACTGCATTCATGTCACTCATAATATTTTGGCTGTGCTGAAAGCCTCAGCATTTCTGTCATTCCAGCTTCAAACGCATGACAAGCAGGAGACAGGCAGAGCAAGGGGAGTGAAATTTTATCTACTAAAAGGACAACGTGGATACAACGCTGGTAACTTCGGAAGAAAAGGTAAGAAACTTTGATACTACTGCTGTGTCTAACTACAATAAAGTGACTATAACAAAAAGATACACTCTTAGTATTTCCTTAAAATGCACAAGTAGCATTTGCTTACAAAGTAATTTCACTTATTAAAACAAGAGGTACTAGCAGACCCCAAAGAGACACAGCCTACCTTGTTAACACACGTATCCACATCTGAAACACTGTTTTGAATTCTGAGCTCTGTAATAACTTACAGAACCTATAGCTTTGCTCTCTGTGGCTTGCTAGTATAAGGACTTAATAGGTAATTGCTGGTCTATTTCAAAAGAATTTACTTGAATGGCATCACCATTAAATTGACAAACTGAAAATAGCTGGATTTGATCAACATAAGAAAATCCCTTCTTGTTTCTCATATTTTTACTGGCGTGTTTTCACTGGCATAGCATAATAGCAAAATGAATTAACCGCAAACAGTCCTCTTCTTAAATGTGCTCACACACTGTAAGGAGTAAAGAATTTAAACCACATCTAATCTGTTTGAAAAGTTGCATTTTTCCTCTTATACCTGAACCACCTTGCTCTGCTGTAGACAGTACAGTGGTTTTAAATAAAATATCACTCAGATTAGAATCGTATAAGAAAACAGGCACTTTGTATACAGTTTGTTTTGTCAGCACCAAACAACATCGGCTGTGTCATTTTTACTCTCTGTTCGTTGTGTAATATGAAAAGCCCAGACAATGTTAGTTTACTCGTTACTGCTCTATACTAGATCTTGTAAATGTTCCAGGTTTCTCTTCCAACACAACTTTTATATTAAAAAAAAAAATCTAAAAGTTCCCCTCTACACATTCTGGAACCCCCTGAAATGGGGACAATTCAGAAATGATTTTCAAACTCTCTGTGGTTTCTGACTCTGAACGTTAGTATTATTATTGAGACACAATGTTCCTAATTCCATTTGTTCTTACAAAGCACGGTGTGTGCTCACTGGGCTGCAGACAGTCCTGTGAGTCAAATGTGCCACCTATTCTTTGACTGTGTGTGCTATTTCTGGTCACGCTGTAGTTTAACTCTTAAATGCTCAAGGAAGTGGTGGCATTCAGCAACAGCTCACTGCTACTGAAACCATGCCCTGCAATAATAGTGCAGGACTCTAAACAATAAAAAGAGACAGCACCAGACTTTACAAATATACACAATAGACAGACTGGGTCTCTGCCCCCGAGAGCTCACAGTGGGCTCTCAGAGAGAAGTGATTCACAGGACAACAGCTAGAGTGTGAGAAGGCAGAAGGAGATTGCAGGGCTGTTTGGGGAAGTGAGGATTGGGAGGAGAGATCTGGGGACAGAGAAGGAGAGTACTTGGTGCATGGAAAGTAGAAGGCTGTTTCAGGCACAAAAGCAGTGTGAAAGAATATGCAGAGCTACATATGGGAGGAGAAGTAGGGAGATGGGTGGGGAAGGGGTCTGAGAAGCAGAGAGAAGATACCTTGGAGCTGATGGTAGGGAAGATTAAGAGATTTTACTCAGACTGTATTGTTTCCTGGGAGGAACCAGTCTCCCCCTCTTTTCTCCTTTCTTAGAGGCCCTAAGCGGGGCCAGCACATCCTTTGCCCTGCGGAAGGCTGGACATAGCTCCCCCGGGAACTCCTGCACCAGCCAGCAGGGTGCATTTGAGAGATCTTGGGGGCAGCAGGGGGCACTATCTAGCAGTCTTGCCAGTTCTAACTTCATGGCAAATTAATCAGTTGCTTGAAGTCAGGAGGCACAGCCCTGCTCAAATGCATGTGATCGGGTCACCCTAGTCCTAGGCCCAGTGAGAGAGGAGCAAATTGGGTCTAGTGACCAGAACTGTCCTTTACACTAGCAAAAACAGAGCTGTGGCCAAATTACGTGCATGACCGCCATGCCGTCCCTGACACTTCTTTCTGCAGCCAGGGCTGATGAGAGGAGGGGAAGCCGGTACAAATTACTGGGGCCCGGCAGTCTGGAATGGGGGCCGGCTTCGTCGGCCCTGTTTAGCTGGTCCGCCCTTGCTGGGGGGCCAGAAAAAATGTTTTCACCGGGGCCCGAACCCGCTCTCGGTGGCAGTGCCTGCAGCTGTCCTACCCCTTGCATGCAATCGGTGGCCATCAGATCATGCAGCCGCCCTATCCCTCATATACTATCAATGGCAAGCAGACTTCTGATCTGTCAAGCATGTGGCACCCTCCAAGGTGAGGCTTCTCTATTGTGACTCACCAGAATAGCTACTTTTTAACTGTGCTACATGCACCATCTCCTGAATTAGATGTTGAATCCCTCTGCATACCTGTAATATCAGCCTTTCTGTGTCATCTTCCTCCAGATGTCCGGTGGGATTTTCTCTCCTTTGGAAGACCTATGCGATCTGGATAATGCCAACTGCCACCCTCTGGTATGTTTCCTGTGCCATGAGCAGTATGAGCATCCCTGCCTCCTGGACTGTTACCACAACTTCTGTGCCAGCTGCCTGCGAGGCCGGGCGATAGACAGCCGCCTTACCTGCCCTCTCTGTGGGTAAGAACTTCTAAGCAGTGCCCACCCATAACACAGAAAGATGGTGACTTACCAGTGAAACCTGTCCCAGGCCTGGCTAGGTGCCCATGCTCTGCAGTAGTGCACCACCGAAACACAGGTACAGAGCATGCTGACAAAAATACCAAGCACGCATTTCACACGTGGGTGTCTGAGTTAGAGGATCCAGCTCTGCCCATCAACAAATACCCAATGCAGCTAGCCAAGTGCAGCATTAGGCACCCAAGTCTGAAAGTTAGGCCCAGGGAGAAACAATGGCATTTCTTTTCTTACACTTTCTGGGCTGAAGGCCTGCTCAGTGCTCTGTTGGCTTATGTACATTGGTATTGTGCTCAAAACCTGGCCTGGGAGCAAGGAACACATCTGAAATGAAGATGGGCCTAAGTTAGCTATATTTGAATTTGTTGCAGTGTGGAAGGGTGAATGGGAGTCATTCTGTTAACTCCACTCATGGAGAGTTGGGCCAGACCTCAAGCTAATGCCTTTTGTGGTAGCTTGGGTATGGATGGGGGCTGGGCTACACACGAACCAGCACTGAAATAGCCTAACTGGTTTTCATTCTCACCTTTTGTTATTTCAGTGCCAGTCTGAGCATAGACACTAATTATGGAATGAAAGGGTCTGTGGCAAATTGCCGGTATTGTTCTCTGGGTCTCGCGCTTTCTCTTCTCTGGGGTAGGTTCAGGGCGATATTGCTTGCCTCTGAACCAGTTCTTAATCACTCCCCTGGTGTCCTTAGTTAATCTAAAGCAAACCTTCCTCCCTTGGCAGGGAATAAGGCCCCCTGCTAACACTCTTATGCTGCCTCTGGCCATGCTGTATCACATATCCCCCCCCCCCCCCCGCTCAACACCAAGGGGTTGGGCTACTCGGACGAGAGGCAGTGTTGGCGTGAGAGGCCATCAGCGTTGCCGTGTTGGCTTCCAGCCCTATGCTGGACCCGAAAATGGAAAGGTTGCAAAGAGGAACCACCGCGTCACTCTGGCGTTTCTTTCCTTGTTCCCTATGCATCCACTGGAGCGGGGCGTGATCAGTCACAAGGGTAAACCGCCGCCCCAGGAGATAGTAGCGGAGAGTCTCCATAGCCCATTTTATCGCCAGACATTCCTTTTCAACAACAGCGTATTTTTGTTCCCTGGGGAGGAGCTTCCGGCTGAGGTACAAGATGGGGTGCTCCTCCTCCCCTACCATCTGGGAAGGACGGCACCGAGTCCCACCTCCGAGGCGTCCGTCTGCAGGATGAATTCCTTCTCGAAGTCTGGGGCCATGAGTACCGGATGGCAGCATAGGGCTGTCCGCAAATCTGCAAATGCTGCTTCCGCCGCATCTGTCCACTTCACTATCTCGGGGCCCGAGCTTTTATCAGATCCGTCAATGGCCCCGCTCTTGTGGCAAAATGAGGGATGAATCTCCGATAGTATCCAACTATACCCAAAAATGCTCTGACCTGCTTCTTGCGGATTGGTCGAGGCCAATCTTGTATTGCCTCCACCTTGTTCCATTGGGGCTTCACCACCCCTCTCCCTACGACATGCCCGAGGTATTTGGCCTCAGCTAGTCCTATCACGCATTTCAGAGGATTAGCGGTGAGACCAGCCTTTCGCAAAGCGTCCAGCACTGCTTCCACTTTGTCCAGGTGTGTCTCCCAATCAGGGCTATGTATAACTATGTCGTCTAGATAGGCGGCGGCATAGTTGGCATGGGGTCGTAATAACTTATCCATCAGTCTTTGGAATGTGCAGGGGCCCCATGGAGTCCGAAAGGGAGGACAGTGTACTGGAACAGGCCATCGGGTGTAGAAAAAGCAGTCTTTTCCCTGGCATCCTTGGCCAGGGGTATTTGCCAATATCCTTTGGTCAGATCTAGGGTGGTTAGGTATTTGGCCTTGCCTAACTGATCAACCAGCTCGTCAATGCGTGGTATCGGGTAGGCATCGAAGTGGGATACTTCATTTAATTTCCGGAAGTCGTTACAAAACCTCAGGGTGCCATCAGGCTTGGGGACTAGTACGATCGGACTGGACCACTGGCTGTGGGATTCTTCAATGACCCCGAGTTCCAGCATCTTTCGCACTTCCATCCTAATTTCTTCCCTTTTAGCTTCCGGTATTCGATATGGTCTTATCGTCACCCTTACTCCGGGGCTGGTGACAATATGATGTTGGACTAGTGCCGTTCGACCTGGTTGGGTACAAAATACGTCCTGGTTCCGGTGGATCATTTCAATGACTTCCATCCGTTGTTCTGGGTTAAGTCAGGAGATATCTTTACCTGCTCCTGCGGGCCGTCTGCCTGAGGTAGAGCTCCTCGAGTGACCAGACACGTCTCTCTGTCATGCCAGGGCTTCAGTAAGTTGATGTGGTATATTTGCTCTGGCTTCCGGCGGTCTGGTTGTCTAACCTTATAATTCACTTCTCCAATGGCTTCCACTATTCTCATATGGTCCGTGCCAACTGGCTAGGAGTTTGCTTTCTGTGGTCGGCACTAACACCATCACCCGTTCCCCCGGCTGAAATCTTCGCATTTTCGCCCGACGGTTGTAGTATGTCCGCTGTGCCTCTTGTGCTTTTTTCTAAATGCTCCCGTACTATCGGGGTTACTCGAGTTATCCGCTCTCGCATCTGTGTCACATGCTCAATAATTTCTTTCCTGGGTTGGGTTGTTCCTCCCAATCCTCCTTGGCGATATCCAATATCCCGCGTGGGTGGCGTCCATATAAGAGTTCAAAGGGAGAAAAACCCGTGGACGCCTGGGGAACTTCCCGTATAGCGAACATTAGATACGGCAAAAGAGTGTCCCAGTCCTTTCCATCCTGTGCTACCACCTTCCGGATCATACTTTTGAGGGTTCGATTGAATCTTTCGACTAGTCCGTCTGTTTGTGGATGGTAGACGGAGGTCCGAATGGCTTGTATACGGAGCAGGGCACATAAGTCTTTCATTAGTTTTGACGTAAACGGGGTTCCCTGGTCTGTCAGGATCTCCTTAGGGATGCCCACTCTGGCGAAAACTGTAGTAGTTCTTTAGCTATTGCCTTAGACGTGGGGTTTCTTAAAGGGATGGCCTCTGGATATCGTGTGGCATAGTCAAGGATGACTAGTACGTTTCGGTGGCCCCGTGCCGACTTTTCTAGTGGGCCCACTATGTCCATAGCTATCTCTCTCGAACGGGACATCAATAATAGGTAAAGGTACTAGTGGGGCCCGCAAGTGAGGTCGGGGGCTATGCAGCTGGCATTCAGGGCAGGAGGCACAATAACGCTGGACTTCTGCTCGTATTCCTGGCCAATAAAACCTTCTTAGTATTCTATCCAGCGTCTTGTCTACCCCTAGATGTCCCCAAAAATAAATGACTGTGAGCTAACTCTAGTACGGCCCTTATGTGTTTCCGTGGGACTAGGAGTTGCTCTACTTCTTCCCCTCGTATTTGCTCTATTCTGTACAACAGATCACGTTTGAGCACGTAATATGGCCTTGGGCCTTTGACTTTTCCTTCTACAGGCACTCCATTTACTTCCACTACCTCCTCCCTCACGTTTGCATATAATGGATCTTCGGCCTGGTCCTGCCCAAAGGTCTCACGTGCAGTGCTGAACTGACCTAATTCCAGGGGCCTATTTCAACTCTTCCCCTGGGGTGCTCCCACTTGGGCCAGGAACCTCCTCTGAGTCCTCCGTGACCCGAACCTTCTCCTTGTCTCCTGGGCGGGTTCGCCTACCCACAAGGGAAGTCTTTTGATTAGCTGCCAGAATCCTGGTCCCTAACTTTTTAGCCGCCCTTCGTTCTCGCCTAGCCCTGCGGGGTTTTCCAGGGGATGAGAACAATTCTGGAGCAAATTCAGCAAACATTGGGGCGAGGCTATCTTTAGTTGCCTCTGTCTCAACCTGGGGGTGCTACCCTCTCCTGCCTCTATCGGGGTCAGTAAGTTCTCAAACCCAGGGAAGTCTCTCCCAATCAAAACAGGATAAGGGAGCTTGGGGACTACTCCTGCAGAAACTCTGGTGGTATTCCCCTGGATTTCAATCCGTACTGGAATTGTAGGGTAAAAATTCACGGTGCCATGTACGCATGTTACCCCTGTGCTTTTGGCCCGAGTTAGTTGGTCTGTTCCCACCAACTTTCCGAGACCAACGTGACAGCACTCCCCGAATCTATTAATGCTATGGTTTTTATACCATTCATTTTTACTGGTCTGGTAAATCCATGTGAGGTCAATGTAACCCCTACCAGGTTGATCAGGCCACATTGCTCCCCATAACTCCCAGATTACACTGCATAGGCACCTCCTTGTTGGGACATTGGGCTGCTATATGCCCCAATTCCCCACATTCATAACACCGTCCCCTCATTCCGGTTATCACCCCCTGCCTGGGGCTAGTTGGCCGCCCCCCACCACTCTTCCCAAACCCCCAGGTCCCTTTCTGGCCTCGAGCCATTCCTCACTGTCGTTCCTCCCGGTTATAGTTTTTCTAGAGTTCTCGACAGTCCGGGGCCTTGGGTTTGGGGTTGTCTTCCTGGGTTGCCGTGTCTCCCCGCTTGGAGTCTGGAACAGTTCGCGGGCTGCCAGTTGTCTTTCCACGAGGGAGACCAACTCATCATAGGTAGAGGGGTCATTCTGACCCACCAAGTCCTGAGTCCTGGTGGTAACCCCCGCATATACCGGTCCAATATTAGTACCTCCATCATCTCCTCAGAGCTATGGGCTTCAGGGCGCAGCCATTTCCGGGTCAGGTGGATCAAGTCAAACAACTGCGTTCGGGTGTCTTGTCCTCCATATATCGCCATTCATGGAACCTCTGGGCTCGTAGTGCCGTTGTCACTCCGAACCTGGCCAGGATCTCTGCCTTTAGCTGGGAATAGTTTGCTGCAGCTTCTGCAGACATATCGTAATAGACCTTCTGGGCTTCCCCACATAGGAATGGGGCAAGGATACCAGACCATTGTTCTCGGGCCAGGCCTCCCGCAGGGCTGTTCTCTCAAAAGCCAGGAGGTATGCTTCCACATCATCCTCCCTGGTCATTTTTTGTAAGTAATGGCTAGCCCGTATGGTCCGGGTCCCTTCCCCGTGGTGATTCTGTTCCATAAGGGTCTTCATCTGGCTTATTAGGTCTCTCAGCAGGCTCGGTCCTGAGCAGCCTGACTCAGCAGCAGCTGATTAGTCTCTTTGCTGCAATCTAGTCGCCTCTTGTTGGGCGGTTGCCTGGACCCTGGTAGCCTCCTGCTGGGCCGCGGTGGCATGTATATAGGGCCTTGACCACGTCGTCCATCTTAAGGGTGGGAGGGTTATGTCTCCCCCTGGACTATGTCCCCAGCGCGCAGATCCCACCCTGACACCACGTGTGGCAAATTGCCGGTACTGTTCTCTGGGTCTCGCGCTTTCTCTTCTCTGGGTAGGTTCAGGGCGATATTGCTTGCCTCTGAACCAGTTCTTAATCACTCCCCTAGTGTCCTTGGAGGGAGGGGAGTGGAGAGGGAGGGACCTGGGCCCGCCTCTACTCCAGGTCCCAACCCAGGGGCCCTGGGGTTGTGGTGAACCACTTGACTAGCGGTTTCTTCCCCTGGGTTACTTCCCTCTCATACCCGTCAGCTTGTGAAGGGCTTCTCGCCTCTCTTCTATACAAGCCTGGTGCCCCTTACCTAGGGTTTCTGTTGGGCTTCCCAATCCACCGCAGCACTCCTCCAAACCTTCTATTTCTCTCTGGACAAACTCTTCTCTTCTGCAATCTGCACTCTGCTCCAATCCAACCTTTCTCCTTCAACTACCACACCCTGTCTGACTGAAGCAGGGGTTTATATCCCATGACTGGAGTCAGGTGCTCTAATTGGAGTCAGGTCCTCTAAGTGAAGTCAGGTGCTCTAACTGGCCACAGCTGTTCTAGTTAATCTAAAGCAAACCTTCCTTCCTTGGCAGGGAATAAGGCTCCCTGCTAACACTCTTATGCTGCCCTCTGGCCATGCTGTATCACAGGTCTTATTTAGATTTAACTTAAATTGATTCTTTACTGACAACCTATGCAGAATAGAGACACTCATACTCCACAATAAGAGTGGCCACACACAAGCTTGCATGGATATAACGAGAATTAAACCAGTGTCGTTATTTTGGTGCTAACTTGTGCCTAGACTGCCTCTCTGATGATAGGTTAGTTAGAGTCTGAACCAAAGACAATAGGAACCAGGTGGAGTCTTCCATGGACTACAGTGGGCCTTGGATTAAGGTCATTAGTACATAACAGACACAAGGTGTGACACAGAAGCTAGCTTTGGCTAGCTCTCAAGAAGTGAGGTATCAGTGAGACTTTCTCAAGCACAGGACCAGCACTTGCCCCTTTTAGCTCTTCAGTCTTCATTGTAAGCTGCAGTGAGGCTCAGCACCACTACTGGTAATCAAGCACTCTGTGTGGGGCTCTAGGCCCAACTGACTTTGAAACAAGAATTATTAGTGTGCTCACTAAGGGCCAAATTCAGCCCTCATTCAGCCAGTCCAGCCCTGCCCCTTCAGAGGATTAGATGGAGGTAACAAAATGTAACCTCCTTTTCTCCCCCCTCCAATTACAAAACATTTCAGGCCAAATTCTGCCCTGAACCAAAATGTCTTTTGTAGTTGGAACAAAAAGAAATTGCATTTAACAATTTAATACAATATTAACGTGCTGAACTGCATGTTTGAGAATTGTGGTTGTATGGATATATACGATATGCTACAGAATAGGTCTTGGGTTTTTCTGGAGCATATTGTCCACCTTCAGTTGCATGGTATTTGTTTTCATTTTTATTCCTTTCAAGAATCTGATATTAATGTAAGTGAAGCCAGGAATTATTTAAGTACTGTCTCTCTGGGTTCTTCTATAGGTTCCTTTCACTGTACATACAGATACTTTTATCGACTTATCTGTGAATCATGCTGTGCTCTCCTTGTTATTAAACAATACTATAAAAATGGGGAGTGTTAGTGATTTCTGCTCTGATGTGGACAGTTCTGTTTGAAGGTAATTTCTATCACTGTATTAGTAACAATGATTTGGGGTACATTACATTCTAAACAAACCAAGTTCATCTACATGAAACTTGAGTGCCTCAGATTCTCAAGAACACATTACTGATGATACCAGACATGGTGGAAAATTTACCATTGGACCTGGAATGCTACAATACATCTCTGCTTTTCAGTAGTACACTCTAAGGATTAGGGAATCTGCTTTCACTTCACAGGCATGAATTGACAACACTGTGCAGGACTTTGTATTCCAAAAAAGGAATGAGAATAGCAGGGCAAATGATTGTCATTTATTCTAGTAAATAGGATGATGTGTATCAGGCTGACTGTAGTTGCCAAAGACATTTGAGTCTTAATGGAGGGCTTGTAGAGGCAGAACTGAATCCGAGCTGTGTTCTGGAATGTGTAGTTAGGCCTAGCCACAAAGCACTGGAGGAGGTTAATGTTGTACCTTATTAGATTTCACCTTTAATGTATACAGATCTCTCTGTATAGTTTGTCCTTAGGGGAAATGGAGATTTGATGAGCATCCAGTGAACTGCTCATTTATGCCTGTTCTTTTTAGATGAACACAAATTACAAAGATTAAAATAAATCCCATGAGTCTTTTTGTTTTTGGTTTAAATCAGCATGGGAAAGACTTCAAGCAATACCTGTCTGCCTACAAATTGTGTGGCTAGTCCACAGCCTGAAAAATAATGTTCTCTATGCACAGCTCTTGTTTTTAATTATAAGCAGTTACAAACCATCACATTTCTGTGAAATTAATTAAAATAAAGCTCTAGGTACCGAACAAGCCCCATCACAATCGTATCTGAGCAACTTGCAGTCCCTAACATTATTATCCTAACAGCAGCCCTGGGAGGCAGGGAAGGGCTTTTATCCCCATTGTACAAATGGGAATGGTGGCACAGAGAGTTTAAGTGACTTGTCCAGGGTCACAAAGTGAGTCTGTGGCAGAGCAGAGAATTGATCCCAGGTCTCCTGAGTTCCAAATACTGAGCGAGCCTTCCTCTCACTGGTGAGGGTAACATTTTCAAAAGTACCTTAATTACTTAGGAGCCTGAGCCCCATTGACTTGCACTGAGATTTAGGCTTCAAGTCACTTAGGCACTTTTGAATTCTTTTCCCTGGATCTCAGACTTGATGATGTAAAATACACATGCCCAGAGGGGGTCAGGATGCCTGGTGGTAAAGCCCCAGGAAAGCTGGAGAAGCTGTGTCTAGCTCTGCTCTTATACATGGCCTGTCACCACAGCATTTGAGTGCTTCGTTGTCAAGCTGCCTTTGTGCCTATGAAATACGAGGTTCTAATCACAATGGTTTCAGATGTGAACAGCTGCAGAACACACAAGTTCTACTTATAGCTCCACAAGAATTCAAGAGAGCTCACTCCGCTGCCAGGGCAGGCTAGCAATGGGAGAAGCGCAGTGAGTGTTTCCCACTCTACACTGGACAAGTGATCACCCTGAGAAGCAGAATCACTGCAGTCCTAGGGCCTGATCTGGCAGGGGCTGAGCTTTCTGGCCCCTATCCAGCAAAGCACTTAAGCATGTGAGTAACTGTAGGTTTCTTAAGAGCCCCACTGGAGTCAATGCTCAGCACCTAGCAAGACTGAGCCGCGAGGCAGGTGGATTTCCCTAGCCAAAAAATGACTCCTGGCACTTGCAGTCTGAGCTCTGCGGGAAGAGGGCCGTGTGATACCAGATAGGTTTGTTTCACTCTTAGGGGTTTATTTTTAAATTTAAAAATAGAAAATACCACATAAACTGTGTTGGGATTTTTTAACTGTTAACAAAATTGTGTAGCTTAAAGAGGTGCTGGCCCTTCCCGGAAATGTTTGGAAACAGTTCTGGTTAAGGACTATTCTGTCTCCATGACCTAGAAGTTTGCTCTCTTCCTCCCCACTCTCAGCATGTAGTTGTCTACTAAAGACAACTACATGCAGAGAGAGACTCCATCTCTTCCAGTTTCAGCTGCTAAAAGCTGTTCATGCTATGTTTGAAATGGCACAGTATTGTGCAGAAGTTGCTTCAGATAACTGTTTAGCTTGGAACTGGTTTTGGTATTAAAATTGGCAAATAATCCAAGATTTAACATCAAAACCTAAACTCTCTAAAACTTGCCACCTAAAAACCAACAAAAGCATAAACAGCAAAAGAAAATATTGACATACCAGCCACTGCATGGATATATTTCTGGACTAGAAGTCATATACTGGTAGATGTTGCTACTTAAAGCAGTTCAAGGGAACTGTTGCTCAGGGCCAAGGGAGACCAAACAAATGTTATTTTTAGGTGTTCACTTCTGGCTTTTGTTTGCTGGGTGCATCTCAGGCACTTGGAAGGGGCTGTTCAGATATCATTAGCATGAAGTCAGAGGTTATATACAAAATCAAAGAATTACATAATTAAAACAGATCAGCTGGAGTAAACATTCATTCTTTTCTGCAGAAAAACAGCACTCTCCAGTCAGTTTGTCATGCAAACTCCCCACTCATATTGGCTAAATACGAACACTGTTAGATTAGGGCAAGTCGGTTCTAGTCTTGGGAGCAAATGTGCCAATGCAAAGAGACCACAGGCATTACCCACAACGATGTACGTAGCACCAACATGCTAGGGGTGAGGCACTCTGGTGAGGAAGCCAGAACTGCCCCACTACCCATGCTGTGCTGGGGAGACAGAGAGGCCTTTAGGCAGCGGGGCTGCCAGTCTGGAACCTTGCATCAGCAGGAAGGGCATTTTTTACAGTGTCCATGGCAGTGTTTGTGGGTTACTAATATTAGCCCCCTTCAGAATGCCTGTGCACCAGATGCCTGAGCTCACCAGGGACTCCCCCATCTTTAGATAGATTGGGCTAGATTTCCCAGAATACTGAGGTGCCTGAAGGTGCAGGCAGACACCTAGTGGGGTTCACTAAAGCATGGATGTTCCAGCCCCAGAGCAGCAGCATTGCCACTGACTGATGGAAGAGGCGGGAATAGGCTAGGAGCCCGTGCTGATGCCTTTGTTTCCAGAGGGAGAAGGGCAGGTTTTCCAACCATGACACCTCTCCCAGGTAAGTTATCCAGAAGTCATGCATGCAACAGCCTTTAACTCAGGGACTCCAGGCTCCATACCTACAATCAGCTGCCCAGGTATCCCCAACAGCTGCATTTCTGGGAGGATTATTTCATGTTTTTGATACACACATGGCTGGAGTCACCTGTATTCTGCATGTCTGACTGGTGCTTGTGCCCAGCTCTGCAGCCAGGCTCAGTAACAGTCACTGGCAAGGCAATACAAAGGCACACAGGGCAATTTTTCACTCTATTGGCAGCATGAATGGAGCCCCAATGAGCTATCACTTCCTCCCTGATCATGTTCAATCTAATATTTCAGCAAAGCAAACAGACGCTGACTCTGAGCAGAACAGCTATTTGGCACCAGATCACACTCTTACTTCTTTTCTGGTTTATAACATTTCTCTCACTAGAAAGTCTTGTGTGTGTTGTGCCCTGGGTTATTTTTAAATAGCCCTTCTCCCTACCCCTCATGAACAGTAGGTATATGCACCCATAAGCTATTGTCTCATTGGGGATGGAGGCTTTTAGCAGCTTTTGCAGAGTCAGCAGTGAACACCTTAATTGGGATGCCCTCTTATTAAAGATGTCTCCCAGGAAGCCAGTTCTGCCTAATGGCAGTGAACAGCAATGACAACTGCTTAATCAGACCAGCCCTGGCATGAGTCTGCTTAGTGGGGACTCTGTGCTTTAGCCCCAAGGTAAAGTGGTGGAACAGCAGGGGTGAAATGCGGAGGTCTCGTCCTTATACAGAAGTTGCCTAATGAAGATGAAAAGGGAGAAGAATTGTAGGTGCAATGAAGCTGCCATGCAGAGCGTCCCCTTCACTCAGGCACAGTCTGAGTCTTGTTGGACTGTTTAAGTAGTTCAGCTGCCTGCCTTTTCCTCAAACTCTCACACAGACCCAAACTCTCTTGCTTACGGCTGCAATTGCTAGACAGGGTCAGCCTATAAAACCTCCATTAACCCATGCCCCACCTGCCACAAACTACGTCCTAGCCAGGTGCTCTCAGCCAACCAGCTCTTCATCTCCTAGCAGGCTGCAGCGCACAGGCCTCTGGACAGAACACTGGGGCTGGCCATGCATGCGGCTCTCAAGAGAGCAGGACTGGAGGAGTGACTCCTCTGGGCTCCACAGCCCAACAGGCAGGTTTTATTAACTACCTCTGTCAAGCAGCACAGCAGCTGAGCCCTGGCAACAAGAACTTTACCCTCATTA
Source organism: Chelonoidis abingdonii (assembly GCF_003597395.2). Taxonomy (NCBI): domain Eukaryota; kingdom Metazoa; phylum Chordata; order Testudines; family Testudinidae; genus Chelonoidis; species Chelonoidis abingdonii. The sequence goes on along the minus strand of NC_133791.1, from coordinate 1,987,809 downwards.
CCACAGCAGGAGCCCCAGCTTGGGGGCTGAGCTGCCTCAATTCAAGTCACCGAAGTCATGGCCAGAACCCTTTTCAGCTTCACACAGCTTGCCTATCGCTAGGGGTTTCATAGAGCCAGGAGCTGAATGATGCAGTGTTTAATTCTGCTTTACTACTCTCCAAATTCACTCCTGATCTGTCGTAACAAGAAGTTACTGGGGCTGGGAATCAATTCAGATGGTCAATAAAATGCCACAGCATACACACAAACCCTTTCTAAATTCTCCCCACCTAGTGTTCTCAGCCCTGTTCTCAGCCCATCCCTCCCCGCTCAAACATAGAGTCCAAGGGCATCTGGTTTGCTAGATCGCTACCTCGCCCTCGTGCTTGTAACATAATACACATGCACATTTCTGCTGCAGTTTTCATAGAGATTTAAATGAAATGGAGAATCCTGAGTGCTTTATGCCCAGTACCTGGAGGGCTGTAGAGCAGGGCAGGCGATGCGAGATGCTGCTGTATCCAGCCCAGCCCTGCAGCAGGAGAACCAAACCAAGTGCCTGGGAGGTAAGTTTTCTGGGTGGTATTAGTATAATACATCTCTCTCTCCATCAAATACAGTCTTGCCGTGCCAGACTATTGATTGACAAAGACAACAGACAAGCCCCCTGCAAGATATTCCTGGGCTAAGAAGTCTTTTCCATCGGTAAGTTGGTGCCCCCGAATGTGGCCATGTTTGATGAAGCCGGGCAATGATGAAGCATTGCCAGCTGCAGTGAGACCTTTAGTTCCATGATTAGTTTGCTGGGAGATGCAGCCTGGAGTGATGAAACCCAATCCCTCACAGGTGACTGGTGGGTGAATCATCATTTCAATCTGATTCAATGCGCTCATTGTCCAGGGGAATGAGACTTCAAAGTTCCTGTCATCTCTGTGAACCTGCGTTTCGAGAGACTCTCAAGAAGGGGCTGGAGTGGCCGTGGCTTGGTGTCTGGTTGCGCTGTCGTCATACTGTTTTGGTCCTGGGTTTTACTGGAAGTGTCAAAGTGGCTACAGTAAAGATTTCCACGATGCTTTTAAAGGAAATGGATGAATATATGTAAGGGTGATTCCTTTCTCTAGCGTTCATGGGGAGCTGCAGTTTGCCAGGAATTGGGTACAGTCTGAGCTTAACTGTGAGTGACATTTCTCAGGATCAGCACTGCTATATCTTCATTGATGAGCCTTCATTTTTTCCTTTTTAATTATTTTGCTAAAGCAAGCCAGTGTGGTCAGGGCCAGGGGAGCTTAGCCCTGGTCCTTACAGAAGGTGCTTGAATTCTGACTTTTCACTCAGACTAATCATGCGTTCACCCAAATTGGAAGTATTTCACTAACATTATTTGATTACTTTTAATGTGGCACTCTTGGTTTTAAGGGTTTCAACAAAGCCTGTGTGTGTATATATGTAGGGGGACTAAGGCGTTGTCTGAGAAGGATTTCATGCAGGGATTTTGGCTTTGGACAATTTCTGTCCTCTCGGAATTCTGTTTACTGTTATTTTGGGAAAGCTGTTTGGAGGGTTGCTAGGGGAGGGGCTTCTATGGTCACCTGCTTCCCATTGGTTAAAGATCCTCTCTGAGGAAGTCACCACATGGCTTATTTTGATGTTAATAATATTCCCATTCTGGATTATTATTGCTCCGTGGGATTATTCAGATGTAGCACTGTGTTAGTCTGCTCACTTCTCTCCGCAATTAGACGCTAGCAGTTGCTAAGGGAATCTGGGCAGCAATGTCCAGTGCTAAAGAAATGCTACAAGACTTGTGCAAATTAAAGAACCATTTCAGGCAGGAGCAGTGCCTTGCCGCAAGTCAATATTCTGGACACAGCCAGTGGACAGAGCCACATGCAGGCAAACTGAATTTAAAGATTGAGTGTAAACAAGAAACTACCGAAGGGGCAACATACTAGGATTTCACATCCTGGAATTCATCAAGCATGGCTATTCCAAGACTGAAATGACCCTTGCAGCAGCCTGTGGAATGAATCACACAAAGTTTTGATTAGAAAGTCACTGGAGCTCAGCAAATGCTAACGTTAAATGGCCATTCTCAGCATGTCCCACCCTGTACACTCCTAGGAGCCAAGCAGAAACGTGTGGGATACTGCTAACATAGTGTGTGGAGATTTTGACAAACCTTAAGAGAGTTCACCATGCTCTCTCTGGGAAGAGCCAGGGCAGGAAACATGGCACAGAATTCAGATTGTTAAATGCTGTAGCTTAATGAAAACATTTGCAACACAGAGGAAATGCTCTTGGAGTATGTGGCAAGACAGAATTCAGCTCTGATGAAAACACGAAGATCTGAACTGTGTTATGGAAAATAGTACAATTCATGTCCAGAAATTTCAGGTGCACAAAAGGAAAAAAAAGCCTGATCCTGTGTGACTGCATTGCAGTTTGCCATATATCTGGGGTCATTAAGGTATCGCATGGTATCTTTTCAGTGCAGTCCCAGGAGAGCTGTTTTCCTTTAACATTCGGTTGTTTGAATGAAGAGAAATATTTGCTTGCCATTGCCAGGGCTCATGGGCCTCCCCTGTCTGTTTTGTCGTCCTCAGTCATCAGTCCATAGTGAAAGGAAACAATGGGCTCCCGCCTGTAGACCGGCTGCTGAAGTTCCTGGTGGATAGTTCTGCCGACTGCGAGGAGGAAGTTCAGTGTGCAAACTGCGATCAGGAGTGCAAGAAACAGGTAAGTGGCTGGTTATGTCTCTGGCTCCAGAGCCATGCCTCACATACTGCAGAAGGCAAAGGCGTAAACAGCCCCTGCCCAAAGTGCTTCCAGGCTGCGACCAACACTTCCACATTTGGGCCCCACATACATATTTCAGTACCTATGTGAGTGAGCTGATTTCCAGAACAGCTGAGTTTTTCCAGCCACATCCTTGTTGCTTGGAGGGTCCTTTTATGATCTCCACAAATAGACTGTGCTTGGGTCTTGAACAGTGTCAGCAGCAGATTCTAGAGCCAAGCCACACCAGCCTAGGAGTAAGTACAGCATGGCATATGGAGCTGTAACTGGTTAAAAGATGGGAAACAAAAGGTAGGAATAAATGGTCAGTTGTCAGACTGAAGAGAGGTAAATAGTGGTGTCTCCCATGGGTCTGTACTGGGCCCAGTGCTGTTCGACATATTCATAAATGATCTGGAAAAAGGGTAAGCAGTGACATGGCAACATTTGCAGACAATACAAAATTACTCAAGATAGTTAAGTCCAAAGCTAACTCTGAAAAGTTGCAAAGGGATCTAACAAAACTTGGTGACTGGGCAACAAAATGGCAGATGTAATTCAATGTTGATAAATGCAAAGTAATGCCCATTGGAAAACATCATCCCAACTCTATATGCAAAATGATGGTGTCTAAATTAGCTGATACCACTCAAGGAAGACATCTTCAAGTCATTGTGCATAGTTCTCTGAAAACATCTGCTCAATGTGCAGCGGCAGTCAAAAACGCTAACAGTGTTAAGAACCATTAGGGAAAGGGTAGATAAGACAGAAAATATCATAATGCAACTATATAAATCATGGTATGCCCACACCTTGAATACTACATGCAGTGCTGGTTGCCCCATCTCAAAAAGTGATATATTAGAATTGGAAAAGTTACCAAGAAGGGCAACAAAAAAAAGGATTAGGGGTATGGAACAGCTTCCATTTGAGGAGAGATTACAAAGACTGGGACTTCTCAGCTTGGAAGTAAGATGACTAAGGAAAGATATGATAGAGGGCTATAAAATTATGAATGGTGTGGAGAAAGTGAACAAGTGTTAGTTACCCTTTCACATAACACAAGAACCACTGGTCACCCGATTAAATTAATAGGTGACAGAATTAGAACAAACACAAGGAAGTATTTCTTCACACAATGCCCAGTCAGCCTGTGGAATTTGTTGCTGGGGATGTTGTGAAGGCCGGAACTACAACTGGGTCCAAAAAAAGAACTAGATCAGTTCATGGAGGACAGATCCATCAATGGCCATTAGCCAAAATAGTCAGGAATGCTCTGGGTGTCCTGAGCTTTTAGCTGCCAGAAGCAAGGACCAGACTACAGGACATTTCATATCATCATATGATAATTGCTCCATTCTGTTCATTTCCTCAGGGGCACCGGGCATTGGCCACTGTCGGAAGACCGGACACTGGGCTAGATGGACCATTGGTCTGACCCTGTATGTCCGTTCTTATGAAAAGGGTTCTGTACCATCCTGCCAATCTCCTTAGCCGTGGTGTGGATGAGAGGACTAGTCAGTTCCAAATCGACCAGTCAGTCCTTAGCCTCTCTGCTGAGACTCCCAACAAGGGGGCCAATTAGTGCCAATCATGGCAGTGGGGTTTTATGTGACATGGACACCTGTCTGCTCAGAACTGTACAGAGACCAGCTCCTGCTTTCATACCCAGCAGCTGGCATTCCTGGTCTGGACCAGAGCACAGCAGGGAGCTGGAAAGGAAAGGCCTTTTCTTTTCCCAGTCCCCTGCACTAACCAGACAAAAATACATGTCCAAAAGGAACTGCCAAGGATTAGGCAGAGAGAGAAAACACACATGCCGTCCTGCAATTTCTCGTAAGACAGCGCTACGCTTAGGGTCATCTAAGCACATGCTCAGTTAAGCTAAAGGACTAAAGTAGCAGAGAGGTTCTGTTCCGTTCCCTCCATCCGTCTCGTGTTACTTTGTCTGCACGGAACCAAAAAGCACGAGTCTAGGGAGAACGGATGGACATGTTTTGCCAGGTCAGAGAAACGTGGCAAACACTCACCACCTTTTGGGCCAGGTTTTCACATCGTTCCCAGCTGTGGAGCCACTAGCCGTCTGGTGAGGTTTCCTGTGTTATGGGCCTTTAAAGTTGGGCTGCAGCCAGCACGTAATGTGGTATTTGCTCCCTATACTTGAGACGTTTCTGCTTGTAACTTAAGCTACATAAAGCACATGTAGATCCTGCAGCAATGGGCATCCCATTAATAACAAGGGATAAATGGCACCAGAACTCTCAAGTGGCATGTACTTCGTTATTCTGGAATGAATGGAAGTAAATTTCCCTGCTCATGGCAGCTTTGTCATCTCGGCCCTCCCCTAGAGACCAAGGCAAGTGAAAGTCAGATAACGGAATGTGTGGCTGATATAACAAAGAGCTTCAAGGAGATTCCTGGTTCCAAAGGTTACTCCAAGGACATAAGCTATCCCACCAGCGATGCCAGAGCAGCCCTATGGCCTGTCTCTTTCCCAGCTTCTCTGCAGCCCTGTGGGTGCGTCCCTCCCTACTTGCTCACTCCTGCCCTCTTGCTGCTGCACTGAGGTCTCAAGGCTGGATTTGGGCATCTGGTTTATTTCCCTGAGCATGCGCTACAGTGTTAGACCCACGGTGCTGACATGGCTGCAGGACCTGGCAGCAGGCTGGTGTCTGGGGAAGGTTACGCTCTTCCCCCAGAACAGGGACCTGAGACAGTTGGAAAGGAACCCATCAGGTGAGGAGGTAGGGGCCTTGCTGAACCATTCACTCCAGTCTATTCTCACCTTCTGTTTCTGGACTCCAGATGGCCAGACTGAGGCCTGGGCTAGTTTATCTCAGTTGGCCTCAAGAGTGGCAGAGCTCACTTACCTGCTGTCCCTGTTCTAACTGAAAGGGTTAGCAGCTGTTGGATTTCAGAGCACGGGTTGCAGATACTCAGATTTTACCTTTTCTTTAAATTGGTTTTGTTCGTCCCACCCTTGATGCTGCCTCTCTTGCTGCACTGCTGTGAGAGATGCACATACTTGACGTGACAGTCTGAGGAATCTGTCCATGTACAACTGTGTGTATCTATTTCAAACTACTCACTCCATTGTCATTGCAAGGCTGGCCTGGGCTCTCTCTGCTGTCCTTTTACCTCCATCTTAGACTGAAATTCCAAGGCAGTGATACAGGGCTAATCATGGAGGGTCATCAAACTTGATGATCCTCTAGTCAAATGGAAGCATCGTAGGACAAAAAGTTGGCTACCCTCAGAAGAGCCAGTCTGCCCAGCTGATCAGGTAACTAAGCCAACTGATCACTGGGTGGAGAACTCTGATCACTTGACAAGGCTGATTAGGGGAGTCACCTGACAAAGAGGAGTGGAAGTTATAAAAAGCAGGGTCTCAAGCCAATTGGGGATGGGGGGCAGGGGAAGACAGCAGAACAAAGCTGGCTGCAGGAGAGGGAGAGAGACTCAATAATTCAAAGAAGCCATGTGCAGGAGTGGGTTCCTGGACACCCTACAGGACTTCGACCAAACCCCAAAGAATGCTCATGAGTTGGAAGGAAGCTGAGGCAGAGAAGGGCATGTAGCTGTTTTATGAGTTTTACCTGGATTCTGTATCTCTCGTGTGCTGTCTAAAGTGAAGAGTAATTGTGTTAGAAACCTTTGCAAAGCCTGTGTGTTAGGTGCTTCTCTGTCACGTGTCCCTGGAGAGGTAAACAGTCAGTCAACCACAGTGCCCACAAGGTGGAGCTCTGAGAAGGGGTGTGCTTATGCCCTTGGGGAACGGGGAATCAGCACTGGTCCAAGCAGCCATGGGCAGCTGACCCAGGAAGTCCCACTTCTTTAAAGGGTCACAGATAGGGCCTCTGCCCAGGAAGTGGGCCAGAGAGGCCAAAGCCAGACAGTGCTGGACCCTATCCAGACCAATTGAGGCTTAGCACATGAGTCCAGCATGGTAGGACCCTGGTGAGGGTCCAGCAGCGGAAGCCTGACCAGGGCAGTGCTAAGCACAAAGCTGACACCTCCCCTGTTTGTCCTGGACCCGGCACTTGCCCATGGTAGTTTCTGGCTCAGAAACAGATAGATGCCCCCTCAGCTGAGAAAAGTCATTTCTAATTGCACTGATGAGACCTCAGGTGTTCAACCCTCTTTGGGGTTTGTTCTGCGTTTGCCCATCAGGAAATGGACACCATGTATTTCTGCAACACCTGTAACCAGCCCCTCTGCAGCAAGTGTCGCGAAGAGACCCACAAAGCCAAGATGTTCTCTCGCCATGAGATTGTCTCCTTGACTAAGCGCACTAAAGACATCCACAAGAAATGCTGTGAGTACATCCCCACTCCACCTGGGCAATTACACACAGGGAGCACAGGAGGATTAACACTGGCCTATCAGCATCACTTTTCCAACTGAATCCAGGGTCTCTCCTCTCTGAGCTGCAACCACAGACGAGAAGTGGTGTATTCCATTACTTTCCCGTGCCGGGTGCAAAGCCCAGTAACTGGCTCTCTCCCCAGCAACGATGTGCAGTCCGGATCTTCTCGTTATTTTCCCCATCAGTTTGCATGGTGAAGGTGCAGTTAGCACATGAAGGCAGTTACTCACCAGCTTCTATGTGAAGCAGCACTGTGCCAGGCTAACGAATAGCACATCCTGCACAGATTGCACCTTCTGTACAAAGGATTCAGGTGTAAACACAGATGGTGGCCAGGGTTCCCAGGAATAGCTACCTGCAAGGTGCACATATAAGGAAAGTGTTTACCTGCATGTAGCCTTCTCCAGTAGGCCCCACCAGCCAGAGACATGGGCTGCTCAGCTGAAGAGCCTGCAAGTCAAAGTGGTGGTATCTGAACAGAGCAGGCAGCAAGACTGAAGCTGGGATGCATCACTTATGGTCAGGTGGCTGAGCTGTCACAAGTAAGAGTTCCTCAGAAACCTGGTAGGAAGAGACATCTCCAGGCTCAGAGGGGTGGACCCAGCTCACCTATTGCATATCCTCTCCCCTAAGGACAGAGCTGCCCCTAGATTCTGAGCTGCGCTCTATTTAGGGAGCTTGTTTAACTCTGGGATGAATTTGTTTGTTCCCAGCTCTTCACAAGGAACCTTACATCATGTTTTCAACAGAGAAAAAATCCATGCTCTGCATTAACTGTTTCCGGGACATGCAGGTGTAAGTAGCAGAGTTGTGGTCTCCCTGCCCCTGACCCAGCCCTTTGCAGATGGGGCAGCCTTAGCCTGTATTCACCCTTTTCAAGCTCCTCCCTAAGCCTTGGACATTAAGTTCCATGGAGGCTGCAGAAAAAGCACATGAGAGAGGAGATCCGCTACAGCAGCATTTAGGTGCTGCAGCGAGGACCCTATTGCTAAGCCTGAGAGAGAATGGACACAGAGGTGACTATCAGGCATGGCTGCTGCTGGCCCAGGGCCAGGGCCGTAAGGAGATGGAGCTTGGGATGTCCAGCAAAGGGAGAACATGAATGGAAAGTGTCACAGACACAGAAAGCAGCAGCAGTTAATAGGAGTGGCCTGAGAGAGACCAACAGAACTTCCCAACTTGAGCAGTGAGCCCCATTATTTGGAGTTAGAGCTATTCTAAAACAATAGCGGTTGCTGGACCTAGGGGGAGTTTTTCGAAAGGAGGAAAGCGGGAGGGAGGGGCAGGAGCAAAGTGTCCTGGAAGCAGCAGCAGCAGCAGCATTACATAAGCAGGCTGAAACCAACATCAACCGGTCTAAGAAAGTGATGGGAAGGGGGAGCCTAGAGCAGCATTCAGAGTAACAAGAGTGCCCGGCAGGGAGACAGAGAGACTTTCTACTTTGGGGTCAACAGTCAGTAATCACCATATGATCTGTGAGCCCTGGACCATGCCCTGGACCAGCTGATAGATGGGCGGGAGCAGGACACATTCATTGTTCCCATGCTGCTGCAAGAGACCCCGGTTCAAGTATCCAGCTGCCCCAGTCCTCAGGGGAGCAGAGGGTCATTGTTAATTGCGTACATCAATAGCCCTGGCTGGTCAGATAAAAGGAGATGAGGAAGAGTGGTTTGCAGGTTATGCAGGATTCTCACTGATCCTAATTCCCAGGCCTCTGCTTCTTTCAGAGAAAGCCGAGCCCACTGCATTGACATTGAGACTGCATACATGCAAGGCTGCGAGAAGCTCGACCAGGCTGTGATGGTGGGTAGCATTTGAGAGATGCGTTCTGAGTTTTAGTCTGTTGATGTTTATCATCAAAATTACTGTGGCGAGGGAACAGCACTGGGACGGCTGCTCCCGCTGTCCTCGGTGTTGGAGTAAATCGTGCTTCAATAAAATGTCATTGCTCTGGGGAGTGGGCAGTGCCCAGGCTCATGACACACGTCCTGGATCAGTCAGTCTGCTTTCCCCATCTTGCTTGCAACTGACTCTCCTGCTGTCACCTGCTCTCTTTTCTCCTAGGCTGTGAAAGAGCTCCAGACGTCCATGCGAGAGGCCATTGTCCTTCTCAAAGCCATGATTGAGGAGGTGCGCAACAGTGCAGATGAGGAAAAGACATCCATCAACTCACTCTTCAGTAGCATGCAGGTACGGAGCGGCTTGGCACAGCCACCGACTGGACATTCTCTGTTGGGCTGCCCAGAGAGCAATGGGATTAATTACAGTACACCACTTCGGGGTGTTACTACACTAACAGTGCACCCACATAAGGGAAAATCAAAGGCCTCAGATCTTTACCAAATCAGAAAAAGGAATGATCTAACTGCCCGGATTCTCCTCTCACTCACACTGGTGTAGCTATTGACAACAGTGGAGTTACCCCAATTGATAGTGGGATAAGTCTGGGAGAAGTTCATTCTCCTCTGTCTATTTTCTCACGCAAAAAAGTATTTTGATCTACCTTATTTCACTGCTGAGTGGACATGAGGGAAAGCTCAGCAAAGCCTTTGGAATCAAGAGCAGGGAAGCTCTTTGCTCTCAGCATAGGGAGTTGTAAACTGTAGCCTCTAATTATGGGAATGTTTGATCATTTCTACCTTTTGCAGGAGAAACTAGCAGAAAGAAAAAAGATGCTTCTGAAAGCTGTTCAGAGGTAAGGCCAACCCAGACTCAGCGTCTTAACTCATTCATAATTTATTACTATGGGGATGGGCTATGTAACGCCCTAAAGAGACGGCCATGTTTTAAACGGGACCTATAAAAGGCTTCTGCAAAAACCCCAATATCCCAACCCAGTAACAGAAGCCACACGCAGAGGGAAGAGCAACACATACATCTGCATTTAACAGAAAGAGTCAGCTCCTCCTTCACACACCTGCCAAGATTAGCATTTGAGCCTGTCCCCAGGAAAGCTGATGCCTTGATTCCGAACAGCTAGACTAGCGTGGAGGATCCTCTGGCTTACTGCTCTGCTTTCAGGAAAAGGCTGGAACGTGAACTGGCACGTGTGTTGGGAAGAAGAGCAGACACCTTTGCAAAAGTCCACACCCCACCCTGCCCCTTTCCGTTCAGTGGCAAGAACTTCTATTGCGCTGAATGAGCGCAGGATCAAGGCCACTGATAATCTTCACTAAGTTGTTGAGCGTTTCTGTTCTCCTCCCAGACGGTCTGCTGTCAGCGTTTGCGGCTGCATTACTGAGCTCTCTCTCTCTCACCTCCCCGCTCCCATTTTACTGGTAGCGCTAAATGGCAGGTCTCACCTGTAGCTGACAGAGCAAGGCGCCCTCTAGTGTCAACATTTTTATTACGGACTATGAGCATAAAAGTTGCTGCAGCTAATATTAGCAAGCACCTGTCTTCGCACCTGCACAGTGCTGCCCCTGCATCCAGGCCGGCTGTCCTGAATGCAGTTCGGACGTCAGCTGCCCTGTGAGCAAGGTGGCAGCTCCACGGGACAGCGACATGCTGACTCCTGCACCTGGTTTATAGTTCAGCAGTGGACAATTACAGGTTTTACTCTTCTTCCTCCCTTCTTTTTGGTAAATATTTTTACAAAGATTTCAGCAGCTCCATTTTGCTGCCGAGCCTCAGCAAAGGCAGCTCTCCCAGCAGAGGGGACAGTGACACGTGAGCTCCATGGAGGCAGGTGTGGATTAGTTGATTTGGACAGAGCTCTTACCTCCAGCTGCAATAACTTGGATCCCAGTTTGAACTTGAAAAAATATTTGCCTGGAACACGAATGTCCTTATCACTGTGAAATATTTTAATATTAATACAAATGAATAACACTAAGTTTCAGGGTACTCATCTCTTAGTCAGCATCCAGACCATTAAACAACATGGCCAGGGCAGTGTACTAGCCAGCACCGTCTTACTACAGGGGTTTTCCAGTCTTCTAGTCCACAGCCCAGGTTATATTATAATGACCCCAAGCTTGGCTAAGCACACCTCTATCTCGATGGAATGCTGTCCTCGGAAGCCAAAAAATCTTACCGCGTTATAGGTGAAACTGCATTATATCAAACTTGTTCTGATCTGCTGGAGTGCGCAGCCCCGCCCCCCGAGCACTGCTTTACTGGCTGTATCCAAATTCGTGTTATATCGGGGCAGAGGTGTATAATTACCTAGTGACCTGCAAAAGCCCCAGAGGTCAAGGGTATTTCCCAGTAAAATACTGTTAGGTTCCCTTCCTACACAGCCACTAGGTGGGGCGTGAGCTGTACCAGATTTTTTTTTTTTTTTTTTGATTTGACAGTAATGTATAAATTACTCCAGTCCTACCAGTTAAACTCTGGTCTGGAGTCCAGGTCAGTCTGGTCTCTAAGCTGAAGTGAAATGTTTTTTTCCCCCTGTAACTTCCAGTCAGTATGAAGAGAAGGAAAAGGCATTTAAGGAGCAGCTCTCCCACCTGGCATCCCTGCTGCCCACCCTGCAGGTAAGCCCATGCACAGTCTCAGCACATGCCAGCCTATGCTACTCCTGCAATGTAGGCACCATCTCAGGCAGCCCGTTCAGTTACTTTCAAGACTCAATTATCCTGTCCTCCCTCTCCCTGCTATGCTCATGGCTGATTACTTGTTTACACAGGAATTATAGACCAGTTAGGTCAATACATCGGATTCTTTGGCTCTTTGAAATAGTGCAGCAACGCAGTTACCTAGAAACTCCACGATATTCACCAGGAAAAGAAACCTGCCAGCTCCTGGAAGAGTTCGTTACGCGGCCTTGGAATTGCACTCGTGTTTGCCGCTGTTCTGCTGTAGGTCTCAAGCAGGGCTAGAGCAGAATTGTTAGAACCTCCATGTAGCTCCATGCTGGGAGGTTGGCAAACAGGGTGGGTGTTTGCCAGTATGTTGGCACAGCCCACTTCGCTCCTGGGAACAGTTTTCCCAGAAAATGAGCAGTGACACTGGAGCAGGGAAATGGAGCCAAAACCTGAGCGGTGCTGAGCAGCTGTAGTTCTCATTGGGCCCAGTTACGTTCCTGTGAGTTCAGAGGCGCAGGATCCAACCCATTCACGTCAGTGAGTGGCAGGTGTTCAGTATGTCCTCAGATCTGTCCCTCTGAGGGGTGGATTCTGTGCAGCGTCATTCCCACAGGAAGGGTGGCCCTGCTGCACATAGGGCTTTTGTTGTGTGTCCTCAGGCAGTGCAGATTTTCCATCTCTTCCAGGCACCTCACTGTCTCTGCAGTGGTGACATCTGCTGGGTTAGCACTTACTGCTTGTACCTGAAATGGGAACTCCCCTAGGAGTGAGAACAGCCCACCTCTAGGTGCCCAGGCCCTCCAGGCTTGGGCGTTGCTGCAGTAGATGCGATTAACAGCACTGCTGCTTCTCATTATGTCTAGGTCCATCTGGTCACTTGTTCTGCTTTTTTGAGCTCTGCAAACAAAGCCGAATTCCTGGATTTGGGATACGTAAGTACATTCCAAGACCGGAACGCACACTAGCAGCTGGCTTCCACAAAACACCAGGGAGGTCCAGAGCCACGTCTCACCAGGAAGCAAGGGATGAGTGAGCTGAGTACAGAAATTACCCAGCCTTTTGCCCCAAATTCACTGACCTACTTGAGGTGGGAAAAAACTCTTGGTTCACTGGTTCATACTTTGGGGGTTATTTTCTCACTCTCTGCACTTTGGTGTCAGCTGAGCCAGGAAGCAGAAATGCAGCGAAGTCAGGAGCCAGCACCTGTCTATGCCAGGCTTCCCAGCCAGAGAGACTCAAAGCGCAGACACATGCACCCGTCACTACACCCAGGCCCTGGAACATTTACTTAACCCCCTCAAAGACCTTTTGTGGAGCTGAGCAAAATGCCCTTCACCATCCACCTTGTAGCTTCACAAGTGCTCTTGGGTGCCCACAGGAAGATGTGGGCTCCTGGCATGTCTGAAAGCTTGGCCAGTATTGGGAAGCATGTCCAGGACTGTGGCAAAAAGGCGTGGAGCTGAGCAGAGCTGAAAGCTGTAACACAATATTCTGCTTAATTTCAGCAACTGATGGAGAGGCTCCAGAAAATAGTTAAACTTCCACATCGCTTGAGACCTACACAGACGAGCAAGGTAAATCCTTTCCTCACAACTCACAGGCTCCATCATCTCGAGTCCCACATTCGGGAATTTAATACAACCCTCTCATGTCGGTTTTGGGGCCCTGTCCTTAACCTGCCTTCAGTTCACCTCCAAATGTCCAAGATACCAGAGTTACTGCTGCTGATACTTCCCAATCTCCATGCTGCCTGAAGTCCACAGCACTTTCAGCATGCCCATCATCTTACACAAACAGCTTGACAGCAGAATCGCTGCCCAAGGGATAACCCAAGACAGCACACGTTAGACTGGATGGTTATTTGCTGTTCTCAAAGCATGTTTCATTCTTCCTTGTATAGAGAAAACTCCTCCCCCAGCAAGCAAAGGATGGAATGGGCTGGTTTTCAGACAGAACATAGTGTCCTATACTGACTAGTTCACAGGCTGTCTCTGTCTTGAAGCCCACTGCATTTTATGGTATCTGACCACTGAAGGAACAGAATCCAGCTGGGTATGCCTGCCTACCAGATGTTCTAAGCTGTCTACTTTTGGCCCCCTGCAGATAAACACCGAGTACAGGGCTGAGTTTGCCCATTGCTTGGAGCCACTGTTGCTGCTGAATCCACGCCGGTCTGTGGTGGTGAGCGGAGGCGGCATTGGACCAGGGATCAGCAATGGAAACATGTAAGATGCTCAATTTCTCAGCTACATCCTCAGGGAGGGAGAGGAAAATGACAGTATTCATAAGCCTCTGAGATTTAGAATAAGATTTGGAGGGTAAATACTAATTTAGGATTTATGTGCTGGAAAGAAAGTAGCAATTCTAACCTGTGGCTCACACAAAATGCAGATAAGCCAAAAGGTGCCCAGGTGGCTGTTTAGCTCAGCACTGGTGGTGAATCCTGGCCAGAAGAGAGTGGTCAATGTCCCTGGGATGCTACAGTTGAGCTTCTGCTCTGCTGTCTCTCAGGAGTGAATCCTGGCCGTTTGTGTCATATCTAATTTCACCTATGCCCATCACCATGGCATCTGAGCACCTTACTAAAACAGCCAGTGGAATCCAGCACCACTTTCTCCATGATGGGCAAGCACGGAGGTCTGGAGAAGCATCACTAAGCACTGGTACTTTGGGGCTGGAAATCTCACAGGAACATGTCAGAGCAGGGATGGAGGCAGGAAGTGAGTTGTCTAAACATTTCAGGGAGTTTTCTTTCAATTAAACCTAATTTAAAGTTATCCCTACACACTAAAGGAGATCTACCTTCACCCAGGACTCTGACAATGCAATTTACCAGAGAAACAACAATGTAAAGTTGTATTTTCAAAGGACTGAGCAGTCCTGTACACGTCTGAACATATACTTAGAGGTAGAATCTGTCATCAACATACTCCAGATTAAACGGTGGAAGAAACTGGAATGCCGGGTATTGGAGTCAGTTTGCTGGGCTATTTGGGATAGATTTTAAACACTCAGACATCCTGTATCATTCTTCCAGCTGCCGCCTTGATTTCAGGATGAAAGGAGTCTGGTCAGAAATACAGACACTGCCGTGTAGCAGTCAGGGTGCTTTCCAGGAGTAAGTGCACCTTCGCTGGCCAGCTCCAGCGAACAGTAAGGCTAGTGGTGCCAGCTGGTGCAGTTCTTCCAAAATCACCCAGACGTTCTGGGGACCGGCGCTAAAGGTGCCTTGTAGTAGTTGTCTTTTGAAGAGATTGGTATGGGATGTATTTGTACATGGGGTAAATCTCTCTCTCTCACTAAGTCACAGTCCTTCCACGTTCAGGGAGCAGCGACTGATAAGACTCACAGGGAGCAGCCTCCTTCCACTGTGCCTTCGTGGGTTGGTTTGGAATATTTGATTTGTTAAATTTTGAAAAATCACCCCCCCCCCGACGATCACCCATGCACAGAACGACTGGATAATCAATACGTGACCCTGAAAGAGCCAAACAGCCTACAGAGTAGAAAGCCACCATAGTACATCAAATACAAAGCCGAGAGAGGGGCAGCATGCCAAGCAAATTTCAGACTGTTGTGACTGCTGAATTACCATTCAAACGCACCAGTTTTATTCCTACACTGCCATTAAGGGACCAGCACATCTTTGAGGTTCGTGCTCCTGAAAGGAACAGCCGACCAGCAAGAGTTTGAAGCAGGTGTGTTGTGAGCAAGCATTGTGCAAATTTCCCATGCCTGGCTCTGCCAGAGTACCTGACTCCTGACCTGCAGCACCCCTGGCCCACAGGCAGCTTTTTAATTTAAAACCCAGCCCAGTGGATTGGTCTGAAATGCTCTGATGCTTCCTCGTAGCTCCACCTTTCCAGTGAGCTGCCCTTGACTTTGTCATGATGAGAGGTGTCCGAGGGACAATACGTAACAGCTGTGCTGATTAATGTCAGGAATAGGCACAGTGGCTTGAACTGGCAATTCCTGGAAACCAGGGTTTGGAGCACAAGGGGAACTGCATGTCTGTGTTTTGCAGGAGATATTGTCTGGCCAGATACGATGGACTCAGAAGCTGGTTTCATCCTTATTGCTAAGCAAGGGGTATGGGCTGAAGCAGGTCAACAGAAAAGTGATTAGTTTAACAGCAGCTTTCATGAAAAACTGTCAGAAATTCCTCCACATACACACCACCTTTTCCTTGCAAGCACTGGCAAGTGACATAAGACAGGAGTACTTGTGGCACCTTAGAGACTAACAAATTTGAGCATAAGCTTTCGTGGGCTACAGCTCACTTCATCGGATGCATAGAATGAAGCATATAGTAAGGAGATATAGATACATACAGAACATGAAAAGGTGGACTTAGCCATACCAACTCTCAGAGGCTAATTAATTAAGATGAGCTATTATCAGCAGGAGAAAAAACCTTTTGTAGTGATAATCAAGATGGCCCATTTCAGACAGTTAACAAGAGGTGTGAGGATACTTAACATGAGGAAATAGATTCAATGTAATGACTCGGACAGCATTTATCCATTCACGATCAATGCCATCCATAGCATATGGATAAATCCCACTATGTTACAATTGCCAAAGTCTGGGAGGAACGCAATGTGTTCCCAAGAATTTCCTCCATTATAATAATCACTGACAAAGTAGGACCCTTCCCTGTTCTAATCTATACAAACTGTGAGCCCAGCACTATTGATTTCAGACCGTAACTGGTGCCAGTTGTGGGGTGCAACAAATCCTTTGGAACAACTGAAAGGACTTTCATTGTAACTAGTGGAGGACGAGGAAACAGCGGCTGATGTGTATAGCTATCCTGCATGATAATATCAATCCCCTCTTATCCAAAGCTTTCACTGTTCCTTAATCACTTCTTGGAACCCCGCTGTCCCCATTTCACAGCTGCAGAACTGAGGCACAGAGAGGGGAAGTGACCCAAAAAGGTCACCCAGAGTACATTGCTAAGCCAGCTTTAGAGGCCAGTCCTCCTGGCTCTGCTGTGCTCCAGCTGCAAGAGTACTCTGCCTCCCAGCTAAAGAAGTATCCTGCCTACCTGGCAATCACATCACCATACAGATATTCATTTGGGAGACCCCGTACGGCACTCGTGAAGTGCTGCCATTGCCACTAACACAAACAACAAGGGCCATGCCTTGAGAAACTAGCAACAATACTTGTTTGGTTCTTGGCAGCTCAGGGACTGCAGATGCCCCTGCAGTTACTGACAAGGTGCCATTAATGTCTCACAGGGAGTCACGTCTCATAGCATCCGCCTCTGTGCAAGTCTCTGGAGGACTTTCCTCTCTCTGCCTAGAGTTAGCTTGAGCACAGACAAAACCCCTCCCATTGCACCAAGTCACTGCATGCCCTGTGGTTAACAGGGGCATCAGGCTGCGATGCAAAAAGATTGCTACTATGGCCACCAAACTTCCTCCAGCCTGCTTGTGCTGCACCTTGTCCACCTTTGAAACGCAGGTGATCCTACTGGCCCACCTCCCAGGGCTGTGGGAAGGTGGGCTTGCACAGCACTGTGAAGATGGGAAGACCCAGGCTGTTCTCTGTGCTCTTGACAGTAACTTGCTCACTCACCTGGTTGATTAGCTGCTCTGGGGCTGTCCCGGGAGCAAGCTGTCAGGTCCCATCTCTGCCCTCTGCCCACTGCCAACACCAGCCCATGTAACACTCCAAACAAGCTGCCTGCCTTTCAGCCTGGCTCACCTGAGTGACTGGTTTCAGCTGAGGCCCCCCAGAGAAGCCTGTTGGTCTGCCACTATTTTTATCAGAATTTCAAAGAACTCTCCAGGGCACAGTTCCTTTGCACTGGATATATTTAGGCCAATTGATGTCACAGGCAGCCTAGGCCGCTCCACTCTGCTCCAGCTGCTCGCCCTGCAAACAGGACAGAGTTTCTTATTGTGAAATGGGGATCACTGCTTGTTTCCAAGTGGATTTTACAGTTCAAGGAAACTAATCATTGCACTGGGGACTTCAGAGCACCTTTTCCTTGTCAAAGGTACATTTCAGCTGCATATAATGGGCTGCCTTTTGCAAGACTTGGATTCTAAGGGGAAGTGGGGAGCTGGACAATAGGAATCCAGTAAGAGCTGCAGAGTGGGTGTCCGGCTGCCTCCTCTGATCAGTGAGCACTGATTCTAGCATGAGACTTGATTTGTTACATAATGCATGGAACTGTGGTAGCAGCTCTTGGGTGTAGGGCTGTGTGGGAAGAGTCTGAATGCAAAGAGTAGCAATACCTTGCTTTATAGGAAGTACTTCCTATTGAAGAGTTTGATTATCATTAGACAACAGAAGAAATGCTAAATCATGCTGTGAGTATATTTTCTGTTTGCTTGTCGAAATATTGCTTCTTTACTACAATGGTTGGCAATTTTCAGCTTCAAATCACTTTACAGTTCAGTGAATTCACGTACTCCCAAGGATATTTTGCAGAAACTTGCATTCCTGTTTCCTTGGATCTAGCTGTCGGAGCCTAATTGCAGCTCCCTCGAAGAGCTGTTTCTCTTGGCCATCAAAAGAGGCCAATAAATGCAGTCTGTGCATGCAGCAAGACGTTTTCAGTGTAACTAATACAGGGATTCTGTACCAAGACTCTTCTAGGGGATCAAGAAACAGGGTTTTGTGACTGATATTTTCGTCAATAGGTCGGATGAGACAAACAGACACTTGATACAACACAAGAGAATCCATACCTAAGGAGGTGTTTCTGATTGTCATTCTGGGTTGAGATTGGTTCTCATTGGGTGTTTCTGCCACTTTGTATTCATGCTCTGCACAGCCTCAGACACACCTCCAGGGTCTAGAACAATTCTTCAGTTACTGGCTTTATGACGACCACACTTTTTATTTAAAAGTTACAGACTGATTCAAAAGAAATCAGATAGAAATGATGTATAGAACTTATTTATAGCATTGGAACAGAAACTCTGGATACTACGGGATCATGTTCATTCTACTGTACTGGGGTTTCTTTGCAGGGACCATTATTACCCAGTATAGACTCTCCAGGCAGTTTCCATGATTGTAAATCTCCATCAGTTGAACAGGGACTAGAACAAGAAGGTATTAGATGAAGCGTTAGCTGGGTGGAGTGCCCACTCTGCCTAGTGCTGTAACTGCATGATAGGGACAGGATCCAGGCCTGGGTTTTTTTTAAATAAAACACATTGTACTGGGATTGGCACTGGTGCGGTTACCTCCTTAGTGGTGGTGGTTTTGCTGCTTTCCTGTCATAATTCCTAACACAGAATGTGACCTATCCCCCACAGACAGAGCATGGGCAATGAGCTTCCCCAGAGAGATTGTGAGAAATGAAACTTGAAATCTGATTTTCTAGCCCACACGATATGCCTTTATAAATACAGTTAATGTGAGAGTAAAATAGAGCTGATAGGGCAGGAATTCTTCCCCCTTTGGCCTCTTCTCTAACGACTGCTGTATCTTTCTCGGCAAAGGGCAGCTGTGATCTTAGATTCTTTTCCTTGCCTGGCGGAAGGAAGGAGTGACACTGTCATATAGAACGATGACATGCTAGCCTTGTCCTGCACTAAAGAAAGCTCTCTCAAGGAGGAGGAGCTGGTTTCTCTTTGGCACACTAACTAAAATATGTCCAAAGAAGCTATTGCCTGGCTTGCACCACAGACTGGACACAGAAGTCAGACTGGTCAGAGGATGCTTATTTCACACTATCAGCCAGATGGAGGCACTTTCTAGTTTGCTTCTGCTAAATGGCAATTTCAGAGACAGCGGCTGATTTGATGGCACTGCTTATCTATGTTTTAAAAACTCACGCTCTCTGCTTAAGGCTCTCGGGTGGTCAGTGCTCCAAGACGCTGATAGTGCCTGGCTGTTCCCCTTCCTGCGATAAGATGTCCATCACAGGCTCCATAGTTCGAAAGCCAACCATGCATCGTTACATCAGCACCAAGGTCCTGCTGGCCGAAGGAGGGGAGACGCCCTTCACTGAGCACTGTCGCAACTATGAGAACATGTATCGGGTAAGTACATGGAAGAGGGCAGATATATTACACAGCCTGATTTCACTACTGACCATGGGACTGCTGTCCCTAGTTGAGGGGGTTTTCCTTACCTGACAGGATCAGTGCCCAGAGATGGAAGAAAAACGTGGGGTAACTCCTGTAATGATGCAGGGCAGGCATGAACCAGGGAGTGGAGGCCAAGAGAGATGGTGAAGGTGGACAGAATGCTGAACTGGTTCTCCAATTAACTGTTCTCTTCCTTCACTCCTATAGTTCATTCATGTCGCTTTCTTCATCATGTGGAAAAGTTAGAAACTTTGGGCCAAACCCAGCCGTGCTGTGAAGCCGCACTCACTTGCACAATCCTACCAAGACATTTTTGGGTGTGTCATTGTCACTGTATTTAGGATTCAAATGGTCATTTGCAAGTGCCAGTGGAATGGTGATGGATAAGGACATCCGTGCCAGCCATGGGAACTTACAAGGGAAAGTCAGGGGAGTTGGTTCTAGTTCTCTTCCTAGAAAACTTACAGAGCTAAATCTGTTTAGCTTAACAGAGAGACAGTTAAGGGGTGATTTGATTACAGTGTGAAAGTACCTACAGGAGGAACAAATATTTAATAGGTTCTTCAATCTAGCAGAGAAAGGATAATGGTCTAATGACTGAAACTTGAAGCTGGACAAATTCAGACGGGAAATAAGGCATAATTTTTTAACAGAATAATTAGCCATTGAAACAATTGACCAAGGGTTGTGGCAGATTCTCTATCGCTGATCATTTCTAAATGAAGACTGGATGTTTTACTGAAAGCTTTGCGCTAAGAATTAGGTTGGGGAAGTTCTAGGACGCATGTTATACAGGAGGTCAGACAGGAGTATTACCGTGCTCGCTTCTGGCTTTGGAATCTCTGAAGTCCATTGGCCTAGAAGAGTTTATCTGCACCATATGTAACTGCCAGGCCTTCTGTCCCTTCAGCAGGGACCTAATCACAAAAAATCATATGTCTGTGGTAAAATAGTGCTTCCACAGGAGGAAATAGCAGTAGCAAGGAAATCAAAAGACACTGGATTTTACAGGTACCTTCCTCTTCTTTAACCAAACCTGTTGCCATCTATCTCCTCAGGATGAAAGGAAAACTCCACAGCAACTCACCCCCTTTCATATTTCTAATGCAGGCCCTGCAAACAGAGATTCAGAACCTGAAGGATCAGGTACAGGAGCTGCATCGTGACCTCACAAAGCATCACTCCCTCATCAAGACAGAGATCATGAGTGAGATCCTACAGAAATCCCTCCAGATGGATGTGCAGATTGCCTCGGAGTATTCGTCTGTGGAAATGATGCGGAGCATGTTTGAAGAGGTATGTTTCCTGCAGTTGATGTTCTAGCACCTGTGCCACCAGCTCTAAAGAGCAGCTTCCCCTACATGGCAGTGCACAGCACTAGTGATGAGTCATGCCAATGCCAAGCCCAGGGAGAGAACATGGAGCATCTCGGAGTAGGACGGACGCATAAATGGCAGGCATCAGAGGTTGTTCTAGCAGAGCTGGCTCCTTGCAGAACATTTGCTCATTTCTACCCTGTTCCTTTAAATCAACAGAAAATAGCGATGGACAGTTGGGCACAGCAGGCTTTGTCCCCTCGATGGAAGGTAGAAGGGAGATAACAGACAAGGTGGGGTGAAATGAGATGATACTGGAATCCTTAGGCTCAGTCCAGTGCTAGAGATCTTCGTTAGCCAAGATTTTTCTACTTCTGCCAGACAAAGACATCTGCTTTGCGGTCTGGACCGGAGGCTATATGATGTGCTGAGAGCAATATTGTGTTCTGAGGCAAGTGAGGCTGGTTACATTGGAGGCATAGCCTGATCCCTGTGTACCCAGCTGGCAGGTAGGTTTGGATCCCGAGTAAGAGTGTGGTCGGTAGGAAATAGCACTCGTGAGTACTGGATGCAGAGGCTTCCCCAGGAGACTTGCTCTGGAAAGTCACCAGCCTTTTTCTTGTTTTGCAAAGGCTCCACTCAGGCTATGGCTACACTACAGCTTAAGTCGACATAAATTATGTGGCTCAGGGGTGTAAATTAGCCACCCCCGCATGACATAACTTTTGCCGAATTAAGCACCGGTATAAACAGCGCTATGTTGCTGGAAAGCTTCTCCTGCCGCTCGCAGGGGCTGGAGTAATTAAACCAGTGGGACAGCTCTCTCCCATCGGCTTAGAGCGGCTACACTAGGGAGCTTACAGGGGTGCAGCTATCGCTACAATAGCCTGAGTCACTAGAATAATTAAAAGGGCCAGAGTCTTGGTCAGTATTAAAGGGGCTGCTGCTGCTGCAGTATTTGCACATTGTTAGCTGTGGAGTGGATTGCTCTGCCAGCCTGGAATGATGGGAGAGAAACAGGCTCAGCAAACATTCCTTGGAAAGGATACTTCAGTCCTTTATTGCAACATGCTGTCCAGCTCACTATTTTTGTTTCAGATTTGGGAGGAAACATATCAGAGGGTGGCAAATGAGCAGGAAATTTATGAAGGTATTTGTGACAGTTCTGTCCACTAACCCACTGATTCCATGTGGTGAGATGTTCTTCCCCAACTCACGGTCTCTGTTTAACATGCACTTGCTAAGTGGTGACAGCAGTTACAGTGCTAACTTAGAATGTGTCCTGACCACACACAGACGAGTTTAAAGGGGAAGTTTCAAACATGAGAAGGAGCTGCTAAATTGCTCCTCTGCTGCTCTCCACTCCAAGGGCTTCCAGCATTGGAATCCCACACCAAGGCCATGCTTCACTCAGAGGACTCAGCCTCGCTTCCCACACATGCGGATCCCTCTACCTCTCCTCCCCAGCCCTGCTGTCTTCCATCTACTACACCTCCCATTCCATGCTGGTGGGCGAAGCAAGAATGGTCCAGCTCAGCAAAACCTCCTCCTCTACCCATCCCGAGCAGATTGTTAGAGAAGGTAAATCAGGCTGGGTAACTGTCAAGCAAATCCCCACCCAGTAGCTCAGAGAGGTGCTAACACAGTTTCAAACACACTGCCCAGGAAGCAGCAAGAGAACAGGAAACAAAAACTAGAAAAACGCACATAATTCAAAAAATTAAAATGTCAGCCTAGAGAAAACCTGAAAAACAGAGTCTGGAGGGAAATCTGGATATTCAGAGATTGAAGTATCTAACAAGCATAGCAGCTTTGCAAATCTCTCCCACAGATGGCTGGTTAATTGCAGCATAAAGAGATGGCAGCCTCTGGTGCTTCAGTTGGTTGTGGTTTACAGCACCTGTCCTGGGCTTAGCAGAAAAGTTTATAAGCATGTAACAAGGCCCCTCAGAGACTTAATTGATCAGAGGACATGCTGGATGACTTCATAAAAACTCCTAGGACATTCATGAAAAAACACCCTCTGAAAGCTAAGAGTCAGGACAAAAGCCCCAATTTCTGAAAGACAGTGAATTACTGGGTCCTGTTACAGTGTGTTCCCTTTCCATGCAGCACAGTTACATGACCTGTTGCAGCTGAAACAAGAAAACAGCTACCTGACAACCATCACTAAACAGATTGCCCCCTATGTCCGCTCCATAGCGAAGGTGAAGGAACGGCTGGAGCCCAGGTAAGACAGCACAGAGCCATTTCCCCAAGAGGAGAGGCTTTGGGGGTCTTTGAGATGGATTCATGCCTCTCAGTCCAGACTCCAGTAGACTTAGCCACATTTCAAAAACACAACCAGTGCTCTTGCTGGCACTCAGCAGGGACACCATGGAGACCTAGCTGTCAGACAAGTGAGCTCATTTCTTCAGTGGCATGTTGATACTGTATCTGTTATGTGGACGGAAAACTTGCAGTTCTAATGCTGCTCATGTCCTGTTACAAATACAGCGGACCATCAAAACCACTGCAGCTCACTCTGCTTTTTATCTCACTTTAGACTACAAGAACCCAGGGAACTGAAGGATGACCAGACAGAGAACCTGCTCAAAATTTACGATGACAGCACAGCGACCAGCGACACACACAGGTAGAGGATGGGGTGGAATGGTTAGAATGCTGATGGCTCATCTGAATACTTGATACCAAAATAAGTCAAACCACTGACAAATTAGCAAGTCATTTCATTTTCCATGTAAAACTGTCAGCTAAAATACTGAAGTTAGGAAATGCAACTGGAAGACTCCATAAAACCCTAGGTGCTGCAGGTAGGGTTAGGCACTGCCGGGGGCACACACTGAACAATGTGGCCATTAACAATTGCCATGCACTTTGCAACAAAGGTAGGGTTCATGGGAAGGGAGAGGAGGGGGGTTTAGCTAGACTGTATCCTGGCTAAATTCCAGCTCAAGCAGTTTACTTGCTGATCCCACCCCCACAGTTCATCACCTTCCCTAAATTTGTTTCGCTAAGTTTCAAAGCTACAAAAAAACAGAACTCAGTATTCAATTACAAGAGAAAGGGGAAGAAAAATACATCTACAGTAATCTTTAAACCAAGAGTTTGTTTCTAAAGACTGTCTCTAAGGTCTTAGACACTGCAGCTGAAGAAACGGGTGCTAAAGAGAATCCCGAGTTACAGAACCCTGAGATACTAGTGTGTAAATACACTAATTGTTCGAAACATTTGGTGGCAAGAACAAGGAAGGGGATTCATACCCTACATGAATGAGGAAAGTAACATATCCAAAGATCCTGTCATCCACCTCTGCATTGCCACAACTGAGGGAAAATGTGGGGAAGAGATGGAACGGAGCCCACTAAAAGCACATTGCAGTGCTGCCTTTAAATGCCAGCAGCAATTGCACTTCACCTCAGAGGAGAGTGTAGAGCAGCAGCAGCAGGTGACAGTCCCTTGAGTATCTTTGATGTACCTCAGAGGAGCATAGTGAGGTTTCCTCCATTATTTGTGAAACTCCCTGCAGTCCTGGCAGTAGCCAGGTGTGAAGTGTTAACGGCTGGGGTTAAGCATCTGATGAAGTGCGTTTTAGTCCACGAAAGCTTATGCCCAAATAAATTTGTTAATCTCTAAGATGCCACAAGGACTTTTTTTTTCTTAAGAGAACTACTGTAACTGGAGCCTGGTTTAATCAGTGAAGTGACCTAATTAAGGATGAATCTCACTCATCCCATGCAGACTTGCAGCATTTTACATACTGCATGAACAGGAACTTACTTTGAGATATTTTATTTAAAAAAAAAGTTCATGTGATTTGTGCTGTTGCAATTTTGCTACACAGACTCAATACAGCAAATGTGGAAAGTATAAGAATAAAACTATTACACAGCAACTATTGCCCATGCCAGCAGTAGACTGCCTAGAATCTCTCTTCTAAATAAGAGTTTGCTAATAAAATATTCAGGCCAGCTGACAATTAGATCTTTTTGTGATTTAGCTAAGGTGCCTCTTCTGCTCTAGGAACGACTTGACAAGAAGCATGGAAGACAACAGGGAGCCCAAAGTGGACAACCAAATGCTGAACATTGTCACTGAGGATCCCCTACTGAAAGACACTTACAAAACCAAACAGAAAGGTGGGACAGAGAGTCCCAGCCAGAAAGATTTTACAACTTAGGCAAGGCAGAGTGCCAAGGAGCTGCACTGCTTTGCATTTCATATATACAGACAAGACTTAAATAGAAGTTTCTCGAGTACAGTTATGGTTGAGTCAGGCTGGTATTACAGAGGATCTATCCATTGAAATAGACTTGACCAGACAGGCAGGACCAGCATTTCCAAATTTAGTTTGATGAAATTGAGTCTTGAAATGCAGACTAAGGCTTCACCAATTCAGTGAATCTAAATACTGTTCTCATTACATTATCAGATGGTTTTTAATCAGTTATGGTCTGATTTCCCAGACCAATTTCTTTGGCTGTTTGTATTTTCAACCGGGTTATATTGTATTTTTCTGTATCAGTAAATTCAAACCTCTATTCAGCAGAGAAGTCCAGTATCTCCCAAGTCAGAACTCTTCAGTGGGCCCCCATCAGGTCAGTAACTTGTTATTGGAATGGGTCTCCTTTCTCCTTCATGTGGAAACTTTGAAAAAACAAATACTGATACTATTTCACACCTGAAATCCCTTACCTCAGCTGCTCAAAGCTAACTGTAAGCTCTTGGTCGTGAACCTAGAAACATGGAGTGGTATAAGCCTAATTTTGACATTGTGCTATCAATTTATTTTAAATGCATGAAAACAGCTAGCTCTATGTAAGTTTTATTCCCACTACCCCTAGTCCCTGCCCCAACAACTTATTTAAAAGCCTAGCTAAGTAAACAATGCATTCTTTATTAAAAGTGGAATGTAGCTATTTCCTCAAACAGAAAGTCACCCTGCATAGCCTTGAAGCTGGGTTTTGGGGCGGTTTATGGTTTTGAGGCGGTTTATGGTTTTGGGGCGGTTTTTTTGGCAAGGAATTGTTTTTAAACACTTCTGCACTTTAGTGTAATGAGATCAGTAGGACAATGTTTTCTTGAGGTTTTTATGCTGTAGATTGTTCAGAAGCCTTGTTTTCCATACGAGATGTACACAGCTTTGTATATTAAAAATCTGAAAAAATAAAATATCAGTTCTTGATACTTCATGCAAGTTGTTAATCTAGCATGACTACAGCCACCAGGGAATTCTCGGCAGGCCAGACTGCATGGCACAACAACCCTCTCACCAGCAGACTTCTCAGGAGATAAATGTCCTTCTGATAAGTTTCAAAGAGAATGTAAGGGAAACATAGTCACCACACCTTTTCAGGTTATTTTAACCAATCATAGTTTTATTTAATAAATGGAAAGAATTCTCAACATCCGCAAAAGAAAAGAGCCTTTAAATATCTGTAATGAACATTTCTTCATGAAGAAAAAGGGTAGCATTACTCCATTCATTTAATACACAGTTGGTCTCAGCAGGCCCAAATAGATTGTGAAGTGATTCTAGTAAACAGTTTTTTTCAGCACAAACAGACTTCAAACATCTTGTGATATAACAAGGTAACAATCTCCTATTGCAACAGGAATGTTGAGGTGTTTTCAAGGCAGGATATGACTTCCTCCTCATATCCCAATCCAATGACAAATTACCAAATAAAATAAAGACAGTGAGATCAGAGGCTACTCCAGGCAGTAAAAAAGTGCAATAGATGGACAGTTACTCTGTGCCATTATTTGAAAGTTGTATTCTGACCGTCAAAGAACATTTACTCTGTGCTACAAGCAGAATATGAAAGTCAAGGAACCAGGGCAAAGTAAATTCCTAAAGTTGTAACATGTTTACAAAAAACAACAGTTTTAGGAATTAGTTGTTTACAGAGTGACGACGTTATTTTTTGTCTGACATTAGAATAAATACTCTGTGTTCTTGCTAACCCCTCACCTCCAACTTACATTATTAATAATCAAGTTTCCTTTTTACAGTTTATGCTAATCACTCTGTCCTTCAAAAACCTTTGCACAATAAAAATGGAGAGGTCAGTTTCACTTTCTGGTTCTCCTGCACTAGGTTAAAATTGCAAATTTTAAACTGCACACACTGCAGGGGATAGCTTAAATAGAAGCTAAGTAGGTGACTTGGAACACTTCTGCGACCTACTGAACACATACAAGTTCTAAATTTTTGGCCTGAACAACGTGATAGTGCCTTTTACCCTTGTTAGTAAATAAGGGTCAGTGAGCCAGCAATCCGATTGGTTGACAAGTTTAATTTGGTAGACTGCTTTAAAATACATAGAATTTTATGTAGCCTGTATCTCTTATTAGTGGTTAAGATGTTTTCCCCAGCTGCATAAATACTGTTTGTAGTAGTGAGTTGAAGTCCTTTCACACAGGACTTCATAAGTTAATTGCTAACATGAGACTGTGCGAACCTACCATGGGCCAGAATGAAGTTCTTATTCACTTGGTACAGAACTAGAAGTTGTTCATTGATAGAGTCTGATTTTTTTAAAGACTCTGTGCTGCAGCATGTGCCAAAGGGTCCATTTTGATTAATAAATAAATGGAAAACCCAATTTGAACTAAAGGGTGATCTTCATTTCTTTGTGAATTCTGACTCACCTTTCCTGTGGGAATGGGGGCTGCAGCAATCATTCCAGATATTTACACCACAGGATGAAGTACTAAGATCCCACACCTCCAGAAGTGGAACATTAGCACTATGTACATTGACTTGGGGCAAACTTTTCAAAAACATCCACACCTCATTTTCAAAAAGTGATTTAGGTGTTTGAAAGTTTTGCCATTGGTCAAGAAGTGTGAAGATTATCCTTCTGACTCAGCAAACCTTGGGATGAACCTACACGCCCTGCACAAATCTGATTTTTGTGCAAGTTCTTGTTAATTGTAAATTTCACCCAGACAATAACTTTGGGGCATTGCCACTATATTAAAATAAATTTCAGGAAGGCCATTGAAGAAAGTGCTTTTACTGACCACTGCATCAACCAAGTAAATCATTTGCTGTGCCTATTCATATTCTTGCTGACAGACATAATCTAAAGAAAATGCATTCTCACTGTGACAACATGCATCCTACAAAGGGCTTATTCAACAGAACCTGAGGCTTGGTGGGTGCTAGTCAGAACCTCCAGCTACACAGATGAGAAAGGTCTTCTTCCAACATAGCTACAGATGTTACATTTGGGTGTTGACTCAGAACATGTAGATATATCCCAAACCCAAAGGGTAACTGTAGTATCTAGGCACCAGAACTGATGTCCTCAATGACAGAGGCATTAAAAATACCCATGATACTTTGCATATTCACATGTTATCCCAGGCAAGTGAAATGATGTGAAGCATACCATTTATGGAGAGTCAAAACAAAGACAATAATCCTTCCAAACAAGTGCCAATAAAAGAATAAGACTTATTTAACTGATACCCGTCCATCAAACTAAGTTATCTAAATAGTTTAACATGGTAAATTTTAGCAGCTAGGAGCTAATATGCAATCCACAAGTTCAGAGCCCACTGTCTCAGTTTTACACTGAAGCAATTGCTAGATCATTTGCTTTCTGGCACAAAAACTGACAAAGGAATGAAAGTCTCACTGTGAACAACGACTGTTCACACAAGCGGAAAGACCCATGAAATCTAGCCAACTTTCCTGCTGATAAAGTTGTCCAGCAGTTGTAGACATATACAGAAGTCTGTGGTGAACAGAGGATTTTTCTTCCCCTAACGAGGGCCCTCAAACAGCAGTGTGAGAAAGATAATGTGAGCTCAAGCCTCTGACAATAAGACTAGAGTAGTAACGCTGCATAAAATGTTTAGGGTTAGAGATATTTGACCTACATATTGTCTCACATAGCAAACAACTAAGCAAGTAGTTTCTCACTGTATTGCTCTAACAGTTTGACCTAATAAGATTTATTCATGTAATAAACCAAGTCCCTAGAATATTTTTTCACTACCTGGCAAAACCCCATACTCCAGAGCACTTTTTAAGTTTACTCTGCTGGGTCATTCTGTGAACAGTGTGTAATTTCTCTGCCCTTGATTCAGGTGAATTCTAATTAGCCCATACATGCTAGGTACTATTTCCATGTCTATACTACAAGCTAGTGGTATGATTCCCCTGTTCACATACACATATGAATGGTAGCTTGATGAGTGCTACTGCAAGGACAAATAGCCGTGTAGTCACGAGCAACGCGGAGTACATGCTGACCAGTTCCAGGCAGGTTTGTACTTGGGATGGCTCAGCCATGCCTCCATTGCTGCTACTCGTGCTACCGCAGCTCCACAGCTATTTATACTTGCACTAGCTCTCGTAGAGCAACCGCTAGTATGTGTACACCAGCAAGGGAAATTACACCACCAGCTACAGTGCGATGCTTTTCAACGTTCAGTGTCAAAGTGCTTTACAAAGAAGGTCAGTATCATTAGCAGTAGTAGATTTAGTTATGAAACATTTATACAATGGAAAAATTCATACAAGAAACATCTTAATAAAATAAGTGCAGTTAAGAATCGTTGTTTGTATTAAGATTTTAACTGGTTTGAGATTTCTTCTGAGGTATGTTGGCTACAGACAGATAGCAAAATTTATAACTCTCTTTCAGAAGTACATTGGAGGCACTTCTATTGCAAAGGAAAAGCAATCTGAACAGGAATCAAGTCCTTACAAATAATTATGCAGAGGAAAGACAACATTAACCAAATACAGCCCTGCTGAAGTTTCATATCTTTTTCTTCAAGCAACAAATATATTCAGTAGGAGAGTTAATGTAACAGTGGGTATTTGAACTGAAATTCAATGCAGCAGGTGCCCTGGAATTTGAAGGCATAACTTGGGTAGGAAAAGGCTTTTACATGATGGAAGAGAGAAGAGATTAACAATTTGTCCCTACATCCCTTCCTATGCGGTCTACAGGAATTTGACTTCCAACGTGTTTGGTACATGCCTCATTTTAATATCAAAGTGTGTTCCCAGTGGTATTTCAATTGTAAACTTAAGCATTCCAAACTACTGATATAGTCATCAGCACCACAAAAGAACTTTACTGAATTACAACCCAACAGAAGTTGGCAACATCTTTAAAAAAGCAGCTTCTGCTCTACTTCCTGAACTATGTTATAGCACCTTAATGAAAGGAATACTTCAAGCCAAGCCATTACTTGCCAGCATACAATTCTCATTCCAGCAAGAAAGTCTATCTAGAATCAAGGAAACAGTGAACTTCTTTGGTATATAGTAACAAAAAATAAATTATACCACAAAATCTGAATACAAATAATTTCTAGAATGGGGAATATTTAGAATATCAGTTAATCAGAAAAATATTTCCCTGCATTAGCATATTTTCTGGAAGTGTTTCTCGTACAGATGAAACATCCAAGACACATTCTAGAACCAGGCAAGGATCTTACTACCTAAGGCCTACTGCAAGTCTGCCTGCTATTGTTTTCTCTGCATTTCACAAAAACAGGAACAAACTTGTAATTTCTCTGAATTAAACTTATTTTCATGAGTGAACTAGGAGTAGAGAAAGAGCTATCAACTAAAGTTATTTAAATAGGATACAATGCAGCATGATTTTGAAGACTGTTTTACAGAAGCAAGTTTACCATTTGACAGGACAGACTCTTGCCATGAGGACTACGGAAAAATGACAAAATGATGAAACTTAAGTTCATGGCACTAGGTAACTGATGAACACAACAACTGAGTTAAGTTTTCAGTCTGAGCTTTCATGGTGTTTAATGAAAGATTATTTGTGATTTAAGAAAGTTTGAATATTGAAAGAGCCCCCTATTAACATTATATTAGGACACAGTGCTTTGTGCTGCACTGCCAGTCTTTCAGGTAAGCATATCCCCAAAACGGTATGTAAATTCATGCATTTAAAAGACAGAAATAAAGGGGCGAGGTTCTGAATGCCCTCCAAGCAGGATATTATCACACTGACTTCAGTGGGAGTTCCACATACTGCAGACTTGTGGAGTCAGGTCCAGAGAGGTTAAAGCTGTGCTGTTTAGCTTTTTTACGGGCAAAAAGCTTTAATTTTGAAGTTTCACCATAGAAATATGATCTTCCAACCAGCAACCTTCTAGTGCAATGGTTGTTACTAGGAAGTGCATAGCTCGTTCTTCAACAGAATCTGTTAACACGTTTCAATACAACTCAGCTGTTGTCAGTAGAGTGAGCCATCTTTTCACCAGCATTATGCTTCATTTTAGGATCACTATAGATTAAATAATCCAGAAGGATCCCTCTATGCATCTAGGAAGGACGCCTATCTTGACTGACTTTCTAGTTTATATGCAAGGTGTTCCAGCTGCCTAGCCTTTAATGAGTTTCCAATGGATGATCGGTAAACAAAGACTGGCTACTCCTAAGCGTGTCACGATATAGTGCTATGCATAGTTCCTTTCCATATGATGCCTGGAGCTGGATGTTCGCTATGGGAGTCTGATTTTTCATGTGTTACAGTTCCACTTTAACTCCCTTGATAAAAGGCAGACCTGATGGCACTCTCTTTTTATACTCCAGGTACTCCGCTCCAAAGAAGTGAATTAACGTAAATTCCTCCTCTTCTATTCGCTCTCTGAAGAATCTCCAAGATGCTAAAGTGTAGCCAACAACACAGACAGGATTACAGAGTAAGACCTGTAAGAGGACACAAGTGGTTACAGTCCAATTCAGCCTTGCAAAACTCTCTTCACCCCAAGAAAGATTTTGGTTGGTTGTTTGAAAAACAAGTGAAGTTTTATTAGTTGTCCACCAAGTGTATATCTGCAGTAAGGCTTAAAAAGGTTCCCATTCTCCAAAAACAATTTTTTAGAATTTTCTTCTTGATAAGAATCATATCTCTGCATTCTAGACCAAGTATGACAAATTAGTTCTGATGAAGAAAGAGCACCAACATTTCTTTCTAATGTAATACCAGACCCAAAGAGTGTGCTGCTGCTAAGAGAATTCAGGCTTCTGAGGCTTATGCATATCTGGCTTTGCATATTTACAGTTCTTCTTTAAAAGATAACAAACACCATCACCGCTCATACAACTACAAGGTTTATATATCTGATACTCTAGGTTTGTTATAATCTAATATACTGACATTTTAAAGTTACAAGTTACTTGTAGCTGGTTTCAAGTATTTGACCTGGGTTTTATGTACACTAAACAAGTTAATTTTACTTGTCAGTCCTGTACAATACTAATATTCAATAAGAATAAGGCAAGTCTGATGGCTTACTGGAAGACACTTTGGAAGTAAAGATGAAAGGGAGGTCTGGACACACCCTGGAAGCTTTAAGGTCCAATGACTAGCAGCAGATCACACCTTGAACCTCTGAAAGTGTTCCAGCTCAAACCCACGCTCCACTGCCTTTGCTTATTTCATATAGAAAATTAAGGAGATATAGTCTTTCTAAACATCACACATGAAGGAGAGTTCAGAGGCCAGCAGTTTCATGACTCACAGCTAAAGGTACGCTGGTGGAAGATAGAACGTGTCAAAATCCATACCAGGGACTCCTACAGTTGATCATTTGCTAAATAAATTAGGTACAGGCTCTGGGCAGCATTAAGAAAACCTAGAAGAAGATCAAGATAGCTAAGTGTATTTTATACAATACCTGTGTTCCAATACTCCAGTAAAACCATCCCACGTAAGACGGGTGCCGGAACCACCCATATACCCCACTTGTCACCAAAGTATGAGTATCCGATTTCTCATTCTGAACAATATGGTTGAAGTTGGAGCCAGCTGTGAGCATGGCAGCTTTCCTCAGACAATCCCCAAAGATCACCATCAATAACCCTACTGTACTGAGCCAGGTGATTTGCTTCATTTCTGCAAGTGAATAAGTACTGGTCACAACATGTTTTAAAAGTTCACTCTTTTACTGAAGGTAAAAAAGAACATTTAGGGTTAGAGGTCTAGGGTAAGGAGAGAGCATCTTCAAAATTCATTAACCTAACCCGATGTATCCATATCAAAGCCCTGAAGTTGTTATATACTATCCCTCAAGACACTGGTGTGCATGCTCTTGTTGTTTTAAGACAGTATATAACAAATGCAGTGTGTGTATAATTTTAGTCTATAAAAATTAAACAAAACATTTGAAGAGAAATCTGATCACTATTTTCTCTTCACCAGCTATACTGACAAGGCAGCAATGTGCCTTAACTCGTCCTGGTGAATCTAAATGCAAAGGCAGAGTGGTCAGAACACACAGCTACAAAGAGAATCTAACCCTGGCACTGACCACTGTCTTCTTGTTTCACAAGTTGGATGGGGTTAAATTGATGTGCTCAGTCTTTAGAGAAAAGCAAATGCACTCTATCAGACTTTCCCTACCAATATCCAACCCTCTCTGGTCCGATATAGGATACTGGCACTGGGGAAGCCATAAATACTTCTCCCATTCCAGAAAACTGGTTTAAAAAATTGTGTCTAAAAAGACAAAGAATCCCAAAATAACTGATAATTGTTGGTAACATGAATCTTGCTCGAGCCCTAACAAAATCCAGTCAGCAACATATCTCCTCTTCAAACTCTTTTTAGCAGAATGCCAAACATTCACTGGTATTCCAGATTGCCTAAAATCTATCCTCAATTTCAAGAGTCAACACAGCATGCAAAGTGTTTGGGAATAAGATAACTGTCAGTATATGCTCATCAAATCTCCTCTCCTTTAGACACCCTGACACAGAATAACTAGATGTGACTAATCAAGCTTAACAGTGTAAGTGCCAGGTTTCATCCTTTACCATGCTTTATTAGAATCCCTCATAAAATGTATTTAAATACCAACACACTGAGCCATACCTATACACAAGGCATGAAAATGCTGGTGCTGTTTAAGTCAGTGGCAGAAAACCCATTAACTTCAGCAGGGTCAGGACTTCACCTGATATATGCATGAGAATAATTTAATCCTAGGAATTTCTCTTCCTTTATGAATTGCTTAAAATGTGCTGCCTATGCAGTCCCCTCATGTGAAATACAGCCTATATTTACGCACGGGCAATTGCTATTCTCTTTAAAAACTTACCCAGAAACTTCAAATACAGCTACTGACCTGGATAAATGATTTTTTCAACTGCGAATTCTATCCAAGAAGAGAGAGCAGCTAGAGTATACTCAAAACTGTGGTTTAGGAGGAAAGAGTCCAAGGACAAACTTCTGGGATTATTGATCGCTGTCATCAAATACTCAGAATAATGGAACAGTGACAAGGAACACATATACCTAGAAAAGAAAAAAAAAAACCGAATTTAAGCTGTACTTAATGTATTTTAGAAGTCCAGTTATGTTTTGCTGTGTTTATTTCTGGAATCCTATGTTTTGAAATCCATGGTACTCTGTTGACTGTTCACAGCAGCATAACTAGAATTCTGCAACTCTTATTCTCTGCTATTTATTCAAGTATGTTAAGAATAAACACATCATTTGTATAAGGTTATGTAGACATATATATTAAAAACAAAACTTAAGACTTTCATTTAGGAGGGATTGCATGCTTCAAGGGATTGATAACACAATTATATCTAATGCAAGTCAAGCAGGTAGAGACTGTAATAATTCTACAATGCCAACCAATCGTGCAATGCCAGGGGTATCAACTAGATAACCAAATATTAATTTTTTCCATCTCTAATTACTAGCAATAAGATACCAAACCTCTCACCTCCTGGCATTGGTTTGACTGCATATATTTCACTTGCAGTACACCTCACCCTTCCCTGGGAGGAACATTGCTGCAAAGGCCAGGAGGGGAAGTCGAGGTGCATGGCCCATTCAATCTGTGGCTGTCTCCTCAGACCAAAGACCAGTGGCAATTATGCAGGTTTTCTGAGGCAGTCCCCTGCCTGACACGAACAGGACTGAGACCGGCCATGCGGCTCAGCACAGGTCTCCACACGGCAACCGTGTTCAGACACTACTGACCTCAGCTGCACACGGGGCTCCCTCGCCCCACCCTTCACGCAGCATTTTCTTACCAGCCGAAGTGCTTCCATGAGGATTGTCCAAAACTCAGCAGCAAACCGCACCCGCAGGCAAAGCCCAAGAAGCAGGCCCGGATCGCGATCTGCAGCGGAACATCAAACACAAACAGCTGTTCCTCTCCCGCTCCAGCGCAGGGGCACCCGGGCCGCCCACAACCGGCCTCACTGGCCGGGAGCAGAGGGAGCCGCTCCGGCCTTTCTGGGCAGCCCCCGCGCGCCCACAGCGAGACCCGCCCCGCCCCGCCCCTGGCTTCAAAAGTCAGCAGCTCCGGGTGAGAACAATGAGAAGTCTCTCCTCCCCTCCCCCACTGAGAACAATGCAGAATTAAATTAACCCCTGTAGCATTGCCTGTGGACAAGTCTGCAGCAAGCAAGCAGCTGGGCCAAAGGAGGCTCCATCCTGCTGGTCTAGCGAGCTCCAGCAGTGGCCCTCAGCTGCGCTTGCTTCAGGGCACAGTCCGACTCCAGGCTGAGATGGGCCCTGTTGAAACAGAGGGGTGACTTCCAGGCACCCTGACCCCACAGCAGGGCGGTGCAGGCAGGGAGCCAGAGAGGTCAGTGCTGCAGGTGGGGCAGCCCAGGGAGGCTAGCTGGGGAGGTCAGCTTAGAAGTGGAGTGCTTCTCTAACTCTCACTGTTCACCGCGAAACTTGCGATACTTAGTGGTTTTCTTCAAGCCCCAGCTCCTGGAGGCATGTGAGAATCTTGGCTTTCTTTTCTTTTCTAACATGATGTGTTAGCCCTCTCAGCTGCAGAGAAGAGCAGGAAAACAGGGCTCCAAACGTCTCAGATCTTAGGAGGCAAATGAAAAAGAACCTGATTTTTAAGCCAACCTCCTGATTTGGGGGACAGGTAATGAATTTTGAGGGCCTGTCAGTGCCAGCCCTGCTGCATTCAATCTAAGCCCCCTCAGAGGAGAGTTGCTGGTTGCCAGCCAGACCCATTTTATGGCTGTAAATCCAGCGCTTCATTGCCCACCCCTCTGCCTGACCCCGTCCGATAGAGATTTCTGCATGGGCTCATGCTGCCTCTCAGTGGAAGGTGCGCCGGGGCCAAAGCGAGCGGGGAGAGCGGGGCTTTTGCTGGAGCTCCGGCCGGGAGAGCGGGAAAAGCTCCGGCCGGAGAAGCGGGGCTTGCTGGAGCTTCCGCCGGGAGAGCGGGCTTTGCGGGGTTTGCCGCGCTCCGGCCGGAGAGTGGGGCTTGCTGGAGCTCCGGCCGGGAGAGCGGGGCTTGCGGGCTTTGCTCCGGCCGGGAGAGCGGGAGAGCAGGGCTTTAAGCTCCGCCGGGAGAGCGGGGCTTTAATGGCTTGAGAAGCTGCATGTATGTATTTCAGTACAGACTTTGGCCTTTTACTGTTTTACACAGGGGTTGAAGAAAGGGACAAAAACAGATATCATGCTAACCTGATTGATTTTGGAGTTCATTTTTTTCCATGAAACTGAAGTACAAGGTATATACAGAAAGAAAGAGAGATTTATAAACAAAGGACATATAGCAGTATGGGATAGCAGGGCTGTAATTTAGTTTCTCTTGTGATGCTAGTTATAAAACACTACCTGCAGTGGTGGTGTTTTTGACATCAGTAGAAAATCTGGATAGAATTATAGCCTTGAAATCAATCTGGGAATAGAATGCAGAAATCTATAAAATCAGACAGAAAACAACCTACAGAGTCTCATTTCAGGAGGGCTCTGTTCCTTAGAACTAATAAATGGTTAGTGTTCAAATACTATGTTTTATCAGACTCCCACCACATACACCTAGTGCACATAATACTAAATTATACACCATTGAGCGGGATCAGTCTCCTGACTCCTCCATCTTATAGAAAGAGAAACAAACCTAGTAATTGATGGAAAAAAAGAAAGAAAATTAAGTTATTTGAAAACAAACAAAATGGGCTATAAAGTTTGTAAAATGTAATAATAAAAAAGTGCATACAGCATCCACCACTGCATCCAAAGAACTGCCCTAGAACAAGGAGGGAAATAATCACCGTACCCCTTCCTGTTTTATGTACTGTATTTTTAATAAAGGATTTCTTGTCTTTTTTATTCACTGTTTATTATTACAGAAACTGTAACATGTACTACAAGTAAAAAATAGGAAACTGCAAATCAATGAAACCACTGCAGGTAACTGCTGGGAGCAATGCTCTTAACTGCAGTGGAAGGCACCCAACATTACTGTTGGCTTTCAGCCTCAAAGTGCTCCTTTAAGGCATCCCTTATCCTTGAAGCACTGTGCTGGGCCTCTCTAGTCGCCCTGCTCTCTGGCTGTTCAAATTCAGCCTCCAGGCGTTGAACCTCGGAGGTCCATTCGTCAATGAAGGTTTCACCCTTCCCTTCACAAAATATTATGGAGGATACAGCACGCGGTTATAATCGCTGGGATGCTGCTTTCCCCCACGTCCAGCTTCCCGTAGAGACTTCTCCATCTCCCTTTAAACGGCCAAAAGCATGCTCCACGGTCATTCTGCACCGGCTCAGCCTGTAGTTGAACCGGTCCTTGCTCATGTCAAGCTTCCCTGTATACGGTTTCATGAGCCAAGGCATTAACGGGTAAGCGGGGTCTCCAAGGATCACAATGGGCATTTCGACGTCCCCCACTGTGATCTTACGGTCTGGGAAAAAAGTCCCTGCCTGCAGCTTCCTGAACAGGCCACTGTTCCGAAAGATGCGTGCATCATGCACCTTTCCAGGCCATCCTGTGTAAATGTCAGTGAAACGCCCACGGTGATCCACAAGCGCCTGGAGAACCATTGAGAAATACCCCTTCCGATTAATGTACTCGGATGTCAGGTGGGGTGGTGCCAGAATAGGAATATGCGTCCCATCTATTGCCCCTCCACAGTTAGGGAAACCCATTTGGGCAAAGCCATCCACAATGTCCTGCACATTCCCCAGAGTCACGGTTCGTCTGAACAGGATGCGATTAATGGCCCTGCAAAACTTGCATCACCACTATTCCAACGGTTGACTTTCCCACTCCAAACTGGTTTGCGACCGAACGATCGGTAGCTGTCTGGAGTTGCCAGCTTCCAGACTGCAATAGCCACCCGCTTCTCCACTGACAGGGCAGCTCTCAGTCTCGTGTCCTTGCGCTGCAGGGTTGGGCGAGCTCAGCACACAGTCCATGAAAGTGGCTTTTCGCATCCTAAAGTTCTGCAGCCACTGCTCGTCATCCCCAGACTTGCAGGACGATGTGATCCCACCACTCAGTACTTGTTTCCCGAGCCCAAAGGTGGCGTTCCACGCTGCAGAGCACGTCCGTTACTGCGACAAGCAATTTAGTGTCAGCAGCGTCAGCAGCATCTATTTCATCATCTGAGCTCTCACTGTCACTTTGGAGCATAAGGAATAGATCAACTGCCAGACGGGATGTGCTGGCAACATTCATCAGCAACATCCTAAGCAGCTCGGGCTCCATTTCTTACTGAAATCACACGCTGCAGAATCACAATGGCACCAAACGGCTGAAAAGGGAAGCGATGCACCACGGGTCGTTGGAACAGGAAGCGGAATGACCCGCACCCTTCCGTCCCTTCCACAACCCCAGCAGCAAATTGGGACGAGGTGCTCTGTGGATAGCTGCCCACAATGCACCACTCACAACAGCGCTGCAACTGGTGCAAGTGTGGACCACTGCAGCACTGGTCGCTGTCAGTGTGGACACACTGCAGCGCTGGCCGTACACAGCTGTACGACCACAGCTGTAACGGCCAGCGCTGCAAAACTGTAAGTGTAGACAAGGCCTTACACTCATTCTGTACAGAACTTCAGTGGAGTCACTGTGGATTCACACAAAGAAGTTACTTGAGATTTGCAGGTGAAATTAGCATTCGGCCCATTGTTTTTCTGAAATGTCTTTGTGACACAGAAGTGCTTTTCTGCCAAACAAGAAGCTGGAATACCACACTGATCTTACTCCAAATTCCTGCTGCAAGAGGGGAGGTCTGTGGAGCTGTAAATGCTGCAGCAGCAGAGCCTGTGGGCCCGGACAGCAATAAATAAAAGCCCTGTGTGTTGACTGGGGTTGTGTCACTTGATTCTGATCGCCCGAATGGCTTGCAACTTGATTCATGTTTTTGTGACCACGTTGTGTCGTGGACACTAGAGGGGGCATGTGCACTAATGCAAGAAGCCCATGACTGCAAAGCAAGTTAGAGAATGTATGTTAGAGTGTGCTGCTGCTGAACTCTTGGAGAGAGCATTGATTTCAGTATCTGCCTCTACATCTTTAATGATTTGAGATCCTAGTTTCTTTTTTTCTGGAAGTTTTTCTGATCACTTTTACATAATATCAACCATTCCATTTATAAACTTTTCCTGATACACTAAGTGATCTTCTACATCAAATCTCTTCTCAGAACAACTACTCTAATTTTAGTGAATGGGTCCTGCTCATGCACAGCGCCTCTGAAAATCAGGCTCAAGGTCTCCAGCTGGGTTCAAACTGAGGTGCTCCAAAGCAGTGGACACTTGAAAATGTCGGTCTTCTGTCCCATGCCAACGGTACCAACCTCCACTCTTCTGTGTGATCATTAACCAGTGAGCTGTGATTTCTCATTTAAACTGTAAACTATTCAAGGCAAGGCGCTTATCGTCTTATAAAGTCATGAATATTTGTGGTGCCATATATAAAATAATAGTAATCTGCCATTTGAAACCAACAATTCTTATTTGTAACTGAACTTCTTGGAGTTCTGTGAAGCTAGCTGTAGACGGATGATGGCTTTTAATGAACATGATAACCGAGAATCATACTATTTTGGGTGCATTTCAGTTTTTCCAGATTAAACGCTCTAAAACCTCTGTAAAGGCTGCATATTCTATCAGTGAATTAGTCTAAAGTGTGTAAATTATATCTGAACAATAGAGCAGGGTAAATATTTAAAGATTAGAGCCAGCTGGAGCTGCACACAAAAGGCTCAGACAATGGGGGTCTTTCTGAATTCACTCTCCTCAACTCTTGCAAAACCCAGTTCAGTGTTGATTCACTTCCTTGAGTCACTCCCTTGACTCCTTACGTGACATCAGGCGGCTTGTAGCTGAAACCTAACTAAACAGATGTTAAAACTTCAGCCCCAGGAGACTTCTCAGGGCTAACTTATTTCAGCGTGTTTGAGTTTGCTCAAGTCAGTTGTGATTGATAATCACTAGCTAACTGATTGAAATATAGCTCGAGCAAGGACTGAATTAAAGGATCATGTAAGAAAAGATTGCTGGCTTTGGCCTCTTGTCAGGTCCTTGCCTTTCCAAACACCCACAGCTTTAATTTTAATGAGTGGCCAAGCCACTGGAGAGACCATCATTCCCAGATTTTCTGTACTTGGGCTTTCTCCAGTGCAGGAAAAATTAGGGCATTCATATCTGTCTCCAAAAATGTGTCATGAGTTTAGCAACGAAGGAGCCCACAGAGATCTCTCATCCGCTCCCTCACCCCCACCCCATCTATGAAATCAAAGTCTACTGAAGTTGGGAATCTAATAACCCAAGATTGTTCCCAGGAGTAGCAACACTATCATAGGGGGAAGGGGACACTTTTATTCTTTCTTTCTTTGCTTCAGAATAAAAATAACTATCAGTAGCTGATGGTTTTGAATCCCCAGCTAAAACAGAAAATGACTCAAGCAAAAGTAAATGTGGTCACTCAACATAGTGCTCTTACATACCAGGGCATTGCAATTTCCATGGACATAATTGTTCTCAGAAACATTAATATTATCGTTAAAGATCAAAGTGCACTTCCGCATTTAAAAATTCCCTGGCACACCTAAGGCTTTAATCGAATTGTGAATCAAGATATAACATTAATTAAAAGAAAGAAAATAGTTTGCAGCAGATAAATGTGCAGTGCATATAAAGTAATCTAAAATTAGGAGCTCATTGGCAAAAATTGAGATGAGGAAAAACAAATGTCCATGTAGGAGTCTGGAGGACAGGCCTGATCCCACCTTCACAGCAGTTACACATGAATATCATGCCACTGTCTTCAGAGGAGTTACTCTTGATTTATACTGGTGTAAGTGAGAAGAAAGTCAGACCCAACATTTCCAAGCATCCTTTATATGCAACAGATTGTTGAAGTCCAGAGTGCTATTTATAGATGCATTTTCTGCTTGCTGAGAACCAAATTGGTTGGTAACTTTCCTATACAGATCCCACAACAGCTTGGGAGACTATGGGATTTCATGTATTCTTCAGCTCTGTGTGGGGTAACATTTTGGGGGGGGGAAGGGTGAGCCCATTAATACGGTGCTGCCTCCAAATCTGGACCGTGACCAGCAGTGA
The DNA here is from genome assembly GCF_003597395.2 of Chelonoidis abingdonii. NCBI lineage: Eukaryota > Metazoa > Chordata > Testudines > Testudinidae > Chelonoidis > Chelonoidis abingdonii. Next base: position 1,946,431 of record NC_133791.1, on the reverse strand, counting down.
ATAGCAGCTCTTAGCCCCGCTCTGGGGATCATCTTCTCATAGCCAGAGCAGAACATTGCACATTAGCAACATTTTTCGGTCAATTTTCCACTGTTTAATACTACTCACCACACAAGTTGTTCAAAACCAGCCAGATGTAGCATATAGAATAGGCAAATCCAGAGAGCACTGTGGGGATATGTTGGACCGTCAGGAGCCTTTTCATGCAGTAGTCATTCATTAAACACAACCTGCTGTGCAAGAAATAGCCATGTAATTAAAATAATAGGTGGGAAAAACAGCCACACGATTAAAGGTTGGGCCTTGGAGAGAAATGAAGATTGGTAAGTAACCATTAGAGCAGAAGAAAGGTTTGCAAGCCCTTTTCTTCCTGACCTAATCTGAATCTGGATCAGATTCTTTCCCCCTTATTATCACTTGGCCAATGCGTCCTCAAAATATGAGGATTTTTCCTCTTTACTCTTTAAATCAGTTTTGCAATGTGCTCGCTCACACCCTAAAGAGTTTGCAGAAAGAAACAAAGCTCAGAACAGAACCATCTGGGTCTTTGGAAATCCAGAGAAATCTGATTTCCAGACTGTTTGCCGGAGATTTCCTCATGTATGTCAGTGAGTAATCATTACAAATTGTGGCTGGCCCCCATGCACAAGGAGCCTTTCTCTGTCTCCTTCTTTGTGTGACCAAGCAAAGGGCCAGGCACTGGGATTGCTGCTCTTACTCTCCCCTTCTCCTCCCCTCTTGAAGGGGTGGGGGAGGAGAAGAATGAGGCCCTGGCCCTGCTGGGACCTGTGCCCATGAGGGGAGGAGTATGCTGGGCCCCCTGAATAGGGGGAGCAGCAGATGCACACTCTCTGCATGCTGGGAAGCTCTCAGGGTCAGATTTCTACCCTAGACTCTCAGAGAGCAGCTCCATGGTGCCCCTAACACCGGACTCTGCCCCAGTCACGTTTCATGCAAAATAATAGCTACAATCATGAAGCACCGAGACTGAGAAATTAAACACCAAAAAGTCTGGAAGTGCTGAGTTCTAGTGGAACAGTCTCCACCCAGACTTTGCACTTTGGGCCTGTGCATTGCAATAGGGCTTACAGTTACAATCCATGATCACATGCAACATCTCTCCTAATACAACAGAATATGAATGCAAACGATTTCCTATCACATTAAGGGTTACAATGTTCAGTTCTCAGAAGGATGGGATACAAATGGTGAGGTTCCCATAGTACCCTTAGTTCACATGTTGCCTTCATGGATCCAGATCTCCCTCAGTAACACCCACACGGTCTGGAGTCGGAGGCAATCACTGAGTAGGTCCTGTCTCCAAATGCATTGATGGCAACGCTCCCATTGACTTCCACGAGAGCAGGATTTCACTCCATAATGTTTGAGCAGTTACCGTACAGTGCTGCTTTCCTCATGCACCTACAATCCTGGCCTATCGCCTGGATAGCGACTGCAGGATGAGGCCATTGTTTATGCTTAATTGTTGTTATTAACCCAGCTGACGGAGAATTGTCTCCTCTCTGAGGCCACGAGTCAAGGGGCAGCCAATGGTTCTTTGAGAGTCAGAAGCAATGATCAGCAGGTTTGAAAGCCAATCAGCTTTGCAGTGTCTTGTTTAATTACGCTCTGCACTTCACCAAGTGCCCTTTGCTTCCTTGGCTTCCTTTGTTCTACTGAGATCAGCATAACAAGGATCATTTGGCTGCTAAAAGAGCCTCCTTGGAAAGCCTTACAGAAGCCATCAGGGGTTTATGACAAGGAAGCATATCATTAGGTGACAAATTACCCTAAACAAGAACTGGAGTTCCCCCTAACAATACAGACCAGTGCCTAATTCTCACTGCACTTTCTCTTTGAGCAGCTACCAGCAACAATTCCCTTTCTAGTAATTTTAAATCACATTGTGGTTTGAAAGAGTCCTCACTCCTTCTAGCCGTGATATTTTAATCTTTAGGGCTATGGCAAGCTGTGGCCCTAACCTTGTATTTACAATATTAATAGCCCTTAACAGAGCTGCTTAGGGACCAGATTGATTGATGTGCAGATGAATGGGGGCCTGGTCCCAGCCCTTAAGTGTGTGTTCAGTGAAGGGGATGCCACTACCCAGTGCTGTGGAGTGCCCAGGTGCCTGTACTGGGCAGGCTGGGAACCTGCCTGCAAGGCTCTGGTGGTACTGGCTGTCCCCTTTGCTAACACTGCTGAGCTAAAGGGTCCCTCCTGTGCTTGGGGGTCTGTGCCAGGATGGGCCAAGACTCAGGCCTGTGATGTTCTATTCATATTGCTGCAGCACCTAGGGTACCCATCACCAAGCCAGGCCCCACTGTGCTTGGCGCTGTACAAAGGCGGCAGCCCCTGCCCCAGAGAGCCTGCCCTCAGACCGGAGGAGAAGGGCCAGGACAGATGCTGTGGGTGGGAGGCAGAGGCTCGAGAAGGACCAGAGTTTGCGGGGGAAGGCTCCCCACCTGCCCTCCCAGCCCCGGGCTGCCGTGGCTCTGAAAGGCAAACCCAGGGGCTTCCCCCGCTCCAGCCCGTGCGCTGGGCCGCCTTTTTCGAAGGTCAGAGCCCAGCACTGGAGGGGGCTTTGCAGAGTCCTCCCCCACCGTCAGCAGCCTGCTAAGCGGCCCCTCTGCGCACTGCCCCGGACTCCAGGGCCGGGGGAAGCGCTGGGCTCAGCTGCACCCAGCCGGACAGCGCTCCCGGGGGCCCGGCTGGGGCGAGCCCCCCAGGACCCCTGCCCGCAGGGCGCGGCGGAGCTGGCTCCCCTGCGCTCACAGCACAGGCTGTCCCCAGCGCGGCCCCCGAGCTGGCAGGGGATTGAAAGGCCGGGGGCGGGCCCGCGATTCTCCACGCTGTGAGGTGCCGTCCTGCCTGGGAAACGCCGCCCGAGCGGCCCGGGTCAGACAAGCTCCAGCAAGCGGCCCCCCGAGGGGAGAAGGGGCCCGCCCGGCGGCAGGGGGCTGCAGCCGGCAGTGGAGACCGGGCGCGGGCGGGGGGAGCCCAGGGGCCCGCAGACAGGGCAGGGGCCAGTCCCCGGGGGCAGGTGGGACTGGAGCGCTCCGGCTCCCTGGGCACCGCTGCTCTGGCCAGGCGCTCACCTCGCCCCGCACAGGACACGCGGCTCCAGTTCCCTCTGCCCAGACTCCCCGTGCCAGCGGGTCCGGCGCGCTGGGCTCTCCTGCTCCCCGTCCGGGCTCGGAGCGAGGAGCTTGTGGGCGCCCAGAAGAGGCGGTGTAACACCCCCACCCCAGGGTGCTGAGGGCTCGGGCTGGTACCGGGGTGGAGGGCGAGTCTGCAGCGGCTGGTTGGACTGGGACAGCAGCAGCGTCCAGTGACTCCCTGGCACAAGCCAGCCCAGCCCCAGCCCTCCTCTGTGGGGCTCCTGACAACAGGCGCCCCCTCGCCACCGCGCGAGGGCCGCCCGAGCTCCTGGGTCCCTAGCGAGGCTGGGATCCGGGCTGAGGCCGGAGCGGGGATCGGGTGTCGTGACACACTAGGCAGCCGCGAAGCTGACACGCCACTGGCGAGGTCTCCCCGCAGGGATGCAGCGGATGCCCGCGGGCCGGGGATGGGCCAGGCAGAGATCCGGCTGGTGAGCTGGTCTGCTGGCCGCATCGCCTGAGTCATGGGCAGGGGGGCTGGGGCTAGGGCCGCCGGGGGTGGTTCCATCACGTCCGGGGGTTACAGGTGGGTTCAGTGGCTCTCAGCCCCCTACATCGTTCCAGCGCCCCTACTTGGGGGTCACGGGAGGAAATCCAGCTGCCTGGCATCTCCCCCACTTTGTTCTGGGACAAGATCCTCAAGCCTAATCCAGGGGGCTGGAACAATGTGTGGGTGGGGGGTGCTGAGAGCCATTGAGCAGAACTACAGCCCCTGTGTGTGATGGACCCACTTCAAGCCGGGGGGGGCTCAGCCCCCCCAGAACCCCGAGTTCCAGCCCTATGGCCCAATCTGGCCTCTGGGTTGTAGTCTCGGGCCGCAAGCACAGGTGCCTCTGCGCTGAACTGCAGGCGGGTCCGGAGGAGAGGGACTGGGGGTAAGGGGTAGATCGTATCCTGGATGGGTAGAGCCCAGCCTTCCGGCCGCACAACGCCCTGCCTCCGCGCTGGGCAGGTATGGTGAGGGGGATAGGATGGCAGAGCTGGTCCCCCCCAACACTCCATCCCTGGTGGGCCCGGCCCAGGAAGGCCCCTCGCAGTGGCTGGAGCTGTCTCCAGCCAGCGGAGTCGGCGAGGGCTGTTCTAGGAGGAGCCCCGGGGGCTCAGTGGCTCTGCGGAGCCGGCTGTGAACTGGAGAATAACTCCCCGGTCCCCTTCGCTGAGCCCGGCAGCCCTGTGGTCTATTGCCCCGGCCAGCGGCCAGGGCTGCAGGGACAGCGGCGAAAGGCGGGATTCAGCGCAGCCTGTGGGCACTATGAAGGCGTCATTAAAGGACAAATCCCGGAGCAGGGCTGCAAGCTGCTCGCTGTGTCCGGGCCCAGGCTGGGGAGCGCTGGGGGCAGGCTGCTTGTCGGGGAAGGGGGTCCCGCGTGCCGGGACCGGCAGCTGCCTGCCCAGGGGCCTGTCCGCACGGCGCCCCCGGGGACATGCATGTGCAGACGCTTTTCCTACAGGGTCCCTGGGGCCGGGGCGCCTGGCACCGATTGACTCGCCCTACACGAGCTATTCACGCTGCTGGATACTGGCCCTTTCCGCCTGCCCTGCCCTGCTGGCTCGCTCCCCGCCGCCGGCTTGGCCCCCCTCCCCTACACACTGTGGGGTGAACCTGGGCTTGCCCCCTCACCCATGGGCCCGATCCTGCACTTCTCCCGTTGAAGTCAAGGGCATGCCCCCCCCCGGGTTCATTTCAGCACCCCAGGGCGGCCAGGAGGCACTCAGCAGGGCACCCTGGAGGTCTAGCTGTTAGCAGCTTGGCCAGAACCCCGGTGTGCGCGTGCGAGGAGCTGGGAGGTTTGGGGGCGTCCCCTCCCCCGGAGCGGGAGAACCCACATTTAAGGACCCCCTCTCACCCCAGCCGCCGCGGGTTTGCGGGCGACCCGGTGGTGGAGCAGGGGCAAGGGCTGGCTGCATCCTTCACTTTCATTCTGCCTGTGCTGGTAAAAGCGCCGCGGCCCGGCTCACACACACTGTTTGTACTTTCCAAACATCTGGGGGTTTGTATCTGGGACCAGACCTAATTGTCTATTATACAAACCTTTGAAATGAGTGAGCCGGAGGAATTTCGACTTTGGAAGGCAATTTTGAAGCGAGGCGAATCCGGGAACGCCTCCACACACACCCCCCCCCCGCCAGCTCTTTGCTGAGTTCCCACGTGCAGTCGGGGAAGGGGCTCCCGGAATAGTTATGGCTCTAAGGACAAAAGCTAGCAAAAGAGAGAAAGCGCCCCCCGCGGCACCGCGAGTGCGCGGGGCTGGAGCTAAGGCAGCGCGCGAGAGGGAGAAGCCCTGGCTTGTAGGGCGCGGGACAACGGACAGGACCCCGCCTGGGCACGGGGAGCTGGAGGTCCCTGGTTGGACCTCTTCCCTGCCAGGCGGGGCTGGGACTCCTGCTGGTCGGGAATCCCACGTGCACCCGTGAGCGCGCGGGGCTGGCCTGGCCCTGCCATGCTTTAATGAAACATATGTTCGCTCATGTCTCCGCTTAGAGCGGAGAAATTGCGCCTCCGCACTCTTTGAAGGGCTGGAAGCAGAAAATTGCTGCATTGTCCGGGCATTAGGGCCGCTAATCTAGCCTGGCCTCCCCGCTGCAAGCGTGAAACGCGGCCAGAAAGGAAGAATTGCTGGGCCTAGGTGACATGTCTTCATCTGGCGGCGGCCCGCCTGGCGCGGGGCTCTTGCAGAGCCTGGTCCCCGGCCGGGCCGCGTGCGGACTGCGGGGAACAAACCCTTCGCTAATTAGCGGTGCCCTGCGGAGGCACTCGATTTGCTCCAGCAGCCCGCTGGGCTCCGGGCGGTAGCGCGCTAGGGATCCCCGGGGCGCACAGACTGCAGCGGCGTAAGCCAGCTGGTATCTGCGAGCTACGGGGAGTGCGCGGCGCTGTACAGCCAGTCACGGCCCAAACAAGCCCATGCAGCGAGAGCCGCGTGTTCCCCGGCACCCAGGGGTGCGGAACACAAAGGGATCCATCCCTCTGAGAGTTCGGAGCCGCACGGCAAGAGCCTGGTGACCCCCACCCGGGGGGAGAGATAACTCTAGTGATGCCATTTGCTTCCCAACGCAGAGCCCCCGCCTCTGAGGTGTGGCGGGCTGGCCGGTGGCTCCAGTTCTTTAAATCCAGTGAAATACACAAACGGAACTTGAACATCTTGGTAAGAGTCATTGTAACCCTTCTTAGCCCCCCTCGCCTCGCCAGTCACACAGTTCCTCGGCCACAGGATTCCCCATTCCCCAACTGCCCGCCCCCGGCCTTGCCCGCCTCGGGGAGGTGCTCAGCGCCTGAATGCCGGTATTGACATGTAAAGTGAGTCCCCCGTATAAATCCTGCCTCCCTCCCCCGGCTGCGAACTCCCAGGGCCGCTCATTCCCGGAGAGGGGGAACATGGTCACCCAGCCCGGAGGGCAGGAGAAACCGCGGGTTTGCAGCTTCCGCAAGGTTTGCTAGCAGCACTAGGCAGGAGGGAAGAAGCGGGCCGGGGAGGAGTGAAAGGCAAACCCCTGTAACATTTCCCTTCTGCCCCGCAGATCTCAAAGCCCTTGATGGAGAAGAAGAGAAGAGCCAGGATTAATGTGTCTCTGGAGCAACTGAAGGCTCTGCTAGAAAAGCACTATTCTCACCATGTGAGTCACCCAGCCGGTACCTCTACCCTCGCCCCCAGATCCGCACAGTGTCTGACCAGGCTTCCCAGCGGGCACTTCTTGGCTCCGCATTTACAGTGGAATCGAATCACTCTTTTATGGCCCGTTCAGCACGTTATTGATCGCGGTGGGTCTCTCTTTCTCTCTCTCTCTCCAGATCAGAAAGCGAAAACTGGAGAAGGCAGACATCCTGGAGCTGAGCGTCAAGTACATGAAAAGCCTCCAGAATTCGGTGCAAGGTAAAACCTCCGTTGCCCTCCGTTTCCACGCGGGAGTAACGGGGTCATCACGGCGTTTGTTGCTGGGTAGAAGGGTCTTGTGAAATCTGGATCGAAGCTCGAAGTTACGGGGTCCCGCCGGTTACATCCCAATTATGCGAATCCACGAGCTGTGGTGCAAGGAGCGAGACTCTCAGCTGGGGCACCTGGGCGGCAGCAGTGTCTGATTACTGGGCTGCCTTTGGCCGAGCCTGGGCTACCTGAGCGCCTCAGGACACTGATTTGAAATTTACTCTGGATGTAGAGCCCAAGCCCTGTTATATCGATGGCACCGAGTCCCGTGTGGACACGATTCTGCCCAGTCCCTTTGCTCTCTCAGTTGCAGTTTCTATGACTCCCTTGGAGCCTCCGTGGCTCGCAGGCTGGGGGGCGCAGTGCCGGCCTTGCCGGAGGCCCGCGGGTGTAACTGGACCCCCCAGAGGGGGAGGGGCTGAGAAGCATGTTTTCCTGGCTTGTCTGCAGGCCGGATTAGGGCAGAGGCGCGTGCCGCACGGATTGGCACCGTCCCCTGCATCCCACGAACAGGCTGCACTCAGGCAGGACGGGCCGCGCGCGCAGGAATGAGCCACGGGGAACGCACGCACCCCAGTGCGGCGAAGGGGGCCCTCCCTGCCAGCGGGCCGGGCGGCCTGGCGCACTGGGGTGCTCGCCCCAGCCTCCACTGATTGTCAGAGACTCCGCACCCCCGCGGGTTCCCAGCGGTGCGGATCTGCAGAATGGGGCGGGCAGGCCCAGCACAGATGCAATCGGGGTGGGGGGCTTGGCCCTGGAGGCTCCCGGCTGGCACTGATGGCGTGGGCCGGGGAGAGGAGGGGAGCCCGCTGCTGCAAGGCTGCTGATCTGCTCTCCGCTCTCCAGGGGCTGACTACCAGGCCGGCTTCCGGAGCTGCCTGCACGGGGTGAACCAGTTCCTGCTGCGCTCCGAGGGGGCCAGCGAAGCTTCCTCCTTCCACCTGCTGCAGGAGCTCGCCCGGGCCTCCCCGCGAATGAGCGGCTCCGGCTGCAGGACCACGGACAGCAGCCCCATCGCGCTGCGCCCGGAGCCACGGGGCTCCCGGCCCGGCAGCCGCGCGGCGGAGCAGAGGGGCCCTTTGCAGAAAGCCGGCGGCTCCACCCAGTGCCCCCGGGTCCCCAGCTCCCAGCCCCAGACTGAGCCGGGCGCTGCTGCCCTGCGGCGCGGCCCCGTGGAGAACAGACCCTCCGTGCCCAGCAGGAGCCAGGCGCTGTGGCGGCCCTGGTAGCGCGTGCGCCTCCCCCACGCGCGGCTTGGTCAGGAGAACGTGGGTGGGCGGGGGCGTTTCCCTGCCCGCGGGCGCTAGAGCGCAGAGGGGACGTGGCGGGGGTTAGGCCTCATCCCCGCTGGGCTCGGCTCCTTCGCTAGCCCAGGCGCCCCGAGCGCGGCTGCTTTCCGCGCAGCCAAGGAGGTGCAGGACCGGGGGGGTGGGGGCATTTCACTGTCGCCTCCGTTCCAAGGGGGCCCGTGTTTGTACCCGGCTCCCGGGTTTCAATAAACCGGCTCCACATCCAGCCTCGGTCTCGGGTTCTTTCCCTGCACGGCCCAGCAAGGGAGCCGGCGGGGGCCGGGATGGCTGGGGAGAGAGAAATCCAGCAAAGCTGCCGAAGAACCGACGGCGCCAGCTATAGCTCCCCGCCCCGGAGCCGCAGGGCAGGGGCAGGGGTTGAACAAAACTCTCCAGGCAGCGGGCGAGCGCTGAAACGCGGAGCCCCAGCGCAGAGCGGCCGGGAGCAAAGTGCCCCCCCGGAGACGGGACACTCTCCGCGGAGCAGCGACCGCGCCTTTGCAGGGCAGGGACCGGTGTAGATTGGCCTATTGGCTCCAGGCAAGGGCCTGCCCAGAGGACACGATCCTGGGGTGGCTGCAGGGGCAGAGCCTCTCCTGCTGCCTGCACAAAAGACCAAAGAGCCGGACACTCCTTAGGCCCGTCCACACTAGACAGCGCCGGGAGCCGCCTTCAGCCTGGCGGCAGAGCGCCGAGGTGGGGGACGCACCCAGCCCCTTTCCCTCGGTCAGATTTCTCCCCTCCAGGGCCTGCCACCCCAGAGCACGTGCCCGTCCCCCTGTTTGCAGTCAGCCCAGGTTGTGGGGACCCAGCCGCCAGTTCCTCACCCCCTAGGACTTCGGGGGGGCGGGGGATGGGACAGGAGGCCTCCATGGAAAAGAACGTTTCGGCCTCTCCCTGAGCCTGAACCACTTAATGGTGGTTAACAGGCAGGTGGGGATTAACCAGTGCGTCTGAAGTGCCCAGCCTCAGCTCCTAATTCCTGAGACCTTTTGCTCCCAAACCACCTAGCAAAAGCAGCCTGTAGCCAATCCACAGCTAGCCTGACCCCAGCACACTCAGTAACCGGAACTATTCGCCTTACAGTGCAAGCCTAGAGGGGGCCCTAAGCAGGAATACTACCACCCCCCCATGCCAAAACAGGCAGGTGCTTATAATCAAAAGTGAATACCCCCACTCCAAGGGCTCAGGGCCTTAAGCAAGTGTTTAGTCTGCTTCAGCCTAGGGTCAGCTCCATCCCCTTCTCCCCTTGACTGGTGAATGAAGGAACTAGGTGCCAGCAGAAACCCTGCACGCACAATGCCAGGTCATTGCCGCCCTCGAGGACGTGCCTTGCTGGACTGGGTCAGCTCCTGGACACTGACCCTCTGGGCCCAGCTGGCAGCACTTGCCACTCACATGCTGGTTGTGGGTTACTGGTAATGCTCCTCTGGACTGGATGCAGTTCCAGGCACCTGCCCAAAGGCTGTGGCTTTGTGTTGGGGCCCTGCCCTATGCCAGGCACCCAAGGGGGATTAAAAGGCACTGCAGGCCCTGCCCTGCAGAAGCTCCACCTTTTTGTGCCCTAGGACTCTCCAAGAACCTTTTCCCAACACAGCTATTTAGCACAGTTCCAGATAGTCTCATTGACCCCTTGGGGAAGAAGGGACTGTGAGAGTGGGTGGGGTTGAGCTAACTCCCTCCTACATTTCAGCAATTGTTTGTTTGTTTCTTTCGGAAAAGCAGCCTCAGGCCCTTGGTTCCAAGCCCCAGATTTAGCAGCTTTTATGTGCCAAAGACTAATAGGTAATGTTTAAACACCCCCACGTGTGTGTGGTTTATTTAGGAGAGATATGTGACTTTCACCCTGGTGAGCACTGCGAAGTATCACTGTGCAATATATATATATAAAGAGCACTTACAATTCTGCAATGTTGCTTCCAAGCCAGAGGTACTGGGCTGCATAGCCAGTGAGCAGATAAGGTTGTACATTTAGCAGAAATTTACAAGGCCATTGCAGGGAAACTAAATGAATTCTTTGCCTTGGTCTTCACTGAAGAGGATGTGAGGGAGATTCCCACATCTGAGCCATTTGTTTTAGGAGACAAATCTGAGGAACTGGCCCAGATTGAGGTGTCATTAGAGGAGGTTTTGGAACAAATTGAGAAATTAAACCATAATAAGTCACAAAGACCAGATGGTATTTACCCAAGGGTTCTGAAGGAACTCAAATGTGAAATTGCAGAACTACTTACTGTGGTATGTAATCTGTCATTTAAATCAGCCTCTGTTACAGATGACTGCAGATAACATAACACCTATATGTAAAAAAGACTCCAGAGGTGTTCCTGGCAACTACAGGCCAGTAAGTCAAACTTCAGTACCAGGGAAATTGGTTGAAACTATAGTGTAAAAAAAAAAGAAAAAAAAAAAAGAATCATCAAACACATAGGTGAACATATATTGAGGAAGCATCAACATAGCATGTGTACACGGAAATCATGCCTCACCACTCTATTAGAATTCTTAGAGGGTGTAAACAAACATGTGGACATGGGTAATCCAGTGGATATAGTGTATTTGGACTTTTAGAAAGTCTTTGACAAAGTCTCTCACCCAAGGCTCTTAAGCAAAATAAGCAGCTGTAGGATAAGAGGGAGGGTCCTCTCATGGATCAGTAACTGGTTAAAGGATAAGAAACAAAGGGTAAGAATAAATGAGCAGTTTTCAGACTGTAGAGGAGTAAATAGAGGGCTCCTTCCAGGATCTGTACAGTGACCAGTGCTGTTCAGTGTATTCATAAATCATCTAGAAAAGGTGGTAAACAGTGAGATGGCAAAGTTTGTAGAGGATACAAAATTACTCAAGATAGTTAAGTTCAAAGCTGCTGCAAAAAAATTACAAAGAGATCTCACAAAAATGGTGACAGGACAAGAATGTCAGATGAAATTTGTTGTTGATAAATGAAAAGTACTTTACATTGGAAAACATAATTCCAACTATACTTACAAAATGATGGGGTCTAAATTAGCTGTCACCACTAAAGAAGCGATATTGGAATCATTGTGAATAGTTTTCTGAAAACATCTGCTCAATGTGCAGTGGCAGTCAAAAAAGCTAACAGTGTTAAGAACCATTAGGAAAAGGATCGATAATAAGCCAGAAAATATCATAATGCCACTAGAGAAATCTAAGGTACACTCACATCTTGAATACTATATGCAGTTCTGATTGCCCCATCTCAAAAATATATATTAGAATTGGAAAAAGTACAGAGAAGGGCAACAAAAATGCTTAGGGGTATGGAACAGCTTCCATGTGAGGAGAGAAGACAACTGTTCATCTTAGAAAAGAGACGACGGGGGAGGGGAGGGTTTGTAATAGAGGTTTATAAAATCACGCCTGGTGTGGAGAAAGTGAATAAGAAAGTTTATTACCTCTTCACATAACATAAGAACCAGAAAAAAATAGGCAGCAGGTTTAAATCAAACATAAGGAAGTACTTATTCACACAATGCACAGTCAACCTGTGGAAGTCATTGTCAGGGGATGTTGTGAAGGACAGAAGAATAACTGGATTTAAAAAAGAATTGGATAAATTCATAGAGGACCAGTCCATGTCTATTAGCCAACATGGTTAGGAATGCAATCCCATGCTCTGGGTATCCCTAAACCTCTGACTGCCAGGAGTTGGGACTGGACAACAGGGGATGGGTTATTTGATGATTACTAGAGCCCTGCAAATCCACAGATATCCACATCCGCAGATGCCAATGAGTATATCTGCAGACCATCAACACACCCGTAGGGAAACACGCTGATTCAGTAGGAGAAAAACATCACCATCAACCAGGTGTAGTCTGCTGAGGACCATGGCACCAGCTAGCATGACCATGGTCAGGGCCAGCTCCAGGGTTTTTGCCACCCAAACAGCAGGGAAGAAAAAAAAGCCGTGATCATGATCGGTAGCACTTCGGTGGCAGCTCCACCACGCCGCTTCCCGCTTTCTTCTTTGGTGGCACTTTGGAGGCAGGTCCTTCCCTCTGAGAAGGACCCAGGGACCCACCGCCGAATGCCGCTGAAGAGCCGGATGTGCCGCCCCTTCCCCTTGGCCGCCCCAAGCACCTGCGTGCTGCGCTGGTGTCTGGAGCCGCCCTGACCACGGTTGATGGTGTCCCATCAGGCTTCCTGTAGGGAAGTTCCTATCTCTCTCTCTCAATCCTGTGAATCCATGAATCTCTGGGGCAGGCACCACCAGGCGGGGTAGGGATGCACCCTTTGCCTTTGAATGGAGAGTTTGCGAGAACACAGACTGCAAACTGTACTGTCTTTTGCTCAGTGACCTCATCTGGTGGAAATCTTTTGTTAAGCACTGCAGGGAGCATGCTTTGCAGGAGCAGTAGGCAAACAAGGCACAGACTTACAGAAAACTGTCATTTATCATTCCGTCTCTCTGGAGCAGATGCCCTGACCCTGCATGAGTAGTAACACTCTGCTCGAGTGGGAGAGGGAGCTGCTTTTAGTGGGTTGCATTGAGATTCAAACTGTTCCCTTTGCTGTTGTGATTTCTCCCGCCCACGCGCACACTCACGCATAAGCCACTTCACCCCCAAGAGGCTCGCCCAGCTCAGAGCTATCACCAACATTATCTTCAAAGTTTTGAATGGACTCCCAGGGAGCCAGATCCTCAGGTGGTGCAAACCTGCACAGCTGCATTGGCTTCAGGCTATGACCTTTATACCAGGATCAGGGTATTCCTTGGCAGAAACATGGACCTGCCTGTTTATTAGCAGCTGACTAGGAAAACCTGCCAGTCCCCAAAAGATCATTTTACCTGTTCTCTTGGCATTTACTGAGGCCTGTGGTGTTGGATGAGCTGTAAGCAATTGCAGTCTTCCACCTCCCAGCCGGTCTTTGTGCCCTCCCCATCCCCTCCCCAGGCAGGGTGTGCTCCAGGCACCTCCAGGGCTCCTTTCTCTTCGCACACACATTAAGTGGCACTAATTATGCACTAAGTAGCCAGTCATGTTGAATTACATGGTAATTGACGTGTTCCTGCAGCATGTCACAACCCTTCGTTGTTTGCTTCCCACATGCCGACTAGTGAAAGTTAATGCTAGGAGCTTCCGCTGGCCCATGGTCACTGCTCCCCCTCTCTGCATGGCGCAACCTGCTGACTCGCCTCCTTGCCAGTCGTGGAGCGTGGGACTGGAATGCTTTCTTTGGCTCTGTGTAAGATTTATACTCAGTGCCCATCACCGAGTTATCTGTGCTGCATAAAGCCCAGAGCAGCAGGTCTTTCTCTCTGGGGCAGAGCAGGCACACTCACTAAAGACAAGATGCAAAAAGTAAGTGTTGTGAAAAACTGGGGGGCAGGAGGGAGCAACACTAACATGCTTTTCTGAGGACTGGCCATGGGCCCAGCATGTAGGTCCTGAGGTTTAACATGCCCCACTAAGGAAGGCCCCCCAGCACCCCCCACCCTTTGTGCAGGGCTGGTGATAAACTCCCTGAGCTGAAAGTAACTGCCAGCCTGTGTCTGTGAGAAAGTAGGTGCTTTGGCGGGGGCCGAGAGTCAGCAGCAGGGCACCTCGCAGTGAGAAGAAATGGCAGCTACTCCCTCCAGCTACTCAAACAGCCCCTGGCCAGGTCCCTGGTACCCAGTCCCCACCCTTCAATAACCGCACCCCTACATTACAAGAGATCTGGATCCTCCGGCACCTCCAGGTGCTGTGGACAAGCCATAAGGAGCTTGCAGAGGGAAAGGAGGGCAGGAATTTCTAGCAACTCCCTGCACTATCTCCTGGGATTTTCACTTTGACTTGGAGCCTGCAGAGTGAGCAGCCAGGAGAAGAAAAGGCTCCACAATTAACATGACACTGGGACCAGTCAAGGGGTAGAAGAGAGCTGATGGCGGAAGAAAAGGGCAACTGGGGCCACACTGCCACATCCCCCACTGCAGGAAATGCTGACGGCATAGGCATCCCTTCACACTGTGAGCTGCAGCAGTGCCCAGCCATGAGCTCTCCACACTAACTGCTGGCATCTCTCAGAGGTTGTTATGGGCAGCAGTTGGCGCAGCACAACCATGGCCATGGGGGTACAGAGTGGCCCAGACTGCTGCCTGTCTCCCTACTTGGGCACCTCCATGGTTATCTGTACCTGAATGTTCACAGGGCCGGAGAATTCTGGCTGGTAGGAAGTAGCTTATTCTGCAGCACAAGGCCTGGAGACTGCTAACTCACCGGTCACACCAGCTGCACGTTATCTTACTACTCTCAATGATCCAGCAGCCATTTGTCATGAGAGCTCTCAGACCTGGGACATCTTCTATACATTCTATACGTATAAAAGTTCAGCCAGATTCAAATGACACCTGTGCAAATCTGACCCCAAGCACTCTGCTGCCCCTCCCCCCCAAGACACCTGCTGCTCCAGAAGCATGCACTGCCCCTTCCAGCTGCCCAAAGTTTGAAGCACACTTGGCTTCAAGCCCTATAAATATCAGGTTTGTTTACAGGAGTTTCCTTTTCATTGCTAGCAATGGTAGAGCCTGAATGGAGCTACACATGGATGGCTGTGCCCCCACTGCCCCAGAAAGGCTGGGATGAGGGATGTTCCCAGACACTTGCTCTGCCAGATGATGTCTGATAAAAGCAGCTGTGGGAGAGCAGGTGTAGGAATTCAGCATCCTGCCAGTCCTTTGCTAAGCAACAGCTGTAAAACTAGTCTGTGATGTTCTCAGTGTGGCTAGACAAGGTGCTCCCCAGCCTGGCTGGGTGGCACCCATTCAGCTCCCATCTCAGCCCAAAGCTGTTTCACAGTTCTGCATAAAGGAGAGTGCTCGGCGGCTACCCACTGCTCCAACACACATCAGATGAGATTGCAGCAGGTGAGTGCTCTGCCTCGGGCGGGAGAGGCAGCAGGAAACATTCCTTCCTACCAGTACCAGAAAGAAGAAGCCCACCGATTTCCCCTACACTGGCTTGCTCTCCTCCAAGAAACATCTGCAAGCAAAAGTGGCAATCAGCAAGACACCACTTCTCACCTGCCCCTAGCTCTCCCCTTGGGCCAGCGGAGGAAGGAGATTAGTTTAGAGTTGGGATTATACCACATTGCCTGTTATTACAGACCAGTTTCAGCTGTGCCAACCTACTGACTTCCAGGGGAGTGCATGGGGTGGGGAAAACTTTGCCAAAGAGGCAGGGGAACACCTTGCTGACCAAAGAATTAACATCCCAATTCACTGCAAAGTGCCACCTGTTCTAGTGCAAATTCGTTCCATAATTAGAGCTCAGGGCCCATGGGTCCCTTGGATCAGCTAAGGATACAATCAAGCACTTAATGTAAAGCAAGACACCTTTTCCGGTGTGCAAAGCACATCTGCTGCGTCCTTCATTAGAGACATTCTGCTGGTATGAGCGGAATGGAAATGGAAGAAAAGGTTACTCACCTGTGCAGTTCCCGTGGTTGTCTGAGCTGTTCCCACTGGGTTCTCCCTTCAGCAGAGATTTTCGCTCGCAATGTCCATTTGGCCCATGCATGTGCACTGCATGTCCTTGTGCCCCTCACTAAGGTTATAAAATGCTGTGCAGACAAACTCCCCTGAGTTACTTCACTGCAGATAAATCCCACAAAGGAACCTCTGAAGCATAGGGGAAGGAGGGTGGGTAGTAGAGCACCTCCAGGGACACATGTCTCAAAGTACCATTGTTACTGCACAGTTTGAATAACCTTTTCTTCTTCTTTTTCTCCAAGAAGTGTCCCTATGGGTGCTCCACTTCAAGTGACTCCCCAGCAGTATCCTTATGGGGAGACGGGAGTTTCAAAATCAGGAACTTAACGCCAGAACTGCATTGCCAACTCTCCATAGAGGCACAGACCATGGCATAGGTATGGATTGAAGACCATATAGCCGCTCTGCAGATCTCAGATACTGGAACATCTAAGTAATGCCCTAGATCAGGGGTCGGCAGCCTTTCAGAAGTCCTGTGCCAAGTCTTCATTTATTCATGCTAATTGAAGGTTTCACGTGCCAGTAATACATTTTAACGTTTTTAGAAGTCTTTCTATATGTCTATAATATATTACATACAACAATAGTTTAGTTAAGTAAATAAGGTTTTTAAAATGTTTAAGAAGCTTCATTTAAAATTAAATTAAAATGTAGAGCCTTCAGACTGGTGGCCAGGACCTGGGCAGTGTGAATGCAATTGAAAATCAGTGCCTACCTCTGCCCTAGATGTTGACTGTGACCTTGTAGAGTGCACAAATACCCTAGGACGAGGTTGAATGCTGGTTACACATCATAACATACAAAAGTACACCCAGAGATCCAATTCCAGAGCCTCTGGGTGAAGATTTTGGATCCTTATGTAAGGAGGTGAGAGAGTAATTAGGTGAACTTACTATTAAGTAATTAGGTAAAATTGTAAAGGGCTAAGTGTATTTAATCAATCATATATATACACATATACATCATATATTAGTCAGTAATCGATAAGCAAGTGCATAACCAATATAACCATGATGAGTGGCCTTTTTGGGGAGATGTGCAAAACAAAGCCGTTTGGCTTATGAAGATTTGACTTACCATGGATGCTGTTATTCATCTCAGCCTAGGACTTCTCCATCTCTTGGCATGGATCCTCAATGGTTTGTGAGGCTAGAATCTCCACCCTGAGGAAGTATAGATAGAATTCACTAATGTTTCTAAACCCCTTGGCACTGCAGACCACCTTCATCTGGGATCTCTGAGGGTTAGTATCCATCTTACCAGCAGCCCAATTGTATTTTGCTAGTAACTAACACACAAACCCAAACGCACTCTTGTTGGGATCACGTGGTCCTGTTCAGGGCATTGCAGAGCAGGTAGCCTGCGGCAGATGTTTCCTGGGTATCTCTAGTACTGGAAAAGCACCTGGACTTTAAAGGCTTTCCCAGTCTGAGCTCAGTGCAGTGATTTGCAGCTATGCTTCGGTCTGTATTCAACTCAAACAGCTGAACGTGGTGGTGACAGGCAAGTCTTGCTGAGGAGTTCATTGTGATTGCAAACTGATGGCTGGGACTGCTCATTAGGAGAGCCCATTATCTTCAGAGGGTTACCTGAAAGGCTTTTCCCAGTGCTTTTGACAGATACATCCCAAACATGAGTGCTGTCATGATATTTTTCTCCAATTTGAACCTTAGCGTCCAAAGATGGGGTACCAGCATGAATTCCTCTAAGCTTAATTACCAGCTTAGATCTGATAAGCTGCCACCAATCAGGACTTTGAGTGCCTGATAAAATTCTGGGTCTCCCCCAAACCTTCCCTTGGGGACCCCAAGACCCAGATCCTTTGATACTAGACACAAGGAAAGTAAAAACCCTTTCCTTTACCATTGCCTCTCCAGACTTTCCCTCCCTCGGTTACCGGAGATATTGTGATTCAAACTTCCTGAATATTAACACAGAGGAATCCCCTCTCCCCTCCCTTTTTTCCCTCTACGCAGGAGGGCAATACAGATTCAGCTCCGTGAATCTAGCAAACGAGGACATTTACCTTTTTCCTCCTCCTCTCTCCCCGGAGAGAGAGACAGAGATAAAACACAGGAGAGCCACGTTTTCCTCCCCCCTTTCTCCTTTTTCCCACAATTCCCTGGGGAGTGCAGTACTCCCTTCCTTCGGCCTTACCAGGGAAAAAATAATCAGGTCTTTTACAAGAAAAGTTTAATAAAAGACAAAGAAAAAGTAAGAAATCTCGATTTGAAGATGTAATATTACCAAGGTTTTCGAGCTTCATAAGGAAACTGGAAAAAACCTCCTCAACAGAAATACAATATAATACTTCCAGCAAACTAGCACATTTGCAAATAAGAAAAAACAAATTAAAAAAAGGACTTATCCCGCCTTTCTACCTTTGTTACTTACAAACTTGAATAGAAGATTAGAGAGCCTGTAGGCTACGTGTGGTCACTCTCAGAACCCAGAGAGACATCAGACAGAACAAAGACCCACACCCAAGCTTCCCATCCACCAGATTTTAAAATATTTTGTCTCCTGATTGGTCCTCTGGTCAGGTGTTGCAAGTCACTGTTTGTTAACCCTTTACAGGTGAAAGAGACATTAACCCTTAGCTATCTGTTTATGACAGGTGCTCTCAGTGCTTATTTTGCCTGAGTGTCAGTTGCAGGTCAGAGTGTGAATTTTTCTGCCTGAGAAGCTAATTTTTTAGGCCAATTCCTGTCTTGGGCTAGGTCAGGACTAGTTTACAGATTCAATTTCTGTCTCCTTCAGGGCAGAAGCAGCTGCACCAAAAGTTTTAGTCCTCTGCAGCCCAAGTCACTGTATTGCAGGGCTGGTGAGCCGTATGCTAGGCCATCGCTGAGCCCCAGAGAGAGGGAAGCGATTTCTGTCACTTCCATTTCATGTTTTTCCCCATGAGGAGGAATTAAGGTAGAGCCTGTAGTAGCTTGTGGTTGAACAACTGGTCACAAAAGGTCACATTGCTTCCTGGGCCAGCTGTCAGATCAAGAGACTTCATCCCAGTCACCAGCAGTGAGTGGAGATGGGCAGTTGTCCTGTGAGTGTGCAGGGGCAAAAGAGCCATTTTAAAGCCTGATCACTGCTAAGATCTCAGCATGTGAAGAAGTTTATTCAGGGGCATTTAGAAAGGGTTAATGATTAACCTTCCGGGTTATAAAATGTTTTACCCATCCAGTCTGCAACTGAACCACTAAGTGCCTTTCACAAAGAGAGGAAGGCAATTAAGCAGACCCATAAACGAGAGAGACATGCAAACCCTAGAAAGAAAATATCCCACCCTATTATCTGTGTTCCCCCTTTCATCCTTAGACATGGGGGAGGACGAGGGTTTTATTGCTGGGGGATTGTCACAGTCATAGTGCAGCAAAGATGGACATGCTGGTGGAGAATCTTCCCGAAAGCATAAGCCTTGATCATTCTTATGTCTTATTGGCAAAGCCATAGAAGATGAAAAACAAGGAAGCCAGGAGACCCCTTACAATAGGCTGGCTCCAAGAGGCAGAGGATTTTAGAAAGACAGACATCCTTTCCCAGTGATGGGAGAGGGACACTTCCTCATCCACAACGTTGCTCAGTGAATGACAACTATAAGCATCTTTCCAATGGCCATAATTTGATACAGTTTTGTTTTAACCCATCCTAGTGTGGCTGCAAGAATCACAGCTGGTGAAAGCTCTCCTAGGTGAGATGTACAGCAGAGCACCTGTATCGTTAACGATACCAGACAGGCCAGGTTTCCTGGGACCCTCTCACTGTTGCTTGGAATGGCTTGGCTGTCTTCGCAGTTGTCCTTAGCAGCGTTCTTTCACTGCTCCTGCCTTTTCGTGTGAACTCACTCACGTTCCTACGGGAGCCCTCTTTGCTAGCTGCTTTATGGAGCTCTTCCAGTTCCCGCTGATGTACCCTTACGCCCACACCAGGTATGTGTGACAGGGAATGGGAACAGCTTGTGTTAATGGGCTGGGATAGCGATGTGCCTCACTTCACCACCACGCCTTCCTTCCAGCTCCAAAAGGAGCCCCCTGCCTCGTGTCCAAGTAGCCCTTTTCCTCTCTGAAGCCGCCCTTGTTGGGGTCAGGGTGTCACAGCAAACAATGACTGGTCTGCAGCCGCTACCCCTCTAGATGGCAGCACCGGCACATGCAGAAGGAGCCATTGCCTTGCAAGGCTGTGCAGAGGCGCTGAAGAGCGAGGTGTCCCCAGAAGAGCAGCAAGGGTGCTAGAAAGATGACTGTGGCTTTACCAGAATCTCACTGAAGCCAATGAAGATCTGGGTTTCTTTGCAAACCGGTGCTCGTGCAGGGGAGCAAACACCACAGCCAGGACAACGCTGCTGAGCGAGTCTCCAGGGGAGCTGTGTGTTCCCTGGGCAGCTTGTCAGAAATAAAGATATTAAGCTCTGTTGTCCAATGTCATTCCAGCCACCAGTGAAACTTCAGTGACACTCTGCCCAAAGCTCAGCTGGAGTTCAGTTCCATTCTGCGCAGGGAAGCAGACAGCCCCTCTGTTCTCTTCACTGTACCTCGGATACCAAGGTGATGGGCGTGATATAAGAACCCAGAGAGAAGGCACACGTGGGTCCAAGTGGACAGGCTCATTCCTTCATGCACTGCAAGCACGATGTGAAGTTTCTGAGCATTTGCCTGTAATTCCAGTCACCCCAGTGACTGTTTCCCCAGTTTCACCCAGCTGGTTTCATAACTAAGGGCAGCAGGTGATTCTCCTCCCGGTGATGGATTCCTAACCCATCTTGCACAAGGCTGCCATAAAACATAGGTGAGATCATCTGACCAGAAGCTGGTGAGTCTGTCATGCAGTCTAGGCACTCATCCAACATCGCTTTTCACCTTGCTCCGGGAAGCTCCTACCATTGTGAGGCTGTGTCCGACAGAGAACCCAGACTTGAAAAATCAGAACAAATGGGGAAATCTCTGCAAGACCAGACCTGCTAGTCTGCTCTCCATGTAGACATAATTGGGGCCTAAAAGCTTAAAAACCATAAGTGTTCAGCTGTTACTCCAAACTCAGCTGTAGTCTGCGGAGGGGGGCAGGGCATACATTCTCCTCAAGGCACCGACTCCCATGGTCCAGGATGAGGGAAGTCACCACCATCAGTTGGCTGTTCAGTGAGTTGTATGAACGCAGTTCGGCTCACCAGTGCAGTTTTTAGTGAGCCGGTGTGTCCTTCATACTAACCTCAGACATTACTGGTACTAGGGATCGTACTTGCTGGCAATTCCTGCAGAGCAATCAACAGCTAGAGAGGGTTGAGATAAGCTCCAGCTCTGTGGCAGTTGGATCCTACTTGCTTGGATTCTGTTCTGAGGACTTCAGGTTCTGGTGCCTTTCCCCAGCACAAAGCCCACCTGAGGGGAGTCAAACACATTGACGTTGGTCCATTCAGCCCTTAGCAATACAAGGAGCCATTCCCCACCCCCAAGCACTACAGTGACATTTCAAGGGGGCACATTGCACCTGACTGCCCAGAAATTCTTACTGATGCAAACAAAATGGAGCTGGTTCTGTGGGTTTTGACATCACTGAGTTCTGTTTTGGGATGAGCAGGCAAGTCCAGTGGAGCAAATGATAGCAGAAATGGGCCCAGGACAGAGTTTTGATGATTTAGGGTGGGTGTTTCCAAAAGTGTGAAATCATTTGGAAGCACCAGTCCCAGGGAATGTGAGTGGGGTTCCTGCTATTCCTTTCCAAGTGGGGGGTTTCCAGAGTACCTTGAGAGCAGGAATTGCTTCTCACTGTTGCATTGGGCCAGGGTTATGAGAATGCAGGAAAGCTGTGGCCTGCACCTGAAGAAATTGAAATGAAGTGACAGGACAATGTACATACCAAGTAGCAAGGTGAATGGAGTGTAAACAATACAGAAGGAATTTTTATTCAGTCCTTTACAAAGAGAAACCCTCAAGTTGTCAAAAAAGAGCAAACTACAAAGGAATCAGAAATACTGTGAATAAAATGCTTTAAACTTTATATTTAAGACAAATCCACTTAGACCAATAGAAAGAATTGTTGCAAAGCATCAGCATCACTGAGAGAATGGAGATCTTACAAATGCATAGTACACACAAAACAGTTTAAAGAAGTAGTTTGAGTTCCAACAAAAGTACCTTATTGGAATACACTGGAATTTACAAAACATCAATCATTATTGTGCAATAAAAAGACATTGTCTAGTTATCCCAAAGAACGGAGCAGCCTTAGTATTCTTTTTTTTCTCCAAAGTTCAGTAAAAATCAGGATTGGCTCTCTGCAATACAGTGGCACAAAACACATTCTTTTCAGAATATTGCCTTTTGACACTAAAAATAGTTAAAAAGATACAGTACTACAAATTGTTAACAACTGCTTCAAGCCTTGTTCTCCCCTGGTTAGAGGTGAAACACAAAGAAGTCACCAACAAAATCATTAATAAATGACCAGCATCAATATTTTTAATCCTTAAAGGCACAACATCACTTTCCGGTGGTGGAATTTTATCAATAGGAATAAAATGTCCACCCAGACGCTCTGTTTAACCCCTTGCTTCTAAGTTTGTGGTTTACTTTTTTTTATTGGAATTGAAAAATGAATTAGTTAGAATGGTTCATTTAAACACTGTGCATTCCAAATTATAAGCATGCCTCACACCTGTCCCCTAGACACAGAGACTCTCTTCACTCACTTAATAGGAGAAATCTCGTTCTCCGGGACCCCGCTGATAAGAGGTCAAGATTGAGTATTTTTTGCTTATGACAAACAACTACGGATTCAAACGTAACGCTGAACCGACTGTGTTTCTTTAATGTTTCATTCATGGCTTTGAAGTTTAAGTGAATTAATGGCAGGGTCTGGATTGTTCTTTTACAGTCAGGGTTAGATCTGTCAAAAAAACAAACAAACAAACAAACAAACAAACACACACACACCACACACCTCAAAGCCAACAGAATTCAACGGGTGGCTCCAATTTCAGATGAGTTGAATTTTGGTTCCAAATGCATTTTATTTTCAGTCTAGTGCAGTTGGCATAATTTCAATCAGTCTATTTCAATAAAATGTACTGGCTCTTTGAATTCGGTCTGCATTTGTATGCTTCAGACCATCAATGACACCACACAACTGCTGCTCTGTCTGTTGACTCTTTCACTGAAAAAGGTGGCAGAGTTTTCTGGTGATCTATTATAGACTATTTCTTGCAGCGGCGGAGGATTCTCCCACCCCTTCTTCACATTCAGGCAAAGCAGATAGTTTAGCCACATGCTTTCCCTGGAATTCCTTTCCCCATCAGTGCTGATTAACAAGGTACCAGGCGCTACACAGGTGCCGTTCAGTACTCTCACTGGGCAGGGAATTGGGGCAGCTAACAGCATTCTTTAAGGAACTGGTAACAATGGTACTTTGCACTCAAAAGCACTTTTCATTGAGGGATCACAGCCCCGTGAGAAAAGCAAACGTTACTAAACTGCCACCACATCTGAGGAAACTGAGGCATACAGAAGTGGTGTTAGCTTGGACAAGTCATTTGTCCAATGAGCGGCAGAGCTATGAGCAGGATCCAGGACTCCTGCCTCGCAGCCCCTCTAGACCTGTGCAGATCAGGAAGATTATCGGAGAGATGCTTTCTATTTACCCACACCCCAGGGCAATTGGTGCTGATGGGAAAGGAAATGGCAGAGAACTATAGGGCAAGGCAGAGGCCCTGCTCACGGTCTTGTCAGCTCTGCTGAGCATGCTGCTGACACCCTTCAGTGCTCGCTTGTGAGCTAGCAAAATCTCACTTACTGGAAAATAAGCAGCTGGGGCACAGAGTACTATCAAAAGCGCTACTGGTAAATTTTCTACGGTATATGTATATTTTCTGTTCTCAGACAGCTCTTGCTAGCATCGGGGAATCTCATCTGAGAGTATAGCTGGTCTAACTCAAAGAAGTGCAAGAGTACCTGAAACCAATACATGCATGTTACCATATTTTACAGTATATATCAGGTTGTATGCACACAAGCATAACATCACAGACCAGGGACAGAATGTCCCTCTTTATGCAGCACATGGGGACTTCCCGTGAATACGGCATGCAGCTTGGGGCACTCCATTCCAGGTGGCTAAAACAAATCAGAGGGGATCAAGACAGAGGGGCCCAGAGCATGATAGGTTCAGAGAGGCTGCAGACCTAACCAAACACTGAAAGAGTTAAGTATGAATAACTCAGCAGAGAGGGCAGGGAAGAGCCACACTGTAAGTACTTGACAGAGAGCAGTGAGTTTATCAAAGGGAAAGTTTAGGGTGGAAGTCAGGACAACTGTCCTAATGATGTTGATAGGACTCTGGAAGAGTCTCCCCAGGGAAAGAGGGTTAGCACTTCACCGGAAATGGTCCCTTGAAATGTGTGTTAATGCTAAACAATCTGTTCCACTTTGTATTAACCTGGGACACTGGGAATACCTTTCCCAGACCTGCAGAACAGCTCTGAGTGGCTTGAAAGTGTCTCTCTCACCAACAGAAGTGGGTCTAATAAAAGATATTACCTCCCCCGCCTTGTCTCTCTGATATCTGGGGATCAACACAGCTACACAACACTGCAAACAGCAGGTTCTATAGTCCAATGTGAACTTTTGCAACAATGATTCTCCCTCTGCTATAAGCTGCTATTAAAAAACCACAATATTCATCCCTTCCAAGCCAGCTGGAAAGGGCTATACTTGGGCTCGCTATCAGATATGACGACCAGCCATATGCCTTCTGCTCCGCAAATGCAGACCTCGTGGTAAAACCATACACTCATTTCCTGATAACCCCTGTAGGACAGCAGAGCACTATGAACACCCTGGGTGCCAAGCAGAAAGGCCACGTCTCCTCTTAGTAACTCAATGCACAACTTGCCACTTCTGCTCCCCGCCACCTGCAACGGCTGGGAATGGGGCAGAGTGACCCACTCCAGGCAACTGGCAGGCTCCAGGGAGCTCCACATCCAAACTGCTTTGCATAGCAGGGTGGATTAGGCTGACGCAGACCTTTGAGGTAATAGAAGGGAAGATAAAAATAGAAGGTAAAAAATGGCAGGAAAATCCCAATGGCTCTTACCTTTCCCAGCCCTCTAAAGCAGCCTTTGGGGGACTGATTCCTAAAGGCGTTTAAAATACACTGCAACCCGAGACAAGACGTTACTTGTTCACAGAACTCACTATGCTCCAGGTTTCCTACTTCCAGGTAGCAAGTCAGAAGGGATTGGGAGTCAAGATTGTGGGACTGTCCTCCTGGCCCTCCTCCCTGGGCGATTTTGGGGGCAAGACCTTCCGGTCTCTGTGTCTCAGGGCTGCAGAGCAGCACCAGGTTAGCCAAAGTGATGCAGTTAAACTGCAAAAGGCTGCGTGTACATGTATTTCGGTCTAAGCCAGGCTTATCTCAGTTTAGCTGAAACTGACTAGGAAAAGGGTTAAACTAAACTGGAATAAGCCACTACTGAACTGAAATACAAGGGTCCACACAGGCAGGTGCAGGGCAGGGGCCCAGTCCTTACATCAGAGTTCACCCAACACCAGAGGAAGTCATGCTGCACCATAAGCAGTCTGGACACAGACAAGGACTCTACCTCCCCATCAGTAAAATGGCCCAATTCACGTATGTTTGCAAAGCACTCTGGCTCCTTTGGAGCTAGTGATGTGCTAAGCACTGTCAGGGAGTGTGTGTAGCTCAAACATAGATTTTAAGAAGCCCAGGCTGAGGGAAGCAACAGAAAAGACTGAAACTCTTTGCAAGCCAGATACTGTAACCCTCAAGCCCCAGCCTATGACCAGGAGTTGAAGAAGAGAGGGAGCTATGGCTAGAGAAACAGGAGTAACAGCCGGGCGAGTGGAAGTCAGTTCTGTGGGTGGATTAACTGATGGGCAGAAACATCTGCATTAGAGGTTGTCACGGAGTGGGGGGGAGTCCGGCCCTGCACCCCTCTTCCTGGGATTCACCGTGACTCTCAGCCAGCCAGTAAAACGGAAGGTTTATTGGACAGTAGGAACGCAGGCTACAACAAAGCTTGTAGGTACAACCAGGACCCCTCAGTCAAGTCCTTCTAGGGGGCAGGGGGCTTAGACCCGAACCTTGGGGTTCCCTGCATTCCACCACCCAGCACCAAACTGAAACTAAAAACTCCTCCAGCAGCTCTCCTCCCCTGCCCCTCATTTGTCCAGTCTCCTGGCCAGAAGGTAGCACTTCTCCTAACCCCATCCTGGTTCAGGTTACCGCACAGGTATCTTCCTTCAAGGGAAGTCCCTCATCCCCACTGTAACTCCCCTGCAACATTCCCAGGTCAAACCGCCCCGCTCCCTGGTGTGTCACAGAGGGGCAAGCCAACTGGAACAGGAAACAAGATGAAAACCCAGCTGAAAGCCAGCCTTTCCCCTCTACTCTTCCACAGCACCAGCATCCATCAGCTGATGCACGGAACAGGGAAGGGTGCTACTGGAGCAGGTGCATTTTGGCTCTGATGGGAGGAGCAGACTAGACTCTTTGACTTGGCAACTCTCAGTATTTTCTAGGGTACATTGGTGGGGCTTGGGAAATAATCAGTAATATTTCCGTTTGCTCTCTGCCTGTAATCAGGGGGTTTTCCTATTAACCTAAATTGTATTCCAGTTATGAACTGCAGGGCAGGACACTGAAGCCTTCCACAGCTCTGAACTGGTTCAAGGAGCTAACAGCAAGCATGGCAGGGCTGGGACATATGCATTGTTAGTGCTGGATACACAATCAGTGCAGAGTGGCCTGCCACTGAGTGCCAGTGTTCCAGTGGAAAAGTCTAAGCAGAGATCCACTGTTGAGGCTTCAGTTAGCAGTGTTCAGACTGTGGCTGGGAAGGGAACAGAAATGGCTATGCCAGACCCATGCTTCTGATTGCTGCAGGTGGGGACGAAAAGGCGTTGGGGGAAGGGGAGAGGGAGGTTGGATGTACCAGTCATCACCAGCTTTGTTTTTGGCACTTCAAACATTGCTTGTTATAGTTTTAAGGACACAGAAATTAGCTCCACAGAGTGAACCTGCCACTTTGCCTTTAGCTTGTGTCTGTATCAGCGGTGAAACCACAGGACACAAATTAGCTGGATTCCACAACAGAAACCCAAAGGAGCAGGAGGCACCAATTCTCCAGTCTCAAGCAGGTCCAGAACAACAAGACTGAGATCTGCATGAATGCACAAGAGCAACAGAGCCTCGTGCGAGCCTGTACAAGAAATGGATCCTTGGGCTGTGGCAGAACCCCACGAGCAGTCTGACTCTAGGAACTATGACTCTCAGCCTCGGCAGTGAGTTATGAACATGCACTAAGCGAATCACAGATCTGTCTACGCTAACTGGCCATTACAGAATCCAGAAAAATGGACCTGTCTTAGCCTGTCTTAAAGCTGGCCTCTGTTCTTGGTTCACTGGAGCCATTGTCACTGGCTTATCAGGTACCAATCTTCTCCTTTTTTCCCCCCTAGAGAAATCAAGCATAAAATTTAATTCACAGTAATTAAAAAAAAATAATGAGGGTTCAAGTATTACAAAATCCTGAGCCCCTTTCCCCTTGCCTGGCTGTGGGCTCTATACGCTTCTTAGGTTAGCTCGATGCTGCTAGTTCCCTTCCATTATGCAAGACACTGTCCTACACATACTCCCAAAGTAGCACTTAGAAAGTCGTAAGGGTCACTAGTGGAATATAACTTCTCCCCACGAGCGAGAGTCCCAGTAAAACAAAGGAGCTCACAGAAAGTCTCCCCCCACCACCACGTCCCCTCCCCCCCACATTCTCTCTCTAATATTTCTCCAGGCAGAACACAGTGATCCCGACTCCTCCGAGTTAGCTGCATTGTAGCAGAACAGCAGGTTAACCGAGAGGCTGGGACACTGCCATTGAAATGGAAATGTCTCCTCTTCCCTCCTGACCCACCTCTCTTTATGGCTCACAGACAGTGTCAAGAAAGGACAGAAGAGAGACACTGGTTTTGCCGGCGATTAACTCAGCCTTTTGCTGGTGACAAAAGCTTTTCAGTGCCTGAATTCTGCCCAGTGTATCAATGTTCCCTGCAAAACACACCTCATTCTTCTGCCCTCAGAAAGGCCTTGCTCTCAAATGCGGGAGGTGGGGGGGCGGAAAGAGGCTGAGTTTGTCACCCCAGAGCAATCTCTGTCTGGGTCTTGTTTTTAATCACATCAATAGAGCAAGAAGAAAACACCCTCATTTTTTCTAAATGTCAAAACTGAGTCTGTTCGCTCTGTTCAGGAGGCAGCTGTGTCTGCCTGGAGCAGCCTGGATGCACTGCGATGGCCCAGACGCACAGCATGCTCTAGCAACAACAACATCAGCCCAGTGTTGCCATAATGTTTTCTTACCCACCATATGCTGAGCCCCATGTTTCCATCTGACAGTTATTCGCCAGACTCGTGACAACCCAACTCCGTAACAGCGCTCAGTCTGTTCCCAGAGCACGAACACAAGCCAGTTCATACTGTTCAATCCCCCTTTCCCCAGACAGAGACGGAGCCAGGTCTTGGATAAGTCAGTCACACACACACACACAAGCCACGCACTATTAGGCACTGTAGTGTCAGGCTACTGCACCTTGGAGATAAGGCTGCTTCCCCTGATGAGCCAACCACTCTGACTGAAATGAGAAATACCTTTATTCTTCTCTCAAGAAAACATGAGCTCAACTTCCAACCCCGGCCTGAACAGGAGGATGCAGTGCGTTAGTGATCACTAGAGAGATAAATGATGCACGTGTTACAGCTACTAATAAATACCAGGAGAGAACATGGGGTTCAGCTAAACCCCTATCAGCCTTTTACAGATGGTGCAATCCTGCTGCCCGGAATAAAGCAGAGTATTCGCTCTGTGCTGCAGCCAGGGGCGGCTCTAGACATTTCGCCGCCCCAAGCATGGCAGCATGCCGCGGGGGCGCTCTGCTGGTCGCTGGTCCTGTGACTACGAAGCTGCCGGACCAGCAGACCCTCCGCAGGCATGCTGCTGAAGGCTGGCTGCCTGCGGCCCTCCCAGCAACTGGCAGAGCATCCCCCCATGGCATGCCGCCCCAAGCACGCACTTGGCGTGCTGGAGCCTGGAGCCGCCCCTGGCTGCAGCACCTGCTCCGATCCCCTCTGCCATCCACACACAGAAAGGGTTTGGAAGGACCGTGCTGTGGTTTTGTCCACCTGAGTAGGAATTTCAAACATTTTTACACCGTCCTCAGATCAGACATTCCTCTAGCAAGTCTCTCTGCTTCCCTTTTTTTATGCATGAGAAAACATCGGATTTCTTTGGTGCTTTGCCCAGCTCCCATTACTAAACCAAGACCACCTCTTTGAAGGATGTAAGGAAAGCCATAGAAAACCAACACACACGGCAGAGTGGCATTGGGGTCCAGCACACCTGCTCCTAGGAGGCCGAGCCAATGGAGTCGGAATGAAATGTTATATACCCAGATGAAGCAGAACGGGAGCTTAAAAAGCTAGTGCTGCTACCTTTGCTCCCACCTTTCTGTAGGTTTTCCTGCTCCCCCCAGGAGATGCTCAAACTCGTCCGAAATCTCCCTGACTCAGAGCAGCTGCTGCTTGCTGGGCAGCTGTCTAGTGCCTGGGCCTCCCCGAGTTCGAAGGGAGTTTGTCCCCTGCAGGGGTCTCTGTTTCCCTCGGGAAAGAGGCATCTGGAGTCCTCCTGGGCGCGTAGAGCCCTGGGCACAGTGAGGGTGCAGCCCTTCCCCTGCGCCGAGAACCTGCGCAGCACCTGGGGCTCCCGCTCAAAGTCAGTCAGAGGGAAGTTGGAGCACACGCTGGCCTGGGGCAGAAAAGCCTCTGGGAGGAGGGAGACGGAAGACGAGTGCATGGGGCTTTTCCTGGGGCTGGGCAGGGGGCTCTCGTCAATGAAGTTCACCACCTCCTCCTTGCTGAAGCACTTGTACAGGTCCTCACGGGTGAGCGGCTGGAGTGAGATGACGCTCTCCGCAGACTTCCGGCGCTTGCAGTAGGGAAGCCGCTCCTCATGGTAGGAGGTCAGGCTGCTCCTCCTCTGTGCATGCTGCGGGATGAGGAGGTGGGCCAGCCCGGCCACATCCTCACCTGCCCCCCAGCGCTGGAGGTAGGCTGAAATCTGGCCCGTAGTCCAAATGTCCGTTTCATCGTGAGAATAACGCCTCAGAGGTGGGACCTAGAGAAGAGAGGAGAAAATACAACACAGATCAGCCTTCCCCACGTGGTCTGGGAGCTTCGTCGTCAGAGCTATGGAGTCATGTCAAACAAAACATTTATGGCATGTCAATGGCTTCATACTGGATACGAACAGATCAGAGAAAGTCCTGACTGCCTGGTGCTCCTGCCAGAAGCCCGGGCAAGCTGGATGCAGCTCAGTGCAGAGACACATTGGGCATTTATGGTGCTTCCTCAAAAATTTTCCATGCAGGTGGGACAGGGAGGTTCTAACCCCCGGGGAGAGGTTCCACGGGGTCCCCAGAGCTGCTGCCAGTGCTGTGCTGGTGGCACCATGACTGGAGCTAAGGCCGAGAAGAATATCCCTTTCAAAAGCCATGTGTTCTCAGCTGACTCCTGCTGAGTCACTGTGCTATGGAACAATCTCCCACACTGTGCGGAGGCTGGATGGTGTGACGGACAGGACACTGGACAGAGACTCAAAGAAACCTGGGTTCTGTTCCTGGCTCCAACGCTAACTCTCTGTGTGACCTTGGGGAAATGGCTTCTCCTCTCTGGGTCCGTGTTCCCCTCCCGCTCTGGGTCTGTTGGGATGACACGTTCTTTGGGGGTGTGGTTGTACAGTGCCTGGCACAATGGGTACTGGTCTCAGTGGCACTGCCACATGCACATTAACAACTGATTGCTGGGGAATAGAGAAAATGGAAATGGAATAGGCACACAAGAGCAATGAACCTGGTTGCTCAACTTCTTGTACTCGCAACTGCTCCAATTTTAAGTAAACCTGTAACATTTTAGGACACAACATGGATTTAGGCTGTCAGTGCTACCGCAAAGCGATTGTGAGGGAATAACTCTGACATCTGTCGGTTCCACTGGATCTCAGAAGCAGGCAGTAAAATACCAAGCATGTTGATTACACACAGCCTTTCATACGACCATGTTTCAAGGTGTTTTGCATGTAATAAGAGACAGTCCAGAGGTGTGTCATTTGGACAAGGCCTCATCTTGCACAATGTGCTTTGCTGTTTTAAAGGCCGAGTCTGGAATCACAGCAAACCTGCTATGGACAAATTCAGAGTGTGCTGTACCCTCGTGGTGTTAGCTCCATTTTGGAAGAGTCAGGAGCCCACCACGAGGGGAGCTCCAGCCAGCTGTTCTTGGGTTGAGACCCCAAAGTGTGCGCAGCCTGATGGGTGCAAGCAACTGCCAAAAGTTAATTTGACATTTACAAGGAGACTCCACAGATCCCTCAAAACTGGATGAGCAGAGTGAGTTGACGTACTCCAGGCTGAACTCCCGGCCAGTATTAAACCTTTTCTTACAAGCGATTGTGTAGAGCAGCCGGAGTGCAATGGGAGAGCTGTGAAAATCGGTCCTGCCCTAGAAAATCCTGACTGATTGTCCGCCAATCAGAATGTGACACATTCTGGTAGGTTTGTAATTAATGTTTATAAAAACTTCCAATAAATGAATTATTACTTGTCAATTGTTTAATTCCTCAGGGCTGCCCTCCTTCGGTGTGGTCAGCACTATAATCAAGTATACTACAAAAAAATACAAACAGAATAAAGTGGGGGAGGGGAGGTGTGCATCTTACAAGGTCACTGATCAATGCAAGAGCATACAACAGCAAAGCAGAATAAGCAAAGGTCACACAAGGTCTCACCTAGGGGTCAGCGAGCCAAGGGATAGTTACTTTGCCCAGGGACTTTAAACGGCTCCAGTAATGGCCAGTCCATCTTTTATAAAGTTACTGTGCTCCCATCCACCCGTCTCCTGCTCATCCTCTGCTGCGCTGCCGTCACCCACTAACTGTCCACTGAAATCCATGGAATGGTAAGACATGCTCATCAACACAGCACCAACTAGGCTCTTCCTGGCTGTGCAGGGCAGGCAAACCAGTGCTCACTGTCTGGACACTCAACAGCAGGCAAGGTACATTCTCGAATTGGACAGACATGGACTGTCCAACAGGAGTGAGCTGAATGTGCCCAGACACGCCTGCCAGCACCGCGGGGGCGTTGCGTGGGGACACGCCTGCCAGCACCGCAGGGATGTCTAAGAGGCACCGGTACCCAGCACACAGCTGCTCTGAAGGCCCTGCCTGCACTGCTGGGTGTTGCATTTGGAGGTGGACACTTACAGCTGCCACATCAGGGCCTTGCTCAGGGACACGCCTGCCAGGACCATGGGGTGTTCTGTGGGGACACGCCTGCCAGCACCGTGGGGGCGTTGCGTGGGGACACGCCTGCCAGCACTGCAGGGGTGTTCTGTGAGGACAAGCCTGCCAGCACTGCGGGGGCGTAGCGCGGGGACACGCCTGCCAGCACCAGGGGGGGCGTTGCGCGAGGACACGCCTGCCAGCACCGCGGGGGCGTTGCGCGGGGACACGCCTGCCAGCACCGGGGGGGGGCGTACGCGGGACACGCCTGCCAGCACCGGGGGAGGGCACTAGCGCGGGGACACGCCTGCCAGCACCGGCAGGCGTAGCGCGGGGGACACGCCTGCCAGCACTGCGGGGGCGTAGCGCGGTGAACAGCCTGCCAGCACCACGGGGGCGTTGCGCGGAGGACACGCTGCCAGCACCGGGGGGGGCATAGCATGGACACGCCTGCCAGCACCGCGGGGGGGGGGCGTTGCGCGGGGACATCCTGCCACAACCGCGGGGGGCGTTGCGCGGGGACACGCCTGCCAGCACCCGCGAGGGGGGGGGCGTTGCGCGGGACACGCCTGCCAGCACGGCGGGGGGGGGGCGTTGCGCGGGACACGCCTGCCAGCACCGGCGGGGGGGGGCGTTGCGCGGGACACGCCTCAGCACTGCGGGGGGTTCTGGGGGAACACGCCTGCCAGCACCGCGGGGGTGTTCTGTGGGGACACGCCTGCCAGCACCGCGGGGGCGTAGCGCGGGGACACGCCTGCCAGCACCGCAGGGGCGTAGCGAGGGGACACGCCTGCCAGCACCGCGGGGATGTTCTGTGGGGACATGCCTGCCAGCTCCGCAGGGGCGTAGCGCGGGGACACGCCTGCCAGCACCGCGGGGGCGTAGCGCGGGGACACGCCTGCCAGCACTGCAGGCTCCCATTGCACCTGGAATGCTAAGCCACACCCAACGATTCACATTTTTTTTTTTTATACTTTGTAAGCACTTTCTCTTTCCAAGAGCATGTTCCAAGACTGCTCAGAGGGGAAGGCTGCGGTCCAGCCGCTGCCCATCCTGGAGCCCATTACCTGCAGATACTGCATTTTGTTCTCCTGTACCGATCGCACAGGATACACCTGAGGGATTCCTCTCTCCAGCGCCGAGAAGTCGTACTTGGCAATGTGCTCCAGCGCTAGGATGTCCCCTCCGTAGTTATAGTCGTAAGGCCTCTCATACATCAGGTCGGTGTGAATTGCACCATCCAGGCTGGTCTCTGCAAGGGTTTGGGTCACAATTAGTTTGGAACAGAAATAAGCACGTGCAATTTAGACCTAGGAGGGAGATGTGGTGCTCTCGTGGGCAGAGCTCTGCTGGCGGAGTCTAGGCAGGAGATTCTCCAGCGGTATCAAGGGTGCTATGTCATCGACTATTCTTAGCCTGAGGAGCCAGGGTTGCTCCAAGCAAAATTAAAATGAATCTCCAGTCCAATTCCACGCGCTGCTCCTGGAGGGGCAGATGAGAACACAGCGATTCCACCTCCTCAGAGACGAGGCTGGGGGAAGGGATTCACGTTCCAGGGCTGCAGACGGGGGAACTTTAAGAGCACCAGGACTGCATGGAGACACTCACGACTGCAGAGCCGCGAAGGATGGGATGGTTTCAGAACGGGCATCACTAAGGAGCACCCATTCAGGGATGGGTACAGTGCCCCACTTGAGCCACCACTGGCATCACGGAGAGCTGCCATGCCCACCCAGGCTGCACCCATACTGGTGCTCCAACCCCATCCGCGGGAGGGTGGAAGAACATGACGCAGTGACAGTTAATGGCATGTGGGTGCCTGGTAACTCCAGACAGGACAAGCACCCAGGGAGGGGTGCTGCCACGGTGGGCGCCGGCTAGCTCAGGGCACAGGGAGTCACTCGCTCTCACCTTCGTCTGCGTCGTCGTTGGACATGATGGCCACGCACTTCTCCCAGATGGACCTTATGTCTGCTCGGTAGCGATCACAGGCCCAGAGGAAGAGGGGGTGGAGCAGGGACTGGATGACTGAGCACCAGAGAACACACAACACCATCCAGCTGTAGGACACGTCAGACTTCAGGCTGGCAAAGCTCACCACCTGGGACATTAAACCCCAACGCATTAGTTACTCAGAACGGAACCATTGGTGCTCAGAGGCTGGGAGTATGGCCCATCGACTCAGGGCCTGCGTGTCCAGCCTGGCGCCCCAGAGGTTAGTGCTGCACCCTGCACAAACGGAGGCCCAGGCTGGATCCCCAGGCCGGCTGGCTGGCAGAATGCTGTGGAGACCTTCCCCAGGGCTAGCCACGTGCACTGCTTTTCAGCAGGCTCAGCTCCTGGTCCCTGGGCTGGCAGAGTGACTGCTCTGGGCAGGCTCCGAATGGAGCCCTACACAGCCCTGCAACCCAGAAGCCTCCATGGGGGTAGCTTAGTCCTCAGCTTTCAAGCTGAGCATCCCAACCCTGTCTTCCCTCCTCCAGGAAGCGGAGAGAAGGGATGCCTAAGAGGCGCCGGTACCCAGCACACAGCTGCTCTGAAGGCCCTGCCCGCACTGCTGGGTGTTGCATTTGGAGGTGGACACTTACAGCTCCCACATCAGGGCCTTGCTCAGGTAGTGAGAGCCACAGTCTGTGTCTGGGGGGTGGAGGGGAAGATGACCCAGGTGTCAGATCGTACCCCAAGGGTGGTGCCAGCGCCACATGCTCGCTCCATAGTTCGCGGGGGGAGGGGCTGGGTACCTTGCTGGCCTCACGCGTTGTGTGTCAGCGCTGGAGCATCAGGAGGAAGCAGCAATCACGGGCACTCACACGCTGCATGTGTACAGCATCGAGCGCAAAGGGGCCCAGCCCGGCTGACAGGCAGAGCTGGCATCATGGCCTTCCACACCCTCTACGCCATGGCCTCCCCCCCCTGCACAGGAAGGGATAGGGTCACTGCCACGCTGCGTTATTCTTGGCATGGTCCCTCCCTCCCCAGGAGAGAGCAGGCTCAGAGATCTACTAAGCCCTGTTCTCCAAAGTGCTGCATGGAGCTCCCAGGAGCGTCACAGCCGTGGCCAACTAGCCGAACGTAACGAACACAAGTCCAAGGCAAGAGAAGCACCACGATCCAGCAGGCATCCTCTGTCACTCTCTGCATTAGCCATTGTCTGGTGCCGGGACATTCCTGAGTACTCAGCATCTCTGGTAACACCAGAACAGGCCTTCATGCACCTGATCCAACTGGGTAACAACTGCTTGGGGCAGGGCGAGTCTGGAAGGGGGCCCTGCTAACCAGCCTTCTCAGCTTTGCTCAGCAACCTGTGACAGCCTCCAGGCACCCAGCAACCTGCTCCTCTCTAATCCATATGAGCCAAAAGCCCAGAGTGAGGCACCAAGTGAGGCACACTTAGTTCCAAGCCTGTGGCGCCCTGCACAGAACAAAGCTGCCCTCTGCAGCTGCCTCCGCTTGGGCCTGGTTTCCAGACCCGCTTGGCGCACACGTTGCTTGACGCTGGGGCACTTGTGACATCATAGCTAGTGTCAGGGTGAGGCGTATGAGGTCATCAGGAGGATGACGGGAACAAGCAGCAGGGTCCAGAGACCCCAGAAGGGATGAGAAATAAGAAGTACAGGGGCAGTAGCAGATGTGCCCAAGGAGAGATTCCCAGTCGCCCGCCAGCACAGCGGAGAAAGCGCCTTGCCTGCAAACGGAGCAGGAGAGACTTTCATCCCTTGCACTCGTAGCTCAGAGTCCTCAGTGTAATTCATGCAGGACAATGGTGCAACTCAGCCCAGTTACCTCCAGCAACACAATCTCACCGGGAGCAGTGCTGCCCAGGGTTGCAGCTGGCAGGTGTGACAGGGCAGCAATCCTGCTGCCATCAGCTGCAATGCAGGCAAACAAGCATCTGCGCTTTCACCTGCAGTCGGTTCCAGGGTCTGTAAAGTTCAGTTCTGTTTGAGTTTCCCTCTCCCCTGCTCCCCATGCACCAGGGCTCCTGCTATCATTCTCAGGCTCTCCACACAGATTCACTGGCATTAGCCACGGCTCCATCCCTTTAATGTGGGATTCACCATCCCTGCCTGGTCAGAAGGAAGCAGTGTGTGCATCCAGGTGCAAAGCCCCTGCTAACTCCCCCTTGAGTGGAGAGAGTGCGGAGAAAGGCAGCGTTCTCCTCCGAGAGCCCCCTAACTCCAGCTGAAGGCAATGGAGCTGAGCGCATGCAGCATCCCAGAGGATTGGGCCCTAGACTCCGGACAAAAGGCAGACACGCGAGAGACCGAGGTGGCTTTGCACCGTACCAAGCTCCGTGATACTCACTGGGGTGGTTTTGTCTTTACACAGAGGAACTCCTGTACAAGCTTTGCAGCATCCGTCTGCTAGTAGCAACCCCCAACCCCCACACTTAGCTCCCACATTCATCAGCCAATCAAATGGCTGCTGATCAGATGAAGTGCCACGCTGGTCTCTCTGGGGCTCCTGTTATCAAACAATGATTACACAAAAGTCACACAAGTGAAAACAGCCCTTCGCAGGCACACTGCCCCAACCACTCACCCTGCCATAGGGAGGCTGGCCGCAAAACCTCGTCCCCTCTTAACACACCTGCCTCCTCCAGCCAGAATTAACAGCAGCCACCCCGACCTTTACGACTGCACCACAAGCCGGAAAGCAGGCGGCCCACGCAGCCACTCTGCAGGCAACAGGGCATGGACCCTCCTTCAATGATTTGCAGACAAAGTTGAGACCATCATTCAGACCCAGAGCTGCAAGGACAGACTCAAACAACACGCAGGTTGCAGGCTCAGGTGCAGCCTTTTTTCTCAGTGTATGGGAGCTCAGTCTACAAAATATAAAGCACTTGGCTGCACTTTCCCAGACACAATTTTGACAAGAAAATGACACGTGCCAGTTCCAGTCGGATCACCTGTCCTGACAGTGGGGCTGCGGACGACACCCTCCTCTCCTGTCCCATGGGACACCCTTCTGCTCGTGCTCTGCTGGAGGCAGAACTGACAACTCCTGCCCAGTTTCAGTCAAGCACCACTAATCCAGCTTGACACACATGCTGGCTATTAGGCAGCTCCCTGCTCCTGCAGAATTTGGAGAGGAGACTGCGGACTCTGGATAGAACGTCAAACATTCTGTCAGCTTCTTGGGACGGTAAAATTAGATTCAAAGAGGGCATGCTGTCAGGGCCCTAGCGATGGCGATCCTAAAAGATGCACGTGCTGGTTCTCAGCCTGCAACCCAAGCCCTGCACAGCAAACACCCTCCCGCAGAGAGTATTTTTCTTGATTTAATGCTCAAATGTAGCAATTATTTCGTCTTCCCCCTCATTCCCAAGGGCAGGGCATTTCAGTGGCTTTTAGAAGCTAAATACAAGCTTTATGTTCAGAGGAAGCACATGCTAGGGGTTAAATACACGGACTCCGCTAAGTGCACTTCTTGCAGGTCTCATGAGACTTCGCCCCAGTGATGCAGGTGGAGCAATGATGCAATAAAATTATGAATGCTGAAGGAGCAGCTAGGTAACAATGAGGACCCTGAGATGTAACAGTTTTAGGAACAGTGTGTGTGACCAAGTCAGCCAAGGGAAGTTCTTCTGTACTGGATTATAAGACTTTCCATCTGAATGTGCTGCCCTAGTTTAATAAGAAGAACAAACAGAAATGCAGGCACATATTCTCCCTGGATAAGCAACCTCCCACCAAACACTGTGGGTGGCAGTTACAAGGCAATGGCCGAAGGGCACAGCTGGCTTGCCAGGCTGGGAACTAGAGAGCAAAGGACAGTAAAGAGTTAAAAAGCACTTCCCTGGAGAAGATGGGTCAGTGAGTTCCAACAGGAACACAAGCTGCCAGCCCCCCCGCCGCCGAGATTGGCCTTTCCAGGTGTGGTAATCTAGCCTCCCAGTCCCAGACCTGGACCTTAGCATCCAAAGTTTGGGGGCTTACCTGAAACTCCCCCAAGCTCACTACCAGCTTGGATATTCTCGCTGCCACCAGATCAGGAATTGATGGGGCCTGATCCCCCCTTTCCTCTCTCTGGTGTCCCCAACCCTTCCTTGGGGGGACACCCAGATTCCAAATCCCTTGGATGCTAAAAGCAGGGGAAAAAATCCCTTCCCCCCCTCCTTCCCAGGCTTGCCAAGAAACCGGTTTCTCTGCTTCCCAAGAGATAAGCGTTCTCTACCCTCAGGACAATTGAGATGCAAAATACCAACAGCTTGGCTTTGCCTTTCCCCGTGCCTGCCTTCCCGTGAGGGAGACAGATACCTGATACAGAGGTGATTCTTTTTCTCTTTCCCCGTAGCCTGCTCTTTCCCTGAAAGCAATAGGAAAATAGCCCACAGCCTGGCTGTTCCCTTCCCTTTGCCTCCCTAGGAAAAGAAACTTCCACACGTTTTAAAAGAAAAGTTTATATAAAAAAAGAAAGAAAATATAAAACAATAATCTTGCATTAAGAAACTCAATACAGGCTCTTGCTTATAAGAAAATATGAAGAAACAGTCTGATTTAAAAGATAGCCCGATTAAACCAGTCCAACCAATCCACATACATGTAAATACAACCCAAAGCTCCTCATAGCCGAATTGCTTGGGGTTCCTTTGTACTCACAGATGTGTAGGAGACACTTGGAGATAAGATGCAGTTAGGAGGAAGCTTGTTAACTCACAGCCGAGAAAACAACAAAAGACACAGCCATCCACATCTATTCGTACAACCCAAAGCTCCTCATAGCCGAATTGCTTTGGGGTTCCTTTGTACTCACAGACTTTTGGTATAATATTTGAAATAAGAAGGAGTTAGGAGGAAACCTTGTTTACTCACAGCCGAGAAAACAAAAAAGACCCCGGGTATACAAATTCCCGCCCCTGACTTTAAACAATCCAGTTCTCTGATTGGTCCTCTGGTCAGGTGTTTGGTTACCCTTTCCAGGTAAAAGAAACTTAACCCTTACCTTACCTATCCATTTATGACACCAGGCCCAGGGATGGGTAAGCCTCAGGGAGAGGCAGGTATACGTAGAGGTTGCTTGATTGCTTTTAAGACCTGTTTTCTCTGACATGCTTTTGTTCTAGTCAATTTTACTTTGCTTTAAGGAGGGGGTCGGTTCACTAATTACCACTGTCATCACCCTGGAGGGAACAGACTGCAGGGTACGACCCAATCAGATCTGCTGAGGCAAGTCTGGTTAGTACCAGGGGAATGCCAGGCAGGGCCCAGTCTGCGTGTGATTCCACCCAAGCCAGGTGATGGCTCAAGGCTGGAGGCAGGGGCATTCTGCGAGCTGAGGAGGGTCAGAGGTGCTGATTGCCTGATAACAGTGCCAATTCCCACATCTCCAAGTCCATACAAGCAATGCAAAGTGAAATCTTCTCTAGGTTTCCTACTCTGGCAAATGGCGCCATGCTCTCCACACATCTGCTGGAAAGGACACGGGTCCTGTGGGTCACTGGCACATTGGTGCCGACAGTGCCCCAGCCGGTGTCATTCTCATCAATGGTCCAAAATCTTACACAGGAAATCATGATTATTCTGCCAAGATCTCTCTTTGGGGGACTGCCCCCTCCTGCTCATTAGCTGCTCCAGAGCATTTTGCAGCATCTTGAAGATGGCAGCTAACACCAAGCTGCAAGTGAATGCAAGCATTCGGCTGTCTCCTCTCTATGTGAACTTGCTCAATGCACTTGGAGCCTCCTGTCTCTGGGGAGAGGAGATGTGCATGGCACCCTTGCTAGGCTGGATACACAGTGATTTGGTCTGAATCCCACAACCTCACTGAACCCCTCACTTGTCTATCCAGTAAAAACCCTACGCGCATGGTTAAGTGAAGCACGCGCTTAAGCGCCTTCCTGAATCAGGGCATGAAAGAGCCACTCATCTACACCTGCCCTGCAAGGCCGAAATGACTTTTTGCATGCCAAAAGTGTCGTCTGCCTCCCATCCACGACTCTGAGCTTTCACCATCTGGGTTCCAGACGGCAGACAGCAAGTCTGGACTGCTGGGGTTACGAGTTAACATGTTGCTGTTGAAACAAAAGGAAAAGGCCTGATCTATTAAATTAAAACAACCCCTCTGCAGGGTGGTCCAATAGAGGCCATTTTCCCAGTGGGCTGGTGCATCTACTGCCAGTTCCAGAGCCAATGAGCTGCATGCAATCATGGGCTGCCAGCCCTGTAGCACAAACCACCCAGTTATTAATGTTTCAGAATGTGGAAAATAAAAGTACAGCTAGAATATGCAAACTGATTCATATTAATCAAGACCAACTATAGTGCTTCCCCCTGTTAATTAATGGTTCATTAACATAATGGTGTAAGTCAAATTCAAATGAACTTAATTTGATCTTTATAAACTGACTGCTTAACATTGCCTGGCATGGAGTATCAGCATCATCGCTGTTTGTTAAATCCTACTTCAAGTAACAGCATGAATGGGCCGCAAGGCCAGAAACAAATTCCTGCTGGAGGAGGGGAGGCTGGCTCATTCGCCAGGGCAGCATTTGCATCTTTAACTTCGCTAACATAAAAATCAGTTTAGTGCTTCTCAGAAGTGCCCAATTGGCAGTTTTGGACACTGTTGCCTATTTGCACCAAGTGTATCTATCCCCAGGGCAGAAACAGCACAGGACACAGCTGTGCAAATTCCACACTCACCCCACAACATGCCTCAGCAGGGATATGGAGGAACTTGCCAGGCAGACCAGAAGTTATCCTGGGTAGGGTCTGTCCCAGCACTATGGGCCCCAACCATGACCTCTAGGTATTGCGTCTTCCTAGGTGGCATCTCCATTCCTGGAGGTTTGCAACCATGGCAGCCCAAATCCTCTGCTAATACCTGTGGATAAATAGTCTGTTTGGTCCACCCAGGATACCATATCATCCATCCAAGATCTTCTTTTCTGCCTCTTGTTCTTCTGCTGTTAGCTTTCCTTTTCAGTGCCCATAAACGTGCGGCATCCACTGAACCTCTTGCAATGTGCCCTGCAAATCAAATCGTTGTTTTCATAAGATTGCTTACTAGTGTTTGCCGAGTTCCAGTGGGGCTGACAATACCCTGCAGCATCCTGGACGAATCTTATGGAATTAAGATAAACTTTATTGAATTAAGTTATTGAACCAGGGTTAATATCTTTGGGTATATTGTATTTAAAATGCAGTTGTGTATGTGTTATTGTGGCACTGAATGTACCTTCTCTAGCAGGGAGGAAAATGCTAATTTATTTCCGCCTTTATCAACCCCTGGAAGCTCCCCTCCCAGAGAGATGTATGGACTAGTTCAAACTGTATTCTCCAGGGAAGAAAGGGTTCTTAGATAAATAGTCTGGTTTAAAACTGGCTCAGAACCTTCTCCCTGATCCAGCCAATGGACAAGACCCCAATCCTTAGGGTAGGGGTGGAAGGACTAGGAGCTAGTTCTGAGCTGAGGCTGTGTTGACCTTGTGGCCACAAGAAACCTGTGTGCTGCCATATAACTATCGCAGTTACACCTCTTAACTGTGAGCAGGCATCCTTGGGCCATCTTGTCTGTGCTGAGAACGACACAGTAGGCAGGGGATGGCGCATCGTGGAAACACCCCAGTCAGGAGGGAGAGGGGCTTTAGGTCTCTGCCCAGAAGGGCAAAGCTGGGGAGGCGGAAGCCTGAGGGTGGGTGCCCATATCGGATTGCTAAGGGAAAATCCAGTTGCCCTGAATGGTGACACCCACCATCTTTAATACTACTTCATTGGTTACAGTCTAGCCAGGAGAGCTTCAGAATTATTCTATACCACCATAATTCAAAGGATTGGGTTTTTTTTTAATTATTGATTATTTGAATGTCCAAGTTTCACAGCCATAGTTTAATGTAGACCAACCATATGTTTTGAGAGACTACGTCTTCAGATGGATATCACGTCTCATCAGACAGTTTTTCTTCCAGAATCTTCTCTGGCTTTGCTGTTCTGGTGCTGACTTCAGTATCTGACTGTCCATCTTCTGTAACGATGCTTCCTGAACAGCAATAATTTCTCACTTGCTGTCTGGCTGCTTCATTCTCTGGAAACTTACACTTTTCCCCAGGGTTCTTTGTGCACCATGATAGCTTTTGTCTTGTTTGTATTCAACTCTAGACCCGATTCTTCACCACATTCATGTATAACCTCCACTAACTTCATCCAACCTTCTTTTGAAGCAGCCCCAGCACTGTGCCCTCTGCATAGCAAATGGTGCTCACCCACTCTAGGTACTACCACAATATAAACGTTCATAAACAACATAAGCAGGAGGGTATTTGCTGCCTGCAGCTCAGTCAGTCCTTGGCCTCTCTGAAGAGGCTGATGATGAGGGGATCCAGTCAGGAGGGTGATGTGGTACCTGTGCACTAGGAAAGAAAGACGCCACCAGCTGGTCCCCCTCCAGCCACTGACCACAAGGTAACAACTTTCAGCCATGATCGACCCCAGCCAAATCTGAGCCACTGGCCTCAGGGCAAAAGCCTCACTCCTTCCCCCTCTCCCTGCTGCAGCTTTCCCCCTGCTCTAGCCAAGGTCAGCTCCTCCCCATCCTTGCCGCTCTGGGGTAGGGGAAGCAATGCCTCAAGGGGCTGGGAACTCAGGCCAAGTGCCGTATGAGGAGGGGGAAACCTCTGTATTAGCAGCAACTGCTTCATCCTCACCAACCCCCACCACAAAATGGCCAGAAACTCATCCCGCGAGCCAAGTCCCACAGTCCCATGCTAGGCTATGGTGAGCTGCTGGAGAATTGCTTGGAGATTCTGTGAGTTACAGACCAGATTCAGCAGCATTGCCCTAAGCACCATGGCCTGCTCAGGATTTTATCACGAGTCCCACGATCCTGTGTGTTTTTCTGAAAGCTGCAGCTCTGGGACTCCTGTGATTACAAGAGGATCTTTGCTCAGGTTGTTAAAAAGGGAGTCTCTAGCTCTCCTGGTTGCAGAGAAAAGCTTGAAAACATGAACCCCAAAGGTGCCAAACCACAAAGTTATTTTTTCAAAGTCTCATGATCTTTAAGCCACACTCAGGATTTTGGGGGGCCTGACTCGTGCTTTTTGAGCACTTGGGATTGGCACTATTGCCCTACGCCATCCAGTCCCTACCTCAAGGCATTCTGGTTTTTATTTAACTGGGCACATCAACGGAACTAAACAAAACAATCTCTCTAAGTCAGGCATCTACATATTAAATGTAAGACGCATTTATCTGCCTTTCAGTTAATGAGCGCAGACACGACTATGCTTAACAAAGTGAAGTTGAACTGCAAGAATTAGGGCAGTTAAATCATATGCTTGAGTAGATATGCTAATTAATGAGCGTGCCCACTGAATGCCGACTGACAACATTCCCTGATAAACAGGGAGCGTCATTCTAGGAGGTTGAAATATTGGGGTGTTTCTCCTTGATCCGATTATTTCAGCAACCTAACCCTTCCGTGCTGTTTATAATGGGTCAGCTGCAGTACAAACATCTGATCCACTGGGTGAATTACTGCCACAGATTTCACTGTGTGACTGTGTAAGATTTTAATTTTTTAAGCTGATGACACCGACCTCCCAATCTTACATTTTTGGCTCTCAATATTTAATACAAGTTCCGTAATAGGAAGAATTCAGAGACCTGCCTTTGGCACAAAACTGCTGAAATGAAAACTTAAAACCCCAAAACAGCCTAAGGATGAAGAGCCATATGAACTGCTCCATGCCCAGCTGCTGAATTCCGCATCGTCTTCCCGTCACTCTGGCTGGCTGGTACGGTTGAGTTAACTTGCCAGAACAAACCCATCACAACTCAGAGAGCAGCATTATGCAAACACTTTCCCTTTTCCCGCCCTTCTGTATCCTGGGCTCTCCTGAGCTCCCGTGTTGCTGCCTGCCACATGACGTTTCAGGACAGGATTCACACCAAATGGGTTTCAGAGAACCCAGG
This sequence comes from Chelonoidis abingdonii, assembly GCF_003597395.2. Lineage (NCBI taxonomy): Eukaryota > Metazoa > Chordata > Testudines > Testudinidae > Chelonoidis > Chelonoidis abingdonii. The sequence goes on along the minus strand of NC_133791.1, from coordinate 1,902,312 downwards.
CCAGGGGCAAAGCACAACCAGTCCAGAGGAAACAATCAATGACACAGCCTCAGCCTGGAATCAGAGCAGCTGACAGTGATGCATGTGGAAACGAGGCAGTGGAGACAAGAGCCGAGAAAAGGCTCAAAGACTGCGGGCTGCAAAGATTTTCCAAAGCAGGATTCTTTGTGCGGGAGGCACAACAAAGGCCAGCGCCCACTGACGCTCTGGACATGGGCTGTCTCCTGGCGCCTGGCAAAGTCTCCCCATTTGTATCTGAAACAACAAGCAGAACGGAACCTTGCAACGAGTGTTTCAATCACTCACCTCACTTTCCAAACAAGGGCAAGGGAACATTCAGGCACAGCCAGGGAGACGCAAGATGTGCTCTGCACTGCTTGGCACGGGAACATCTGGATTTTGTGATCACAACGGGCACAACAACCCAGCCGAGTCCAACAGGATGAAGCTCAGTGAGCAGCTTCCCTTGAATGCGCAAACAGAAACCTGCCCAAATCGCCCCACTGGAGCTGGGCTACTGTGCAGAGACAGAGCCGTGTGCTCACACACTCAAAGCGTCACCCACATGCCTGGAGCAGTTTTAGAAGCATTTTGATGTCACAGTGTGACAAGGACAGAGCAGCTGGAAGCATTTCAGAGCATGGTCACTGCAGTTAACAGTTCACCTTGCTGCAGAAAACCTGCGTTATCAGAAGGGGGCTGGAGGAGACAAGGGGACCAAGCAGAGTGTGTGCGAAGGAAAAGCTAATGAGAGCAAGGGGCTATAGCAGCAGGAAAACAGCCCTCCCTGCTCCACGGCCCTCAGCAATGCTGGCTGACAGAGCGCTCAGGGCACTGGGACCAGACAGCGCCGTTCACCCCCAGCTCGTTGGCAGCCTGGGAGAGCACAGCTGGCTCCCTGGCTGGCAGGCTCAGCAGAAAGGCCCAATACTGTTCCCTTTCCTCCATCGCCCACGTGGCACCTCTAGTGCTGGGCTGAAGCACACGGAGGGAGCTCGCACTGCCCAGTCTCGCACCCAGCTTGGCCTGAGCTCATCCACTTCCAGAGCTGTCATTGCATTACCTTCCACTAGTGCAGCGCCCTCGTCAGAGAGATAAGGCACTGCCCAATGGTGTGTGCCCGCACTGCACCCAGGCAGGCCCAGAGATAAGCTGGTATCAGGGTGTCAATGTGGCATCCTGTTAGCTAGGGTTAGCACAGCCAGCGGACACTGTGTTAAACACACCAGTCGTGTCGACACGGCGCTCGGGGCTAACAGCGTGTTCGTTACCACGGATTCTCTCTCGAGGCCATTTCCCAGTGCAGACAAGCCCCGAAGGCTTGGGTTGCACTTAGCAGTTACGTCAGCACGGCCATGTTGGTCAGGGTGTGAAAAACCACACCCGACCGATGGAGCTATGCTGACAACAACCAGCGTAATGGTTGCTATGTTGACAGAAACAAACCTTGTTCAGGGAAGTGGTATTCCTCCAACAGGAGAACGGACTCTGCATCCGCACTACAAGGTAACCAGGCTGCCAGAGACTCCATGGTGCTGTCCTTGAATTAGAACTCGTGCCTAGACACTAGTGCCAGGGCTCCTGAAGAGTGCACTGCACCAGGTGCTCTCCAGCATCCACGCAGGGCCCCCGCTTACCAGATGCTAAAGCCACCTCCTCAGGAGTCTGCACTAGCTCGCAGGGCTGGCCAGGACTCTGGGGAGAGCCTCTGGATGCTGCCCCACAACCAGCCACAGCAGTGTTGGCATCTGTCCCTGGGCCTCCGGCATGGGAGACCAGAACATGCTGCTGCAAGCAGCAGGAACAGCCCTTCATCACAAAGGGAACATGGGAGAGGAAATGTACATCTCTTTCCTCCTTTCCTCTGTGTTTATGATGTAAATTCCTGCAGAGAACGTTCCCCCCTTAGGGTCTGACACATTTCAACAGTGAACACTCCAAAAGAACAAGGAGTCCTTTTCATCTGCCCGTCTCATTGGCACGTCTCCTCCACGCCATGCTCCCCAGCGCACCTGGGGCCATACCTGGCCCAGCCGCTCCAGCAGAGGCCAGGGCACACACCGCTGCCTGTTCCACATGCTTCACCTCCTGCACCTCCAGGGATTTTCAGCCCAAGATAAATTCTGTTCTGCTGAGGCTTTTTCCAAGGGCAGAATTTTAAGTAAGAATCCTGTCCGCACTGAGCTATTTAAAAATCCCAGCCATCAGCTCCAACAGTCACATGCTCTCAGAGCCCGGGGTCATCTTTAGCACCTTCCAAATAAAATCCACTCATCCGGTACTCACTCACACTCTCCCCCCGCCCCTCTCGTACGGGCTCCGGTTAAATCCCGGTTTCTGTCCTCCTTCCCATGTTCCCTGCCTCTCCAGAGAGCAGCCTCTCCGTCCCTCTCCTCCCCCTCAGCGAGACAAGCTGGCCTTTCCTGCCTTGTCTTTTGCACTGATCCACCAATGGCCAGGGACAGGCTGTGGGATGGTTAGTCCGAAAAGAAGCAGCAGCTACCCAGGAATGAGTCACTGCCTTTGGAGGCCAGAGGCCAGTTCCCCTCAGCCACAAGAGACTATATTTAGGAGGAGCTGGCACAGAGAGGTCCTGGGAAATGTTCCGGTCTCTTGCCTCAGCAAACTGCGCGCCGCTTCGAGAGGGCGTTGCACTGCTGAGGGGTGGGTGGCTTAGTGAGAGGACCGACTGTCTGGGGCACACATCTCGCTCTCTCCAAGGTGCAGAGGGCCTCGGACGACAGGGCGGGGCGGGGGCTGCCCAGGACCATCAGGCACAAAAGGAGCCTGAAGTGCCCTAACAGCAGGCATGGCTACAGAGCTGTCCCCACATTAGCCACACAGGGCGGATGGTGCCCAGCCAGTTCCTGAGGTACAAGCTGCGGATGCATCTGAAGGGGCAGAAGCAGCAGTGGGAGGATGAACAGGGTAGCAAAGGGGGATGTTCCTGCTGGTGACAGGTGGAAAAACAGAGAAAAACCAAACATAAAAAGGTGCCAAGCCCCAGTGGAATCAGGTCAGATTTAAAGCAGAAACAAACTTGCTGCATTCAAATTAGGCATCTAATGAAGCATGAAATATAATTTCAGGCTGCTGAATTAGTGTCCGATGGTGCAGAAAAGCACTGGATAGGCCTGGCTGTCGGTAAACACAGCCTACCAACGACACCTACTCTGGCCTACCAGCCTCCCACCCCACCTCCGACTGCCTCCCCCCGCTGTGCGTTACTGTACATAGCTCACGGCGACATCAGCAGCGCAGCTCCGGAGTCACACCAGTGCCACTGAGAGCCAGTGTGGCCCCTTGTCTCCCCAGCAAGAGGAGCAGTGGGAGCAGGAGTGTGGGGACGAGCAGGGAAGGTGAGTGTCAGAGAAACAGGTAGGACATTCCCAGGGCACTCAGAAGGGCTGGCATTGCCCCCCGTCCCCCGCCCACTGAGCCAGGTGAGCAGAATGTCTGCAAATGACGAATCCCCTTTGGCCAGCAGGCTTCTCCTCTGCAAATGCCCCAGCCCCGAGGGGGTGCTGCACTGCCAACGTGCTCCACAGTCAGCACCGGTTTCACGTGGCCAGCATTGGCCAGATTAAAGGACTTGCCTAAGGACACAGATTCAGATAGTGGCAGGGTCAGGATAAGGGATTGAGGAACTATGGTGGGAGGGGTCGTGGAAGTTGGGAGAGATGGAGCTTGGCTGTTTCTGACTCCTAGGCCTCTTTTAGCCCACTACCATCTGGCTGCTTTCTCAAAGGCACAAACATGGAGGGGGGGGGGGGGGAAGTGGCACTATGAGCCTGAAAAGGCAAATCACCCTCCAGAGATTTAGCTAGTCATTTATTAATAACTCTCCAAGCCAGCAAGCCAGAATTCTCAGGAGCATCGGCGGATTATTAGCAGGCTGCAAAGCACTGCCCCACCAGGGTGAACTGTGCCCCAGCGCCCATCTGGGGCCAGGTGTCCAGGGTGGAATGCAATCACACTCTCCACTGGGGCTATCGCTTACTGACTCATGGCTTCCGACAGTGGATATTATTTGCTGGCAAGGTGTGGATGAGCCGGCAGCTCCGGGAACGAAATCTCAGCAGGCGACATGTCTCTGTCATGTTCTGCCTACACAACGACAGGTCTTTTTGAACGGCTTTAGCAACAGGCCTTCCTCTTTGTCCAGGCTGAGCCAGAGACCAGCTTCCCGCCTGAACCAGCTCTCCATCTTTTGCAATGCACGTACACGTATTCTCGCCTTACGAGGGTCCTGCCAGCGCTTCTCCCTTCTCTCCCCAGAGAAGCCAAAGATACACACAGAGTCCTGCTTAGAGGAGCTGCACCAGCTACCAAAAGAATAAAGTGCATATGTTACAACCGAAGCAGGGAAATCTGCATCACTCGCCTCTGCTGGGCATTTCATAAACTACTTCTCATGCAGTAAAAACAGGCACTTATCACCCCCAGCTAGGGTGACCAGATGTCCCAATTTTATAGGGACAGTCCTGATATTCAGGGCTTTTTCTTATATAGGGACCTATTACCCCCCACCCCTGTCCCGAATTTTCACTCTTGCTCTCTGGTCACCCTACCCCCAGCTGCCTGGTGTAAACACTGGGCGTGCCACAAGTCCCAGGATTCCCATCCCCATTATACACGACAGCCACAGAATAAAGCATAGTGGGCACTTGCCTAGGCAGTTCTCAGTTCCACACCCCTTTCTCTGGCTAACTCCAGGTGCGCAGCCCTCCGTCTCCAGTCCTGTGCTCACAGCCCCCTCTCGTGATGGAGAGGAGGGGCCGGCGTGCCCCATGGCCACTCGCTCCCATTCTCCATCACAAGCCAAACGTGGGAAGTGCTTAGGCAGGACCAATTGGAAGTGTCACATGTCTTGGGATAATTTAGCTGGGAATTGGTCCTGCTTTGAGCAGGGGATTGGACTAGATGGCCTCCTGAGGTCCCTTCCAACCCTGATACTCTGATTCTGCTCCCCTCTAGGGCTTCGCTTTCCTTGCCCTAAAGTTGCTGGAATTCATCTGCATCCTCCCTATCGACGTACTCACATGCCCCCCCCCACACACACCGTGGTATGTGGGCACCTCACTGGCATCCCTCCCCCTCCCCCACAAAGCTGGGCAGTGCTACTGCCCCCTGCTGCCAATGGGAATGCAGGCACAGAGAGACAGGGAGGCAGTGGCAGAGCTGGGAACGAATCACATTCTTCAGGGGTCCAGTCCAGTGTCTTAACCACAAGCCCGTCCCAGCTGCCCCACCAGAAGGCTCCCCCAGACTCCGCACAGGCAGGAGGGGCGGCTGCACATGCACAGGCTCCTGCCTGTGTGCTGAGCGGATCTGACAATGCTCAGGCCAGGGGGTCAGGCTTGCCAGTGTCCCAGCTCCTCTCTTCACTAAGGCTGATCTTTCATTCCCAGCTCCGGACACGCACTGCCTTCCCTCTGTCCCTGCGCTCCTGTGGCGCACGCAGGCTTGTATGAGAACGGCACTTCAAAGACATCGCTATTCTGCATTTCATCAGCATTAAACCATCTTTGCCATTTATTAGCCTTTCAATTCATTCCATGCTCTGGCTACATTCCTCCTCACAGCACGCCCAGCCCACTTGGTTCCAGGCATGCACGTTGGTCCTGCAGTCTCTGCACCAACCCTGCTTGACTGCCCCAACAACGCAGGACCTCACTCGCTCCAGGCCCAGCACTCCCTCCATCCCACACAGCCCTGCAGAGACTCCCTGTGATTTATTAGCAGTGGAAACTCTGAATCACAGAACTCCAGAAAAGTGCCAAAGTTCAAGGCACGAATCCCACAGCCTCCCCCTCTCCCTCCACTGCTGCGTGAAGCTGTTTCCTTGCTGCTCTCACACATGCATTTCAGAGGCCAATTTCGCAGGTCTGGGTCCTAGCAGGCTGAGAGCTGTGGTAGCAATGTGTGTTCACACAGAGCAGGAGTGAAACCCGTGCTCAGGAAAGAGCTGCAGGATTCCGGTTCCCAAGCAATCCCAGTTCCCAAGAGCTGGCACTGAACAGGGACCCAGCACTTCCCCAGGGAGCCTGGCTGTCTACACTCACACCACTGGTAGAATACGTGGGACCTTATCATGGAATTCCCCATGTGGAGAAACCTGCCCGGGAGGCAGGACATTCAGTGAGGTTCCTCTCAAGCAGCTTCTCTCTTGAGGGTGTGGGGTTTGCCCCATTGCCCCAGAACCCACAACTGTCAGGTGATCTGCTAGAGGCCAGGGCCAAGGCCAAGGCCATGCAGACCTGCGGGGGGGTGGGGGAGAGTGGTTTCCACAGCACAGAGGGACTCTGACCAGGAGCTATTACAGCTCTAGGCTAGGGGATGAGGGGTACAATCCCCCAGAGGCAACAGACCTCCCCTTCCACACAGGCAGGGAGAGAACCCCTGCTACGCTTGTCCTCACAGCGCGGCCTTGCACTCTGGCCCCGGCGTTTCTGGGAACGACTGCAGGACGCCGAGGAAGGGGTGGCAGGGGAGTCTGTGGTAATTTCACTGCAGAACCCAGCCAATTCAGAAAACCCCAGGCCACCTGATTATTGGTTAGTGAAACATCCTTCAGCCTCTGGTACCGATCCCCAATAGCGGCACTGTCCTAGCCCCATGCCGGGGGAACACAAACGCCAAGTCATGATTTCCAGGGCACGACCAAACCTGCAGCCAGCACCCAAACTACCCCTGTGCCCTGTGGGATTGGAAGGGCAACTTTCCACAGACCAGCAGCAAATGCCCTAGGAACCAGCATGTGCTGCTGCATTTACCCTGGGGAAACATTGCCTGAAATGCTCCCTCTGGACACAGGGGCAGCTCCAGGCACCAGAGCTCCAAGCGCATGGCTGGAGTGGCAAGCCACGGGGGGCGCTCTGCCAGTCGTCGCTAGGGAGGCAGGCAGGCTGCCTTCGGCGGCTTGCCTGCGGAGGGTTCGCTGGTCCCGTGGCTTCGGTGGACCTCCCGCAGGCGTGCCTGCGGAGGGTTCGCTGGTCCCACGGCTTTGGTGGACCTCCCGCAGGCAGCCGCGGGACCAGGGGACCCTCCGTGCTTGGGGTGGCAAAATGTCTAGAGCCGCCCCTGTCTGGACACCAGAAACCTCTGCTCCGGGGTTGCATCAGCTTGGGCAGCTTTCCCCTTTGTGCACTGGTCACTAATCCAAACTCTCCTGCCCCCCAGCAATCACTCACCAGGATGGGAAAGCCCATCAGGAAATCGTAAATGAACACGATCCCGGTGACCAGGTAGGTGATTTGCAGAGAGGTCTTGATGGACTCGGAGCCATCGATGGACGAGCGCCGTTTGCCCTGTGCGTCCTCCACCACGATGGCAGGCACGTTGAACTTGTTCCTGTCGACGCTGTGCCCCATTTGGATGGAGAAGGTCTGGAAGAGGGTGATGCTGGTGCAGACGACGCCCATCGCCACGCTGCCGCTGATGAGGAGCAGGAAGCAGACGCCAAAGCCCAGGCCGATCTCAGTGACGATGAAGCGGCAGTCCCTGGCGTAGAAGCGCTCGGTGGTGTCATGCCATCCAACTGCTGGCAAGGTGGAGAGGATGAAGGACACCATCCAAATGCCCATCACAGTATGAACAGCTTGTTTCTTGGTATTGCTCAACCTGCGGAGAGAAAGACAGCATTCCTTGGGTACAGATGAGACCCTCAGGGCAGTGCCGGCTGGAGAAGACCCAGAGGTACCGACTGCCCCAAATCCCATGTCACCACCAGGGCAAAGGCGCTTGCGATACAAAGATAAAAGAAAAACAGCCTCACGAGCCACAATGGCACTTGGCCCAGCTGGCAGCAGAGCCGAGACTGGGTGGGAGGCTGACCCTGACTCCCTGCTGAGGAGGATGAGGTGACGGGGGAGGAAGAGGGTGTGAACTTTTCGAGCTCGAGGAGGAATTGAGCTGGGCACACAAGCAGATACACTGGCCAGCTGTTAAAAGCTCGGGGTCCTTCCCAATCCATCTCCAACCTTGCGTCACAAGCACTTGTCAGGTTTCTAACTGGTACTTAACCTGCCCATGTGAAATTCACCTTCTCCTCGGTACTGCCAACAAGGGCCTGTTACAACTGCCCCTCGCCAGCCGAGCAACGCTCCTGCTTTTAGCTCCTGCAGAATGCGGCAGCTGGCTACAAACACAGGGCCTGGCCCTGCAAGGTGCTGAGTGACTTCAGCTCCCACCAACTCCGCACACCCCAGGGCCGGGCCTGGACTTCACCAACACACAAGCCTGCAAGAGCCTGAGACACTGCTGCCCTGACCCACAGCATCAAGCTCATTTGCAGCAGCGGGACCTGCCTCGTGCCCACCCAGCCTGAGCGCGAGGGTGGTTCGGACATTAGCCGCACTGGGGTTTCTCTGTGTGTGACTGGATCCTTACCCTGTCCTGCCGCCCCGAGTGCCGCGGCAAGGGGATGATTTCTGGCAGCCTAGTTCAGCTCCTCAGTGCTATTCAAGATTCTTTCTGGTCACTGGAAAAAATACAATTGCTCCAGGGAGGGTGTCACTGCCTAGCCCGACTCCTGCACCACGTCCAGCCTTCTGCTTTTGGTAAAGCAGTTCACAGAGCCAGAGAATTGCATCCTTCAGGAAGTGGAGGAGCTGACTGGGCAGGGTGCTATGCTTGGCTACCCCAGGCTGCTGAACAGAAAAGGGTCTGTCTACACAGCACTGGCAGATGTGAGGCCGAGCTCAGGCAGACACGTTAGCTCTGCATGAACCAGCGCATTAAAAACAGCATGTGGCTGCGGTGGTCTGGGCAGCGGCATGGGTGAGCTGCTCGGGTAGGATCCTGCCTGGCCCTGGGTACGAACTCAGCCAGCCAGCCCCAGCCGTGAGGCCATACTCCTATTTTTAGGCACTAGCTTGAGTCAAACTGGTGTACGTACGTCCAGCCAAGCGGGGAACGAGGCCTCCCAGCTGCCGTGTAGACATAGCCCAGGAGAGCAGCATTATTCATATTTCATTATTTCATACTGTGGCAATACTGGTCAATCGTACGAACACCCAAGGCAGCGTTTTTCCTTATTTAACCAGATAAATACTCTTATGGGATCAGCTCTTTGATTGTTGCTTAGAACTTCAAATGACGTGGAAAATACATTAGTCCCAGAAGCGGGTTCTAACTAGAAACACAAACTGATTTCATACAGGCTGCCAAACGCCAACAGACAATAGAGGCTGCTGATCTTGACGGACGTACTCAATTTGGTATGATGGGGTAAAATCCAGTCAGTGTCTCACCCGGCTGAGTGCTGCTGGGAAGGGTGGCAGTTTCAGGCTCAGGCTGGCATGACTGACAGGGCTCCAAATTGAGAAACATTTCTATAGAGATTCTCCAAGACTGAAGCTTTGCTTATAAACCCCAAGATAAGAGTCATTTTCATTTTGCTTTATGCTCTTTTCAAGGCACCTATCAGATATTTTGTTGTCTATTTAGAAGTAACTGCTCCTGCAACATCTGAATAAAAAAAAAAGGCTAAGGAGAGAGAGCTAATGAAAAGCAGTTGGTTAAAGGGAGATAAAAGGAAATATTCAGAGAACAGTTCCAGGGGCATGTACAAGAAATGAGAATGAGACAGACACTAAGTTGTTTTTTATGTAAACATCTCTCCAGTTAGAAGAGAAGGATTCTGGAGAATTGCTGCAGCTGTTTTCAGACACTAGGCGTCGCATGGCTCCTCTTGCCCAGGCAGTTTTCACAATTCCCCAAAAGCCCCAGGGAGTGCGACCAGCTTCCCAGTGAGGTGGTTGGAATCCACCCTAGCAGGAAAAAATTTTACAGTACGGAGACATATTAGAGGAAATGTATTAAAATTGCAGAGGAAGTGATAAAAGAGGATTAGACCCCAAAATATCAGAGACCGCAGGAACTTGTACTGAGTGTTTATGATTTTGCTGCATTTCAGAAGCTGAAAGAATAAACTCCTAAGGATAATTCTTTGATCAACTGCCTTAATATCCTTTCTCCAAAATATCAGGCCTAACACTGCTCTGCCTCTGTATGCAGAATTCAGATGGGACATTTGCTGTTTGAAGGGGAAGTTAAAAAGCTTTTTTTATCATCCTAGTTCCGGTTCTGTAGAGAGGGAAATACAGAACTCTGGACTCTCATCTTGGCAGGGAAGTGCAGAAGGAGCCAGCTTTCCAATCCATCATGCTCCCAGAACATGGCAATGGATTAGCTCATTCTAAAAGCTGAGATTTTAACTGAAACCAGGCTGTTTGTGCTGCTCAGAGCTGATTGCCAGGTTCAGTCCGTTTCTATATACGAGGAGTTCCCCATCTCTAGATTTACTTCATGCCAGCTTGGAATGCATGTCATTGCACTGGATGGATTTTTATCGTGTTTTAAAAATAAACATTTGATTGAGGTAGAAAAGGAAACCCATTGTTTTGCAGGGAGAGAGAAATTTACCTGTAATTGACTGGCCAGCGGACCATCCACATCCGATGGTAGGACAAGGAGGTGACTGAGAAGCAGGTGACCAAGGTTAAAGTATAGAAGGTGGAGACAAAGACCTTGCAGAGGCCTTCACTCCATTCATAGTCTGAGCGCTGCCGCCGGAGCTCGATCACAGAGTACATAGTAATGGGGATGGCTATGTTAAGGATGTGAGTCCCAGCCAGTGTGCAGATAAGGAACTCCAGGGGCTTCCATTTCTTCTGCTTGGCACTTACACTCAGAATCCCCCAGGTGTTGGCTAGAACGGAGACCCCTGAGCAGATCAGCCAAGCTACCGCATTGTTGTGTAGTCTCTGATCATCATTCATGGTGGAGGATGGAGGCACCTTCAGATGAGGCAACTTGTGGATGACGTACAAGGAAGAAGGAGGGAAGTAAATACATCCTACAGCAGAGTACAATCCATCCAGGGCGCCTTAGGGAGGGATCGCTCGTTGCAGGGGAGGACCCAACACCAAATGACTCCGGAACCTGCAGGAATACAGAGGGTCTGGCAGGTTAAAAGCATCTCTCATATGTTTTGTCCGTTGTTCCTACTGCTGCGTGTGCAATGGATGTGCAGCTGAACGCTGCCGTCACCAGTGTGGATCCCTCCAAGACAATGGGGAGGCAAACGGGCAGGGCAAGCTGGCACTGTGGCTCCCCATGTGGCTAACACCGAGGGTATCAGGGCTGTCAATCCAGCACTTTCCCCCAGTACTAACATCACCCAACCCAACACCCTTTCATGGCCAGTCACAAGATGCTGGGAGCTTGGGTAAAACCCAGGAATAAATATTAGACTGCAGGCTACCGTGGAAGGCCACCGACTCCACAGCAGGTCTAACCAGCACACGGGGGGTGCCGCTCCACACAGTCGGCTTCGTTTGCACAGCCCCCTCCCCGCCCTCCCTCCCAGACCTAGACTGACCCCCGGAGGTGTGTGACTGGCAGGGTCTGGCAGCATTGGGCTTGCTACCCCATGTTTAAATAGGTGTGAATGCAAACACTTGGGGGAAGGGGTGGAGTGGGGGAGGAGCCTGGGACAGAGCTGGGGGTCAAGCCCCTCCTCTCCCTCCCCCCCGGCACTTTTGAAAGTCAGTGCCTGTGCCAGGGGACTGTGACTCCATGTTCAGTGCCTGAGGAGCCCACACTTCGTGCAGTTGGATGGTGAAATCTAAGTTCAGAACTCAAAGCCACTCCGGGGTTTGTGCCCTGGTTTCTCACAGTCTGCCCTGAGGTTGGTACTCACACTCTTGCATCGCCATTGGGAGCGTCACATGCACAATGTCTTGTGGCAGAACACCCTGCATCCCAGAGACGCGTGGCACAGCACAGCAGCTCTGTCCATGGGCCACCCAAGATGTGTGCATGGCAGAAGCGCTGGAGTTCTTATTCTTCCCCCAATTATGAGACAGAACCTGAGAGTCTGAGACTATCCTGAGCCAGGTTCCTGCTGTGCAGCTGCCTGCAGCAGGGCAGGGCCTGGGAAGGCCTGTAAAATCACTGCACTTAACAGAGAATGAAGTGATGGGCCTAGGAACTCTGGTTCTGGAGGTCAGCTGACTTTCAGCAGATGCTGGAATCCCGATAGCCCAACACATACCAGTGCATCACTGTCGGGGGCTTGTGAGCCCAGACTCAGACAGAGACAACAGCAGCTTAGCTACAAGGAGCTTTACTTGTGGTTCAGTGTCTGCACCCCTAGGAAACAAGGGAATCTTATCGAAGGGGGAAGAGAGTGTTTGTGTGCATCGCTCTTTGGGTTGTAGTAGCCACAGCAATACCAGTGGCAGAAGAAAATTGCTACATATTCTGTCACTAGTTGAGATTTGTTTTGTTTCTTAATGTTTCCTTATCAAGACTAGTTTGGGGAAAATCAAGAAAGTTTGGGGAAAATCAGGAAAATGTACAATTTCTACAGATGTCCCTCCAAAAGCAGCAACTTGATATTTGGTTAATTAAAAAAAAACCTCTCTCTATCATGCACTTGAAGTTAATTTTGTATTGTATTCTCTTCAGACTCTGCTTAATGAATCGTACTTGATGATAAGTATTTGACATTAGCTGTCACAATGTGATTCACTGTTTAATCTGAGAAGTGTTTTGCTACAGTTACAGAGACTTAAAAAAAATAAGATACGTTTTTCATTAAAATACTTGCAACCCCCGAGACTCCAGTGCCTGGAAACCAAGATCATCAGCACCACCATGTGCTGCTTCCTCAGTGAGGCATAGACCCACACCCCAGCATTCGCCAGGCCAGGAAAGTAATCGCGCCCCTGGAGCAGTGGCCCTGCTACACTCCAGTAGCCTGGGTGCTCCAGCTTGCTCAGCCTCACAGACATTTCTAAACATTAAATTTCTTAGTTAAAGAGAAAGTAAAATGTACAGTGACTAGAGTGAAATCCCTGCAAGCTGCATGGATGCTTTTCAAAGACACCATAACAGAAGCCCAACTTAAATGTATACCCCAAATAAAAAACACAGGAAAAGAACTAAAAAAGAGCCACCCTGGCTTAACAACCACGTAAAAGAAGAAATGAGACATAAAAAGGCATCTTTTAAAAAGTGGAAGTCAAATCCTAGTGAGGTAAATAGAAAGGAGCATAAACACTGCCAAATTAAGTGTAAAAATGTAATAAGAAAAGCCAAAAAGCAGTTTGAAGAAAAGCGAGCTAAAAACTCCAAAGGTAATAACAAAATGTTTTTAACTACATCAGAAGCAGGAAGTCTGCTAAATAAGCAATGGGGCCCTGGATGATCAAGATACAAAAGGAGCACTTAAAGACGATAAAGTCATTGTGGAGAAACTAAATGAAATCTTTGCTTCAGTCTTCATGGCTGAGGATGAGATTCCCAAACCTGAGCCAGCTTCTGTAGGTGACAAATCTGAGGAATTGTCACAGACTGAAGTGTCACTAGAGGAGGTTTTGGAATTAAGTTTATCAATTAACAGTAACAAGTCACCTGGACCAGATGGCATTCACCCAAGAGTTCTGAAAGAACTCAAATGTGAAGTTGCGGAACTATTAACTAAGGTTTGTAACCTGTCCTTTAAATCAGCTTCTGTACCCAATGACTGGAAGTTAGCTAACGTAATACCAATACTTAAAAAGGGCTCTAGAGGTGATCCTGGCAATTACAGACCAGTAAGTCTAATGTTGGGCAAATTAGTCGAAACAATAGTTAAGAATAAAATTGTCAGACACATAGAAAAACATAAACTGTTGAGTAATAGTCAACATGGTTTCTGTAAAGGGAAATCTGTCTTAACTAAGCAGTTAGTCTTTGAAAGGTCCAGCACAACTTGGAGCAAGGGGGCATCCAGCTGACATAGTTGATTAGATTTCCAAAAGCCTTTGACAAGGTCCTTCACCAAAGGCTCTTATGTAAATTTAAGCTGTCATGGGATAAAAGGGAAGATCTTTCATGGATTGAGACATGGTTTAAAACACAGTTGGAACAAAGGGTATGAATAAATGGTAAATTTTCAGAATGGAGATGGGTAAACTAGTGGTTTCCCCAAGGGTCAGTCCCAGGACCAATCCTATTCAACTTATTCATAAATGATCCAGATAAAGGGTAAACAGTGAGGTGGCAAAGTTGCAGATGATACTAAACTGCTCAGATAATTAAGACAAAAGCAGACTGTGAGAACTTCAAAAAGTTTCACAAAACTAAGTGATTGGGCAACAAATGACAATGAAATGTAACGTGAATAATAGTAAGTAATGAAGAGGAAAATACCCCAACTATCATACATACGATAGGGCTATTTAGCTACAACTAATCAGGAAAGAGATCTTGGCATCTACAGTGTGGAAGCTCTGAAAGATGTCCACGCAGTGCGCAGCGGCCGTCAAAAAGCAAACAGGATATTAGAATCATTTAAAAAAGGAATGAAGAGAAAAAGATGAAAAGATCTTATTGCCTTTATATAAATCTATGGTGCATCCACATCTTGAATACGTGGTTACAGATGTGGCTCTTGTCTCATAAAAGATATATTGACAGAAAGGTTCAGAGAAGGGCAACTAAATGATTAGGGGAACAGTCCTATATGAGAAGAGTAAGGAGGTAGGACTTTCAGCTTGGAAAAGAGGAGACTAAGAGGGGATATGACAGAGTCTATACAATCATGAGTGATGTGAGAAAGTGATATAAGGAAAAGTATTTACTGTCCCACAATGTAAAAACTAGAGCACCAAATGAAATTAATGGGCAGGGCTTAAAAACAATAAAGGGAAGTTCTTCTTCGCACAGCGCACAGCAACTTTGTGGAACTCCTTGCCTGAGGAGGTTGCGAAGGCTGGGACTATAACAAGATTTAAAAGAGAACTAGATAAATTCATGGAGGTTGAGTCCATTAATGGCTATTAGCCAGGACGGGTAAGGGATGGTGTCCCTAGACTCTGTTTGTCAGAGGGTGGAGATGGATGGCAGGAGAAAGATCACTTGATCATAACCTGTTAGGTTCATTCCCTCTGAAGCACCTGGCACTGGCTTGTCGGTAGACAGGATACTGGGCTAGATGGACCTTTGGTCTGACCCAGCAAGGCTGTTCTTATGTAACACCACTGTTCCGCACTCCTGCCGTTTGAACTGAAATCACAGCTCAAAAGAGTCTGTATGACCAATACCTGCATCTGACGAAGTGGGTATTCACCCACGAAAGCTCACGCTCCAAAACGTCTGTTAGTCTATAAGGTGCCAGAGGATTCTCTGCTGCTTGTATGACCAATAACGCCCCGCCTGGGGGTCTGCCCTCTCAGCTCCCCCCAGCAGGTGCGTCCACCCCCGGAGACCCTCTGTAAGCATCTCCTTGTCACAGTCTTTGCAGGTGCTCAGAAGCCCGGCAATGGCTGAAGCTGCAGCTGGAGCCCAGGATGACACACATCCCAGCTCAGGGGCAGCAGGATGGTGCATGGGGATGAACATGACCGAGTTGCCTGCTCGCCTGCCACAGGCCAACGCCCATGCTCCTGACCCAGGAACTCCTGGCCTTCATTTTCATCCTTCCTTGTGCACCCAAAGCAGGACTAAGCACCCCATGAGAAGGAACCACAGGAGTCCCAGGGGCAGCAGCAGCACAGGAAGCCCTGGAGCATGGAGTCTTGGCAATAACATCCCACTGAAATGCATGGTGCAGCTCCCAGAGCTGTTGTTTCAGGCTGCCCACAGGCTCAGGAGGGCACCACCACACCAGTTACCCTGGATTTCTATTGCCAAGCTTCCCTTCACAGCCACAAAAACTAAAACTTTCATTTAAAAAGAAAAGGCAAGTGGGTAGTTTGAACTTATCACAAGACTCCAGGAGCTGGGGCCTTTGTCACAGAGATCTACAGTGCGCCTGTCTTAATTTGGCCTGGCCTGCATCAGGTGCTGCTGAGCTGACAGCCCCCTGGTGTGAATGAGGAGGGTGCTGTGGTACAGGGGGCCTGGACTCAGGGACTTGCTTCTCTCCTGGGTTTGTCAGCCCCCTTCAGGATGAGACTCACTTGTTTTTACAAGCTTCCATGTAGGTTGGGACCGTGTTTTAATGGGGTCTTTGGGGTTGGGGAGATTTTGCCTTTCCAGGAGGTGTGGGTCTCATTTGCAGTTCCTATTTTCAACGGCTGTAATGTGCAGAGTGTTTGAAGGGGACCCTGGGAAATCTAAATACATAAACACACACTAAAAATAGAAAACCAAGTCAGAGCTGCTTGGGGGCTCTGTGGCTCATCCTTAGCCTGAGACGGGAAGTCAGGGGTAACACGGGAATTATTTTACAGATGCCTGGTGAAATCCAGCCACATTTGTTAAAAATACACTTAGAATATTGAAAATATGTGGCTATTTCTGCAGAGGATACAGTATCTCCCTCTCTTTTTTGACTGCCATGGCAACCCAACTATTATCAAGGGTGTATATGTATATTCAACCAAATGCCTCTTCCAGCAGTTCGGGTGCAACCAGCACAAGTCTGAACCCTCAAATATGTATCATATCAGACAAACCCAACTGGGACACATTCTTTTGCACAAGACAAACATTAATTTTGACCCCTTACAGAGAGGGGAAATCATTGCCCTTTAAAAGGATGCAAGGCAAGGTGCTATAATTAGACTCCTTGTGAATAAACCCAAGCCAGGAATCTGAATTCCATCCAGAACACTAACCCCCTTAGCATTTCACGTTCACATTCCTTATGCAGGACACCTTGATTTCAGGCCTCCTGGACTTCTTTGGCAGCCTAGCACCCATTTCAGCAGCACACAACGGTGCAAGCAGATGGATTCCCTTGCACTGTTGCAAATCTATACAAAGAAGTGGTGAAACGTTAGGTGTTGTGGCTTCACCAAAGCACAGAAACCTCACCACTTGCATGATTTAAACCTGGGCTGGGCAGAGCACTGAAGGGAAAGATTCAACCCGTGCAGAAGGAGGAACTGGAAAGAAAGGACCTTAGACATCTTTCCCACCTCTAGCTTGCGGTTATTAGACAAGTGGAAAGTGAGGAACTTTCATTTGTGCACTACGATTTCATCAACACTCCCCTTCACCTAGAAATACTATTAACAATTCTGTACTTATACCCAGAACACTCATGTTTCTGGATTTTACCAATAAAAGCTGATAAGACGACATCAAAGACTACGCCAGGAAAGGAAGAAGGATTGTGATTAAGATGCTGGGTGGGGCCCAGGAGATCTACGTTCAACTCCTGCCGCTGCCACAGACTCCAAGTGACTTTGGGCAAGTCACAGGCTCCCTGTGTCTCAGATCTGAAGAACAGGGACCGCGATGCTCTCTGCCGCCTACCCCTTTCGTGTCTTGTGTATTTAAACTGTAAGCTCTTTGAGGCAGGAGCTGTCCTGCTATGCACAGTTGGTAAAGTACTAAGCCTTGATATTGCTGGGCCTCCGAGCACTCCTGGAACACCGCTATAAACCATTTCCCAGTTTGTGTTTAAATGAGCTCAGAGAATAACCAATTTTAGCTATTTAACATGACATTTTTGTTTTTCAGCTTTCCCATTGGATTATGTCCCCAAGTGTGCTGTTGAAAGGTTAAATATATTCAGCGACAGAGAAAGCAGGAAGATGAAATTTGCAAATTTTTGCTTTCTGTAGGTTAAGCAAGGGAGTCTTTTCTGAGCTGAAAGTTGTAATGGGGAGCAGGGCTTTGGAGCTGTGCTCCGGCTCCACCCCAGCTCCAGGCAAAAACCCGCAGCTCCACTGCTCTGGAGCTGCTCCACGCTCCACTCCGGGCTCCGCTCCAAAGCCCTGACAGGGAGTGAAATCTCGACTAAGATACCTTCAATGCTTCTTCCCCTCCAAACTGAATTGAAATACAGCTTGTAGGGAACTCAAAGTTTATTTTATGCAAACACTGGATTTCAGAAAAGAAAAGAAAAAAATATCAATAAAATCCAAAGGTATTTAACTCCATTTCCACGGCTTGCTTTTCTGGCAGGACAGACTAGGTCATCCAGGAATGCTAGTATCAGAGTCCCGGGCCCTTCATAAGGAAGATCTGCAGCTAATATAGATGTTTATGGTGCATCCCTCTCCCCTTCCTGCTGGTCCCTGACTGCCAGGATGATCACAAAAGCTAGAAATGGAAGACAGCCAGTGGATCATGCAGTCCAGGTCAGTCAATCACCCCTTGTGTGAGAGAGGTGTACGCGTGTGTGTGTGTCACTTTTTCCTGTGTTGGGGGGATAGGGGTGTGTGTGTCACCTCTTCCTGTGTGTGTGTGGGGGGAGGAGGTTGAGGGGCTGTCACCCCTCCCTGCGTGAGCCCTAAAGCCTTAAAGATAAGACAGTAAATAAAAAGAATCCAACTACGCAGAATTTCTTTTTAACAGGGGCTCCATCATCTTGATGTTAATCTGAACGTTCATACTGCATGGTTCTGATTGATTGCCAATGAACTCACTTCAATACGAGTAATTTTACCAGTTTTCAGCACAGGGAAATAAGGTCACCCTATGCAAACGAAGAAGGTTGAAAACCACTGCTCTATGTCCCACAAGATAGCCGATCCCAAGTTCTGTCCTCAGCGGTTTCAACTAGTTTGGCTGAGATCGCGTCTCAGAAGATCAATCACCCTGGCAGCTCGTACTCACAGACTGAAGGAATCGTTTGGATCATCTGCACTCCAGCTGCAGTTTCAAAAGATCATTGCCTGATCCCTAAACAGGAAAACTCCTGCTTGTTTTGCTTTCTAGGGTGAGAGAGTTTGAGGCCAGAAGGCACCATATAGATCATGTAGTCTGACCTCCCGTGTATCCCAGGACACCAGCACCACCCTGCACCCGCACACTAAGCCCAACACGGAAATGGGGCCAAAGTGTTACAGCCCCCAGGAGACTCGACTGTGATGTGTAAGGATACGATTTCCCTCCATGATTCCTTCAGCATGAGCACTCGGGGCAGCGGCAGGAAACGGGCTTGGGGAACAGCAGCACCTGTGCCTGAGGCATGCACGAGGCATCTGCCTCTTATTTAGGGGCCCAAAGCTGAAGCTTCTGAGCAAGGAAGGGCAGAGCCCCAGTCAGTCCACCCATGATGCTCCAGGACAAGCCTGTGACAGAGGCTAGGCCCAGAGAAGCCATCGGCTCGATTTGGGCCTTCTGAACGGACTCATTATCCCAAAAGAGATGGAGTTTTGCTTTAGCTTTGAGAGACTGGTGAGGGAAATTGAGGCAGCGGCTGCAGTACTGTGGCAACAAGGCAAGGCCCTCTCACTCTAACTGAGTGCTGGTATAACCAGGTCAGCCGCTGGCCAGCGACCTACACTCCGGTCCCATGCAACGCACAAGAGCCACAGGGCCACCCTTCCTGCTTGATTGTTCCCCATGAGGGCTGCATCCGGAGTGACACCAGCTAAAGTCAGTGGAGACGTTCTGTCTAAGGAAGCAGAGACTTGGATGAACACTCCAGAGAGGCGCATCCTCGCCACGTGTTCGTACAGCACCACAGAGAGGAACAGTACATTATCATGCGGCGGTGGCAAAACATTGCAGGCCATCCAAACAGTGCGGCAGCATTACACAGCCTTTGAAAGCAGAGAGCTTGGACCTGGGCCATTTATCATGACAACTAATCACGTGCAGCTTCACAGCCCAGAAACTCAGATGCTGGGAGCGAGCCACGTTCTTTCTGGGTTTGTCTTTTCCAGTTTGCTTTCATTGCTATCAGGTTTTATTTAGAACACAGTGATGGCTAAAAGTAACCCCTGAGACTGCACGCTGGCAAGTGCCTTTCTGTACGAAAGCAGCGCAGGAATGCACCGTGATGGGGATGGCTTCGCCACACACTCACATCCCACTGGACAAGATGGGATTTTCCCAATTTAGGGCATGGAGCAGCCAGCAAGGCTGGGGGTTTGGTCAGACAGGAACTGACGGGGGGAGTTTAGGGAACAGAGCTGGTCGTAACTCAACCCCTCTTCACTTTAATGTAGTCATGCATCACCCTCCTGAGCAGATATGAGTGGTGCACTCAGTTCTGTGCTTTGATTTCCCAGTCTTCTGTTCAAACACACTCTATACCCCCCCCAAGTGTCGTTCCCCCCTCCCCCAGAAAACACACCTTTCCCTGAAGCAGGGCTTCTCACAACCCCCCCCCCCTCACACACACACGTCGTCCTCCGCCCCGCACACACACACACACACACCCCTATCCCTGAAGCAGGGCTTCTCACAGAGGACATGTCGTAATGAGCTTCAGGGGTCAGTCGTGAGTCCAGTACTAGTCAACATTTTCATTAATGACTTGGATAGTGGGTGAAAAGTAAGCTTATGAAATCTGCAGATGACACCACGCTTGGAGGGGTTGCAAGCACTTTGGAGATCAGGATTAGAATTCTAAACAACCTTGACAAATTGGAGAATTGGTCTGAATTCAGCAAGATGAAATTCAATAAAGACTAGGAAAAATCATATGCACAACTACAAAATGGGGAATAACTGGTGAGGTGATAGTGCAGCACTGCTGGAAAACATCTGGGGGTTACACTGGATCACACACTGAATGAGAGTCAACAACGTGATGCATCTGCAACAAAGGCTGGTATCATTCTGGGGTGTGATCCAGTTAACCCCCAGATGTTTCACATAACAGGAATGTTGCGTGAAAGCCATGGGAGGTGGTGGTCTCGCTGTGCGCAGCACTGGTGAGGCCCCAGCTGTGGACTTTAGAAAGGTTGTAGACAAATTGGACAGAGACCAGAGGAGAACAACAAAAAGGATAAAAGGTTTAGAAAACCTGACCTGTGAAGAAAGGTTAAAAAAACTGGGCATGTTTAGTCCTGAGAAAAGAGACCAAGGAGGAATCTGATACTCTTCTCAAACACGTCAAGGACTGTTATAAGGAGGACGGTGATCAGTTGCACTCCATGTCCACAGAAGCAATGGGCTTAATCTGCAGCAAGGGAGATTTAGGTTAGATATTAGGGAAGTTAAGCTCTGGAACAAGCTTCCAAGGGAGGTTGTGGAATCCCCGTCACTGGAGGTTTTTAAGAACAGGTTGGACAAACACCTGTCAGGGATGTCTAGGGTTACCTGGTCCTGCCTCAGGGCAGAGGTTGGATTTGACGATCTCTTGAGGGCCCGTCCAGCCCTGCATTTCTGTGATTTCTGCAGAGCTGGGAGTCACAGCACAGCAGCCTTGTGCCAGAGGGAGTCATTTCCTGGCTTCTCTTTGAAGCTATTCTTGAAGATGCAAGGGTTGCAGCTGCTGCGCTCAGCAGGCCAGTCCTAATGCTGCACATGCTGTAACCTATTTTCCATCAAAGAGAACCCCTGCCTGTCTCACAATCTGTCTGCCAGTCACAGCACAATGCTCCCCAGATACTGCACATCTTGGTAAAGATTCATCTCCAGGAGCCACAAGGAGCAGAGAAGCTCAGTGCAGTCAGGCCCTAAAAGAGGGTCTGGGCGGACACACACCAAACTATCTGTGGATAATTCCCTCCAAGAGCAAGCTGGTCTAAATGGTGACAGGCTGATCACTCACTCCTGCTCCCAGACAATGCCTGGCCACCAGGGAGGAGTTCCAAAATGAACAGCTCACAATTGCCCAAGTGCAACCATTTGTTTGCAGCCTCCTTTAGAGCACCAAGTGGTGGCAGGCCAGGGGCAATCTGGACATTAGGTCAGGCCCAATGGATCTGTGACAATTCCTGTGTTACTAATCCATAGGATGAAAGCCAACAGGATTCCTTTTGATTGCCACAGGATGAATGAAACTGAGAGGCAGACCTCAGCCAAGCTGCAGGGAGCTATTCTTGGTTTTCCATCTGAACAAAGCTGTATTTTCTTTCTTAAAAGTTAACTATGGAAAAATAAACAAACTGTACAGACTGCTGTGCTGTTTGTCATACAACACCAGTCCCCACACTCCAGACAGTGTACAGCAGCCAGCGGTAAGTTACACCTTGCATTAAACAACACAAAAGTGAGTGGAGGGGCTAAGCCAGAGGCGCAGAATCAGGAAATTCAGAGTTCACTTAGGCAGGCAGTACGCCATAACCATGTGCTGTGGAGAGAGCTCTTGCAATGTCTAGTGCGCTTAGACAGACAGAAGATAGAATTTCAGCCGCAACGCAGAAATTCTCCCTTTCGGCGGCACTGGTACTTTGTGCATCACTTGGCAGTTTAATTTTCCTTTGGGGTGTTTTGACACTTGAGAAGGGTAGAAGGGGAAGAAGTCAGAAGACAAAAAAAGAATTAAGTGTCCACCAAGAGTGGATCTTCCAGACCAATTACAGACCCTTACAAATACAGGTTCCCAAGCAGATTGGCCAGATCCTTGGTCTTCACAGAGTTCAGGTGTCACCATCACAATGGCAATGATAAAACACCTTCCAAACTCTGAGCCCCACGAGGAAGCTGTGATGGAGCAACGTAACTGGCAGCCAGGGGTATGTCCCCTCTGTGGACAGAGACGTATCCACGTGAGTCCCATTAACATCCATGGGAATCCCATAGCTAATCCCTACACATGGCTGAAGACTCATTCTTCCCCCTCTTGCCTCCTGCCACCAGTAACAAGAGCACAGGGTAAATGCACAGCTAGGACATCTCTGTTTTGTAATTGCCATTTAGCTGTAAGAAAAGGCAGCGGTGCCACACAGTGCAGTCCTGGGAATGAGTGAGACTTGAGTGTATGAAAGATTCATTATTCACTAAAGATCTGTAATAATCCCCTTGACATTAGCTGAATGACACGTATTTAACCACGCACAAGCGCTGTTTGGGTTCCAGAATGGCTTACCCACGTACACAGTGGAAGGACAGGCTGGGGTGTAATTTCCATCAGCTCATGTCTGCAAACACATTTTAAGCATGAGCAAGCAAAGGGCCCCGTTGTATAACCCTCCAGCTGGGTTTGCACTTCATTCTTTCGTGCAATCTCAATTTTCCACCTGTCATTCAAGCTAAGCATTCTACACATACAAGCACCCTGCTTACTGGTCCATGCATTACTGACGCAGGCTGCAGCCCAAACCCAGGCATCACCCCTCTTGTATGCTCTTACTAAGGGCTACTAGCACCACTGGCCCACACCCTGTTGCACAAGGAAACAAGTCTCCAACCAAGGACTCCTCTTAGCAACATCTCCCAACATCATCCCTGCTTCCTGCAAGCCCTAAATTAGTGGGAAACCAAGCAGATAATGAGAAAGAAAAGTTAAAATAAATAGGGATTTAAGAAAATAACTCACTGGAAAACCCTCCCACAAAGGAGAAGGTTATTCATTCCCTATCTGCATGTCCAAACCATGAATGTAGAAGACAACCAAAAGCACAGGCACTAGTGGTCAAAGAGGGTGGAGCCACACAGGGCTGATCGTGGGATCTGTAGGAGTGGCACAGGATTCTCCGTGGCATTTCCAGGGAAATCTGATGCTCTGCAGAGGGTGCAGAGCAAGTCCTGCTATATCTTGGAATTCTCCACCCTCCTTGGCCAGCAGCTGACTGGCCACAGAATAGGATACAGTCCAGCCTGGCACATCTAAGTTCCTGGCTCCAAAGCAGTAGGTTGGTTCAAAAGCTATTATCAGACAACTAATCTGGGGTCTGCCAGGCAAGATTTCTCCATGATTTCAGAAGGTTGGACGTGAAACCAAGAACGGCTTCAACAGACGGCCAGAACTTTGGGAGTTATATTCTCTCTGCACACGTGCGCACGCACACGCACACATGCGCAGATGCGCAGACACCCAAACCAGAAAGGGCCTTCCTTGGACTGAGTTAAAGATGGGACAAGTCGTTCAGGGAAGACAGAGTGGGGGATATGGGAGGGTGGCAGGAGAACGCAACCCATGGCAGCCCAGGTGAAAGATATCGATTTTGTTCCTAACGTCCCTTTGGTGCTAAATTAACACTACAGCTCCATTGACTGCAGGCTCACAGAAAGGGCCAGTTTCATGCATATCAGAGAAACACACAGTTTTTAGTCTCCATGCTCTCTGCCAGGAAACTCCACTTATCATGCCTTCATAACTTCACCTTGCCAAGGTGCCAGCTGGACTATGCACATTCTATTAAAAAGGGAGTCTCCTAGTCAGTCCTCAGAAGGTTGATATGAGGTTCTGAACCTCTTAGCAAAGCGAAGTGCTTGTAACTCCCTGGGCGCAGCACTGACAAACCCTTTCAAACTGCAGATGTTTGGAACCTAGTGGTGACGAGGCTCTTAAGTGCTGTTCTCAGCTGATGTAAGAAGGTGGCTCCTCTCATGCTGCCAGCAAGACGCAAACGAACTGTGAGACGTTTGGCTCTGTGAAAAATCACAACACTGGGAATCATTTTTTCAGAAAGAAAAATAGAGGAAAATCACCAGTGGCTTTTCCGCCTTCTGCAGCAGCTACATGAGAAGTGACACAAGAACTTGCTGTATCCTCCTAGCTCGGGAATAGATGCCAACACCCACCAGCCTGCTCTGGAAGCTGGATAGGACTTAGTAACTTGACCTGCGGCAGAACAGGGGGAAGGAGGGGAGGTGCTTACTCCTGCTCTCCACTCTCGAGAGCCATGTCTTTGTTAGTAGCATTTCTTTATATTTCTGTGGCAACCATAGGCCCCAAAAGAGCCTGGCGCTCCACTGAGCAAACCAGTAAAGCAAAGCCAGGCACTGCCTGGAGAACTCAAAGGCCAGGATTATGGCAAGATGCCACAGGTGGTTGACAAACACAGGAGGGGCAGCTTCAAGGGAGCCACTGCAGCTTTACACCAGTGGAGTAACAGAAGAATCTGGCCCCAAGACACCAACAATAAGCTTAAAAGCATTTTGTTGCCAAATCTGACAGCCGGGCCAGGTGCTGCTCGGCGTATGGAGCAGCATCTCCATCACTCATCCTCTCTCCTCACTGGATCTGAGGGCAGCCACTCCTCCCAAGCCTGGCTGGGCGGGCGAGCTGCTGCACCAATCGGGTGCTAGGAAGCACTAAACGCACAGCAGTCACTGCCGGCCAAAGGAAGCCTGCGTGCATTAGCTCTGTCGCGTTTGCCATCTTCAGATGCTTTGAGCCAGAGATCCAGAATCCCCTGCTGAACATCACTTCCCCCGATTGCACGGCCAGCAGCTGCCTGGCCAGCAGGGAACTCTTGAGAGGGCAGCAGGAGAAATCCCAGAGCAGGGGTCTGGCAATTATTTTACTAGGGCAACAAGACAAAGCCATCCATCTGGACCAACGGAGATGAGAACAGACAAGAACAAGCAGATCTTCTTGTAAATGCTGCCTCCATTTCTAATATCCTGAAGTCAGAGAGCCACCACCACCGGCATTTCCCATTTTAAAAAATAAAATGCTTTTGCTCTCTGGCTGCTATAGTTATGGACATGTGACAGAGCTGTAGTTATTCTGTACTGTATGGCCATTGCATTACCTGGGCTATATTAGTATTGATCAGCTACAGCTGCTGTTTTTGCAGATCTCATTAAATACTAAACTAAAATGATGCCAATATTATCCACTCTGAAAACATACCCCGAAGAGGCTAACGAAACACAGCGACCATTTTAATTATTTAGGCAGTGCCATAACTGCCCCAGCACATTAACTCAAGAAGTGATGAAGAGAAATGACTGGCACAAAAGCTCTCCTCCGAATGAACGGAATGTCTTTTGCAACAATGCAATGTCGGGACGACCTGAGTTCAGGCTCCTTGACCTGTGGGCCAGCAGGGGCAGCTGCCAAGCCCTGAGGAAGGAAGAGGTCCCGATCATTTTAGGCTGAGCTCTGGCTGACATTCATGCAGCACTCATGGAAATCATCTTCAGATCTCCTCAGCAAGGGCACTTGCAATGAGGGGCCTTTACTGAGGTGAGGAAATGGGGCAGGATCCTCCCAGGTGTCACTGCATAGTAGGAAAATGCACTATTGCAGTTCATCAAAATTACTATCCAGTGTCCTGGGCTGGTGGTGTCTTCCTCTCTCTTCAGCCGGTCTGAAAGAGACTGTCAAGAAATACCTTCTCGGGACTTGGGCATTTCTCTGGTAGCCCCTTAGGACACCTTGATTCTGCAGTCGGGAGTAATCAAACAGCTGAATGAGACTGCTCTCCTCTGTAAAGCGCTTTGAGATGCACTGATAAAAGGCTCTCTGTAAGAGCTGGGGATTATTGTTTCAATAAAGCAGCTTATTCCCATCTTGATGCATGCTGCAAACTGCCATATGTACACAAACGTGTTTCATGTGTGCCTAGAGAATAGAGACTAACCCTAGGGCTGCAACAGATTCCTCACAGTCATTTACTTCAAATTACTTCCAGTCCAAACAAAACAGCAGCTAAATAGTGCTGGAGTAGGCAGATATTAAGTTAGATGTAACTAAATTCACTAGGTGCAACCTCTTCTTTCTGTGGTTCACATGGGTATGAACAAAGATTCACAGTGTGTGGAAGCTGCCAAGAATACAAGCTTGTCTTTTGTTTGTTAGTTTGGTTTTGGAGGGGAAGGCCCAGAAAAAGAGTAGAAGAAATATTTAAAAATGACAGTCTTTTAAGAAACAAACGTTACTTATTTCAAACACAGAGGCAGAGAGGAGGCCTTCTTTCCTGCATGTGGCTGCTAACCAAAACTGCCAAAGCTCTGATGCGTTTTAATGCAGTGTCTATTGCAGCAACATCAGGGCACTGGAACAATTCAGAGACATCAAAGCCTGTCAACCAGAGGCAATCAGTTCTCGCCTCTACAGAGCCAAATCCTGCATCTCTGCAGTGTTCATGCTCCCACTGCAGGGAAAAGGATCTGAAGGTTTTCACCCATATGCCTGCTCTGAAATGTAATTAACAGACTGACTAATCCAACACAAAGGTGAATCCAAGTAATTTTAGAGCATAAACCATTAAGAGCTTTTACCAAAGGCCATTTTCACTTGCAAGAGATTATTGCATGCTTCAGAAGGGTCCCTATTTTCAGCTCCAGACAGGGGAGAGAAACCTCATTCTCAACAACACCATTGTAACCAGCACATGCAGGGAGCCTCATCTCATCCTCACCTGTCCACATGTGTGAGATGTCACCTACACTGCAAGAGGAATTCAATTTGCACACTAGGTAAGTGGAGAGTCTTTGCTGGCTGAGGAGCACACTGGCTGTAGGAAAAGCTTGTCAGAACCAAAGCTTAGGCTGACATGTATTTTTCAAGTCGGGTGGTCTAAACTGCAGTCTACACTGCAGAGGTGCTGTGAATATGCTGACTACAGCAAGAATAGCTGCAGGCTTGTATCTGGTTACTGGAGCATTTAACGATGGAGATACACACAGGAGTTTATGGCAGGATGTTCCATTTGTGCACACCTAGCACTAAGATTATCGGTGGCATGTATTCTTGTAATCTGTACCACCTGCCTCATGGGCTATGTTTACTTGTGGCAGACTCTCCGTCTCTGGGGTCAGAGCAAAGGCTACCACACACCTCTGAGTCCTTGTTTCTACCCTGGAATCCTTGCTGGAGCCTGGATAATGCCTCTGGGCAAGGCCAATACCAGACAAGCATCATGGAAGTTTTTGTGATTCTAGCGGGACAGTTCCTAGAATCACAGCAGTTACAGATGGAAATGACCTATTAGATATTCTAGTCCATCTCTGGAAATACAGGACTCTTCCCTATTGTACCTCTTCTAGTGTTTCCTCTAGTTTTAAGTTCACCGAGTGGCAGTACTTTTACCCCTTCCACTGCAAGGATATGGGCATCAGTAATGTTGGGCCCCCCTTTGCACAGTGCTTTGAGATCTACAGAGGAAACAGATTCATAGTCTAGTCAAGGCCGGAAGGGAATCATCCAGTCTGATCTGCAGAACACAGGCAGCGATTTCACCCAGTTACCTGGTGTTGAGCTCAATAACTGAACATGTGATACAAGCTGTATTCATATGCTGTTCCGCAGACCCAGAGAGCTCACTGCTATTAATATTCATCAACACCCTCCTTTCTCACACCAATAATTCCTCTATCTTCTCGGCGGACTATCACACCTCACTTGGATTTATCCAAGCTGTACATTCTTAGCTATATTTACTCCATACTCCTCAGCCAAGCCCCTCGCCCGAGTATCTCTGAACTCCCACCAGTTTGCCAATATTTCCCAGCAACACGATGTCCAGAACTGACCTCTGAATTAGATGTGATTGCACCAGAGCAGCACAGAGCAACCATTGGCTCCTTCTCCAGTGCCATGCTGTCTCTTCACATGCAGCCCCAAAGTAACCTGGCCTGCTCGGCAGCCACCCCACAGCACAAACTCCTGTCTCACTGGTTGCCTACCATCAGCCCAAGGGTGCGCTCAGCATTTCTGCTTTCCAGCACAAATGTTCAAATTACTCCCCACTGCATTCCTCTCTCCTCCCCATGTTTTTAATCTTTCCATGCCCCATTTTTTATTTCTCTATCCTCAAGGATATTCTCAAATGCTCCCAATTAATATCATTGGTACATTTCATTAAGATGCCTTTCACCCTCGTCTAGATCATTCATGAAAATGTTAAACAAGACCACACCTAGCACTGATTTCTATAGCACTAGATGGCTTCCCCCAATTCAATACATCACCAATTAGCATTGCTCTTTGTTGGTGGCCTTTTAGTCCATTTTCAATCCACTGGAGTGTGTTCTATGATGAACAGAGCAATATCTGGATTATAAAACAAACAGAACCACATTTAAATAGCTAATTTGTTTACCTCCCACCCTGCTTCCCAAATAATAAACCTTTACATTTTACAGTAATTAAGGGAAATCTGAGCTGCTGTTATTTGGCTTCAATGTGTTAAGTCCTTGAGGGAGGAGTAATGAGAGGAAAGGGAAGTTTTAAGACAAGAATGAGGCTGCAGAAGAATCACCCACGGAAATGACAGAAACCACACTGCCTGAATCCTTTAATACTAGATCAGGCAATAGCTAGACGGTGTAAAAGAGGGCAGTACAGTGCAATGGGAGGAGGACAGTCTAAAAAGGCCTTTTTAGCATCTAACTTCTCCAATTCCAAACCATGTCTCTGTGGTTATGAATAATTAAACTCTGCCTTCCCAGGGGTTCAAGATGCAATAATTTGGGAGTGAAAATCAAGTGCTGATTGATGTGCTGCAGGGACCTACAGAAATTACAGCCTCTGCTTGTTCTGTATAAGAAAGCTTACTAATATTGCCAAACACCACGCTGTTTGCTTGTGAATACAAAGGACTTCATGTGAGACATTTCAGACCAGCTAGTTTAGTTTGAACATGGTGAGACAGAGCTGGATGGGAAGTGTCCTTTTCCCATTTGATGGCTGTTGGTATTTCTAACACACACAGTTCTCACATACATGTCTGGAGGATTAGTCTATTTTGCAGCCTTAGCTGAAAATGAGTCAATTTTTTGGAAATGGGACTATAGGATCAGAGAGAGTAGAGATGGAAAAGACTTATCAGACCAGCCACTCCAGCTGCCTGCAATTTCAGACCAGGATCTCTCATCAAAAGCTGTACACCACCGACAGCATCATGGATGAGACGGACCTGCCAGTTCTCGTTGACAGGTGAGTGTGATATGCCCTGCCCGTGCATGCAGAACCTCCTCCCACTTGGTCACTTTGTTCCTGCCAGCAGACAAAGGATGGGAACACACAAGAATCCTAGTCTCCTCTCCGAGGCAGACATGGTCCCTGCCACAGGGGAGGAAGCCAGGGCCCCTCACCTGCCCATCCGCAGCAGGGACAGAGAAGTACAAACCATTTCCAAACATTTAAAAAAAAAATCTCTCTCAAAAGTGGCTAAAACCCAGTTTAGGAAGCGAACTCCAGCAATTACGGACCAGAGGGATTTCCTACAGCCCGTTGACTGAGCACCTGCAAGCATGAATCCAGCAAGCCCGGGCAGCCCCTGATTGACATCACTACAGCTACAGCTGGGGGGCCAGTGGGAAGGGAAACAATCGGGCAAAGCCCAGACAAATCTCCGGGGCTCTGGAGGAGGAAGGCAGCCCGGAGAAGGGCTCGGTTTCCAGGCTGGGGGTTCCCAGGCGGCCAGCCCCAGGGCAGAGGGTCCGGGCGAGGCGAAGTCCCCGGCGCAGCCCGGTGCCCAGGTGTAGGCAGAGCCCCGGGCAGGTATCCAGGTGCACGTGCCAGCCCGGGGGTGGGGGGGCGCTGGGTGTGCACAGCGCCAGGGCGGCCAGCCCCCAGCTGCCCCCCGCCCCCGGTGCATTCAGCCCCCGAGCCCCGGCGGGCTCCCCACCGGCCGGCTCTTACCTGGGCCGCTGTCGGCGGCGGGCTCCGCTGGGGCGGGCAGGGACAGGGAGGGCGCTAGCCGGCGCCACAGCACTCCGCTCCGAGCCGCGCGGGGGGGGCGGGCATTCCCGGCCCGCTGTGGGGCGCGGGCGGAGCGTGTGCGCCGCCGGCCGCTGCCCACTGGCCGCGACACGGGGAGCGCGGCCAGGGGACCCCGGAGCTGCAGGAGGAGCCGGGGGCGCCAGGCTGAGAACCGGGCTGGAACCCCGGGGTGAGGGACCACCCCAGCCAGGGGGTGCGCAGCCCCCGGCGCCCCCACCCCAGCCCCTGTGTCCGGGGGGGCAGCGCCCCCAGTTCCAGCCCCTGTGTGTCTCCAGCGGGGGGTGTCCGGGGGGCACCGCCCCTAGTCCCTGCCCCCCTCCCAGTCCCAGCCACTGTGGTGTCCGTGGGGGCGGAGGGTGGGGTAGCACCCCCAGTACCAGCCCCTGTGTGTATCCGCCAGGGGAGGGGCAGCACCCCAGCACCCCCATCCCAGCCCCTGTGGGTGTGCGGGGGGGGCAACACCCCCAACCCCTGTATGTCCAGTGGGGGTGGGGGACAGCACCCCTAGTCCAAGCCCCGCTAGTTCCAGCCCATGTGTCCAGTGGGCGGTGAGAGGCAGCACCCCATCCCAGCCCCTGGGGGTGGCTGGTGGGGGGGTACCCAGAGGGGAACGCCCCCAGCCCCTGTCGCTCTCCAGTGGGGGATGGCCAGGGGGCAGAGCCCCCTAGTTCCCACCCCCCCCATCCCATCCCCTGTGGGTGCCTGGCAGGGGGTGGCCAGAGGCTGCCAGCAGTGACCTGACTTGGCTGGTGGTAGGGCCCAGCCGGGGCCCAGCTGCATGTGGCAGTGGAGGGTGGCCTGGAGTCTCTAGGAATTAAAGATTCTGTCCAGTGATTGCACCTCCCAGGATCCATCCAACCACAACTGGCCATGCTGGGTCCCACCAGCGGAGCAAAAGGGGAAGGGTAGCCGGGATTGCTCTGCCTTGTCACTGCGGACCCCAGGAAGCTGGGGTTTGACTGGAGTACTCCTCTTAGAAAGACCCCACCTCCACTCTGGAGCCTAGTGCTGGTGCGTTCGTCGCTCCCTTCTCTAGGCTATTCCAATGGCTGTGTGACGACGAGGGCACCAGGCCATGTCTCTAGCCCTCAGATCATGCTCACCTGGGAGCCTGGCTGAGGCCGGATTTAGAGGTCTCACCCCATGGAAAATGATCCAATTACATTTGACACCAATGTAATATACACCATCATATGCCAGCAATGCCCTCTGCTATGTACATTGGCCAAACTGGACAGTCTCTACGGAAAAGGATAAATGGACACAAATCAGATATTAGGAACAGCAATATACAAAAACCTGTAGGAGAGCACTTCAACCTCCCTGCCCACATTATAGCAGACCTTAAGTGGCCATCCTGCAGCATAAAAACTTCAGGACCAGACTTCAAAGAGAAACTGCTGAGCTTCAGTTCATCTGCAAATTTGACACCCTCATCATTCAGGACTCAAACATAAAGAGTGAATGGCTTGCAACCTACAGAACCATTCTTCCTTCCTTCGGCTTTCACATCGCAACTGCTAGAAACGGGCCTCATCCGCTCGCTGATTGAACTAACCTGTATCTCTAGCTTGCTTCTTGCTTGCATATATATACCTGCCCCTGGAAATTTCCACTAATGCATCTGACGAAGTGGGTATTCACCCACGAAAGCTCATGCTCCAAAACGTCTGTTAGTCGCCACAGGATTCTTTGCTGCTTTTACAGATCCAGACTAACACGGCTACCGGTCTGATACTTGTTTTCCTGTTGCAATTCAAAAGTCCAGCGCCAGCTAAGACTGGAAAGCGAGAGCTTGGCTAAAACTCCACTGGGAGAGCCGCTAGGGGTGACAAGTGCAGCCCGCTGGAGCTCATCACAAAGGGGAGTGAGTCGAGAGACGAGGATGGTGATCCCTAGTTAGTCAGGACTCTTCATCTGGCCTGGATAGAAACCCTCACACTGAGCCCAGGCAGGACCAGGCTTTAATTTATTTTGTTTCTCTCTCAAATACAGCTAGTGCCCCGGGGTGTTTCTCCTTTTCCTGCCCACAGCATAACTAATTCACTTAACTTCCTTCCTGCTCTGGAGCAGCATCACAGAGCCTGATTACCTGGTTGCTCAGAAGCTTAAACTGTCTGCTGGTTGGCAATTTAATGAAGCAATATGTCATTTAAATAGAGAAAAGGAGCAAAGAGCTTGTGCTTACAGCAGGTTTGCTATTAAAGGCGGTTTATAATGGACTGGAGGGAAGTTGGGAGCCTTCGTCCAAGGTAACTTTCTGACGCAAGCATATAGCAGGAGTGTGTGTTCTGTGAACAGGGAAAAACAGTGTGGATTGTTATTTCAGCTCATACCTGCTCCAGCTAAGGCAGTAGCAAAATGTATTGAGGTGTGAACAGAGAGAAACTTAGGTAGGTACTAAACTTACCCTCTATCTGTTCAGATCACGGGCAGGCAAACATTTTGGCCTGAGGGCCACATCAGGTTTCTGAAATTGTATGGAGGGCTGGTTAGGGGAGGCTATGCCTCCCCAAACAGCCAGGTGTGGCCTGGCCCCTGCCCCCATCTGACCCCCCTGCTTCTCATTCCCTGATGCCCCCCCAGGACTCCTGCCCCATCCAACCCTCCCGTTCCCTGACAGTGCCCCTGGGATCCCTGCCTCATCCATACCTCCCTCTCCACTGACCACCCCTGAACTCCCACCCCTGACTCCCCCACACACACCATCCAACCTCTCCTCTCCTTCCTGACTGCCCCCCCCAGGATCCTTGCCCCATCCAACCACCCCTTCTCCCTAACCGCCCCCAGAACCCCTGCCCGAGACTGCCGCCCCTGTCCTTCCTGACTGACCCCCAGGACCCCTGCCCCCATTTAACCCCCCTATTTCCTGCCCTCTGACCGCTCTGACTTCTATCCACACCCCTGCCTCTGACCATCACCCCAAACTCCCCTGCCCTCTATCCAACCCCCCACATTCCCCTTACCGCGCTGCCTGGAGCACCAGTGGCTGGTGGTGCTACAGACACACCGCCCAGTGCACCAGGACAGGACAGGCTCTGCAAGAGCCCCACCGCCCAGAGCATTGCGCCAGCGGCACAGCGAGCTGAGGCTGCGGGGGAGGGGCCAGGGTGAGCCTCCAGGGCCAGGAGCTCGGGAGCTGGGCCAGAGGGTCCCGCAGGCCGTAGTTTGCCCACCTCTGGTTTAGATCTTGGAAGGACTAGTCAATTATTAGCTCACAATACCAAGCAGGTGGCTGGAAGAGTCTATTTTTGGAATGGTCAGAAGAGAAGAATATAGACCCAAATGTTTGTATTCCTCTTCACACAGGTGAGCTCACTGACTGGTCTGGGCTTTGCACTGAAGATGTGGGCTGGGCAGAGAGGAAGCTCTCTGGCTTCAGGAAGTGTGCCCGTTGTAAAACTGACATTCGTTTCTATTTCTGCGTGAGTTGCTGAGGAGCAGAGTTTCCTCTCCCTGCTGAGACACAGGAGACTGGATATATCGATGTCGCACTATGTGTGTGCGCCACTTGACATAAACCTTGGTGCAGCTTGCACTGATGAAAGGCTTAACTGCTTTGCTGCTCAGGATCAGGGCATTCCTCCTGTGAGCTGGTGGGCAGGACCACCAGCCGGGGAAGGGAGAGCAGGCTCCAGCCCTCAGGCCTTTTAAGGCTGTTTCTGTTGGGCTTGTTTTATTGTCCACACAAGTATCCCTAAACAAAGCAAATCAACCGAGAAACAGAGCAACAATCCCTCAAGACTCTCCTTGCTTCAGCCAGGCAGGCAGGGACAGAACGCATGGTTCTGCCTTTTTACATTGTGCTCAAGCAGCCCTATGACAGACCCTCTACAGGCTGCAGCACTTTTGCTTTGCCAGTGTGTACTTATATTATTTTATTCTGCCAGTGAAAAAGACCTTGGGCACTAGTAGAAGTCCGCAACGTGATCACTTTATCCTAAACTGGTGCAAACCTACATTTGTGCAGCTTTCACTCTTGTTTGCTGTTTTGCACTGGTGTTGCCAGTGGTGAAAACTTTTTGCACAAGTTTAGGTCAGAAGGTAGAGAGCCACTTTGTCTGGACTAAATGATCTTTACTTTTCTTCGGCTGCTGTCATCTCGGCACCCTTGCAGAAGGTGCAGTTGCAGGGAGCTGGTAGATACTAGTGCCGGTGCAGGAGCGAGTGATGCTGGTCTACTGAGCACAGACACATTTTGGTAGAAGGCAGATGGCTGGTGATGGTTTTTCTCTCCACATCCACCAAGATCCCTCCCTGGTTTATTTCTGTTTTTTACCTTTCTTTTTCAAAAGCCCCACCCTGCAATGACATTCCTGCTGAAGTTGGCTGCAGGGGGCCTCTGCTCAGAGGAGGTAGCTTTTAGAGCAAGCTGGATTGCTGCCACCCACTCAATCAAGGTCAAGCCCTTCACAACGTGGTCAGGCCCCCACTGCCTCAGGCAGACGGCGGGTGGGTGGGACACAGCTTGGTCTCTGCACTCTGAACTTCTATTGCAACCAGGTGGCATTATTGCTAGCTGACGGGGCCAGGACTGCTCTGATTCTGTGCACAGCTTCTGCCTGCAGAGCAGGACTCCTGCCCTCCTCCCTGGCTCCTTCCTCGTGCACCCTCACATTGTGACTCTCATCCTTTAATAATGCTGTGACCTTTCCTTTATCTGGTTGTCAAGGTATTGTCGCGTGGCAATCAATGCACTTTGGGCTCCAGAAGCTGTGTCAGTCTGCGGCAAGGGATTCCAAGTGAATAACAATCCAAATGCTGCTAAACATTTAATCCAAATTGAAAAGCTGACAGCAGTCTGCGTGCATCGGCTCAACTCTCTGCGCCACGGCTGGAGCAGGCAAGCCATAATTTTGTCATTTTATTGAACAAGGTATAGCAGTTACACTGCTGGAGACGGAACCAGTCCCTGCTGGACTTTGTGGGAACCTAGAATACTTCAGTTTGTGAAAACTAAGCGCCTCCGTCCCGGGCAGCTGAATGCCTACAGCAGCCATATTTGCAGTGGGTAGAGGGACGTCTTGCTGACCAGAGACAAAGTGAAGTTGCAGGCTACGAGCAATATTTACAGACTTGGTTCCAGTGAGAACGGTGCAGCAGTGATTTGGGGCTAACTGTCAATGGCAGCTGGAGAAGTGCAATGGGTGCAGGATGGAACTGGAAGTGACTCACAGACACCATATACTGACAAACCCTCTTATAATCAGACGAAAATTACTGTGTGGTCAAGACCCAGACCCAGAATTGAACATGTAACTCAGTGTAGTGGCTTGGAGGGGTTCCTCCCCGTCTGTGTTAGAGGGAGGCCACGCCACATTATTATGCCACCTGAGCCCTCCCCCCGCCCCCCAGCCTGTGTCCCGATATTTTACTTTTGTGATCTGGTCATCCTATTTGGAGCAGTTAGTCCTGGAACGAAGAAGGGGAGAGGCAAGTATTGATTTAGTCTTAAGTGGAGCACAGAGTGTGGTCCAAGAGTGAATATAGCTTACCCCCTCAGTAATAGCACCCATAATATAATGTACTTTAACATCCTTGTAGGGGGGAAATACCAAAGAAACCCACCACAGTAACATTTAATGTCAAAAAGGAGAACCACACAATAATGAGGAAGCTAGTTAAAAACAGTCACAAGTCTGCACGTTGGATGGAAACTATTTACTAACACATCATAATAGAGGCTCCACCGCCAACTAAATGCACACTCGAAATAAAAAAAACAGTAAGAGGACCAAAAAAATGCCCCCATGCCTAACCAACAGAGTAAAAGAGGTGATCAGAGGTTAAAATACATCCTTTGAAAAACTGGGAGTCAAATCCTAGTGAGGAAAATAGAAAGGAGCATAAACGGTAGCAAGTCAAATGTAAAAGTTTAATTAGGGAGGCCAAAAAAGAATTTGCAGAACAAATAGCAAAAGACAATAACTAACAGCAAACAAATGTTGGTAAGTACATCAGAAGCAGGAAGCTGGCAACCAATCAGTGGGGCCACTGGACAATAGAGGTGCTAAAGGAGCACTCCAGGAAGACAAGGCCATTGCAGAGCTGCTAAATGAATTCTTTGCATCAGTCTTCGCTGCAGGGGATGGAAAGGAGATTCCCACAATTGAGCATTCTTTTTAGGGGACAAATCTGAGGAATTGTAGAAGACTGAGGTGTCAGTAGAGGAGGTTTGCGACAAATAAGGACAGATATGATCAAGGGCTATAAAATCATGACTGGTGTGGAGAAAGTGTTATTTACCCCTTTAAGTAACAAAACCAGAAGTTACCTGATGAAATGAACAGGCAGCAGATTTCAAACAAATGTAAAGAAGTATTTCTTCCCACAGCGCACAGTCAACCCATGGAACTCACTGCCAGGGGATGTTGTGAAGGCCAAAAGTATAACTGGATTCAAAAAAGAACGAGATAAGTTCATGGAGGACAGGTCCATTAATGGCTATTAGCCAAGATGGTCAGAGATGGAGCCCCATGCTCTGGGTGTTCCTAAATCTCCGACAGCCAGGAGCTGGGACTGGACAACAGGGGATGGATCGCCTGATAATTGCCCTGTTCTGTTCATTCCCTCTGAAGCACCTGGCACCAGCCAGGTTGGAAGACAGGATACTGGGCCAGATGGGCCATTGGTCTGATCCAGGATCCCCTTTTTCTGTCCTTTATTTTTGTGATCCACTTAAAGGCAGAGCTGACCTTTTAGAGGTTTGATATGAGGCAGAACATGTATTTGGTGCTTAGTTTGGCCTTCAGCACAAGCCAAAGAAGTTGCCGCTGGTGACCCTGAGTAAGCAGCCCCACTAGCTTGCAGTGCCTGCTGAGATAAAAGGGGGTTACTGATTTCAGAGAGGGTTAAATCCTTAGCAGCTCAGCTCACCCATACACTCCTAGCACAGGGGCCTTAATTTTATTGGAAACTTTTAAGCTGGGCTTGGTATAAATAGCATAACTAGCAGTGGGTAGCCACGGAGTGTTATTCATGGAACAGACTGACATTTACCAGTCACACAGCTCTCCCCTGGTGAGTCACAGGAGATCTGGTCCAATTTGGGGACACGTTGCATTAGGTGATGCTAGAGCAGCAGCTGCTATTAGAAGCAAATCCTGCTCTCTGTGATTCTGCATGGAATTATGAGGGGTTCTGTGCCGCATGACCCAGAATTCTGCCTCTACCCAGCCTCCCCCTGCAAAAAAATCCGCTTGCATCCTCCTCAATCCTGTCGGGCATTGGGTACATTGGCTCTTCCAGACCCATAGAAAATCCCTTGAGTGAAATCCTGTGTCGTCATGAAGCTGGCAGCACTTTTAAAGCAGATGGGTCCAACCTTTGGGAATGCAGTCTGCTTTGAGAGCTTCTTGTGTCAGCCCAGCCGCCTCATGCGCGGAAGCTTTCAGAAAATGAGTGGATTTCTTTCCCCTGACTCACGCTAGCTGTCCCAGGCTGGGTGCGGTTTGCCTCTGGCAGTGCCATCACTGCTGTTCTCAGGTTACTCTTTCCTCAGTCTGCATCTATGGGAGCAGGTTAAACGCAAATAGAAGAGATACGTGCTCCCTGCCGGGCCATTGTATTTTGGTTTCAGCTTGCTCAGTGCTGCTCCAGCAGCTAGCACTGCACTGGATTTATAAAATGCCAGCACTTGGACTTCTTGTCTCTTTGATTTTTAGTTTGAAGGCTGCAGCCTGTATTTT
This sequence comes from Chelonoidis abingdonii, assembly GCF_003597395.2. Classification (NCBI taxonomy): domain Eukaryota; kingdom Metazoa; phylum Chordata; order Testudines; family Testudinidae; genus Chelonoidis; species Chelonoidis abingdonii. The sequence continues at coordinate 1,864,368 of NC_133791.1, read as the reverse complement.
TCCAGGGCCTGTCACTGTTACTTTTGTAGTTTAAAGCAAAGGAGCCAGGCTATGTAATATGTGCAATGAGCCAAATTTATCCTTGGTGTAATTTCATTCATTCACTGGAGATACAGGCCAGAGATGATTTTGTCTCCAGGTTTAGATTTACTGTTACCAACAGTCTGGCTCTTTTTTATCCTCAGGAACATACTCTGCAGCACAAAGCTTTGCATATATTGTGTCCTGGCAATGGATTGGTTTCTGCAAGTGCTTTCCTGCTTTTGCATTGTCACCATTATTTGCTGATTTAGATTTTTTTTCAGGGTCTATCCCAGAATTAGGCTTTATTAAATCTACAGCATCTTGAATTGCCCATACTATGCAGCCCATCCCAGAAATCCCCACACGAAACCAAGCTCTCCCGACGGCCCACTCCCAAATCCCAGAAAGAAAAGGTGAGCTTTGCAGCCTGCCTAGAAAATTAACCAATCTATTTGGATGACACTTTTCCCAAATGCAAGAACTGTTACAAGTCAATAAACCCACTCAATACATATAGTGATTAACACCTGTTCTGCAGCACAGACGCAGATATTTACAGCGTCTACTACACAACCACCCTTCTCTGCAACAACGGGACATGCTGAATTGTGCAAGTCTTGCATTGACTGGTAATCCGCCCTCGAGAGAACCACCTTTAATTTAATATTTCCAGGCCCTCTGGAGAGGGCTGTGTAGGCTCCTGACATGCATCAACTGGCAATTTTATCCTGATGCATCTGCAGGAAAATATTGACATCTTCTTAGACTGCTCATTCTGTTCTGTTCAGTTTCGCAGAGCCGGTGCTGCTTTCCCCAGCACTCTCTCTGAAGCTTGTGCATCTCCCTGCCTTAGTTCATGCAATGCCCTGGCTTCTAGTTTATTTAGTAACCAGCACTGAGACGCCACCTTTTAGACCTAATTTTTTCCAGAACCTACTATAGCTATTCAATGGGGTCCTTCCTCCAAAGGCTCAAATTGCCCCAGCCTAGTTAGTGTGCACGAGACCTGAGCCACTTCTGAGTCAATACACACGAGCACAAGGAGAAACCAACATTTCAGGTCTGCCACTTGGGCAAGGATCCTAACTCCATCTGGCTAATCCTAAACGAAGCATGTGAGAGCAGCGGTGAGTGTAGCCAAGTTCTCTGTTCTGCTCCTTCCTGCATTAAAGGCATCTGCGCCAATCTCTCCATATCCTCTTGCACTCCCAGGCCAGGTACTGCACTGGCCGCAACAAATCCTTATCTATCCTGGGGATTCACCCCAGTTAAAACCTCATAGCCTCATTCCAGGGCCTCAAGACAGCCATATTCCACTGCATTTATGGAGCTTCTTCATGTCTGCATCCTTCAGTCCACTCACCTTGGTTGTTTGTCCCAAATCTCTTGGAGCTGGACTCATTCAAAGGCTTTTCCAAACCCAGGACCACAGAGCTCCCACCCAGGTATAGGACTCTACAGCCAAGCGATTAAATGAGTCCAAATGGACCTGTCAGGTCCTGCTTGGCCTCTCCAGGGGTGGCCATGGCCGTCCCTGGGACATTCCTGGGGTTTTAAGAAAAAGGAAACCATGGGAACAAATACAATTCAAATAAGACAGGTGTGTTTTAACTGCAGAGTTAACTGGGCATTGAAAACATGCATGGTAGCAGCTCTATCTGCAAACAACCACCAGGTGCTACTGCATTACAAGAGTGCCGTCCAGGCCCAGAAAACAGCATTAATACTGAAATTACTGTAAGGTAACTAAATACTTCCCCACTTGCTTGCAGTAGCTACTAATGCACCAGATATTGGCTGTCATTCAACTGAATACCATGTAAATATGCGCCATTCACAGCTAGTTCAGTTAGCGGAGTCGATCCCATTGCTTAACCTGTAATGTGTTAACATCCCTGAGGGCTTGCCAAGCCCTGCTATTTGGGCATTGATCTTACTAATCCTCGTATAAAGGGGACAATCACTGTTTACACAGCAGCTCAGCTTGTTGTCTAGATTTGTTTCGTATGAAGCTTCTGAATAAATCCTGGCTCAACAAAGAGACGCTGCTGTACTTATCTGGAAGGATATCTGCACCTTACCCCAACTGAGTTAATGAATCCACTCCTTTATTTGGCCAATCCCCTTAGGTCCCTGCTCTCCACTCCGGGTCATGCTTTGTGCAATGTGGAATGATTGTCCCTAATGGCAAAGCGATCAATGTGGAACCTACCCAGTTTTTATACCAAAAATTCATTCTGAGGAAAACACATGATCCCAGTCACCTTGTAGAAAGCTAGCAGATGCATCTGGGACAGCTAGTAAACATTTTGGTAAACTGTTCAGTGATCACCAGAGAATGAGAAAACCCTCTTCTCCAGCCAGAGATATAGATAAGGGCCAAATGTATTGAAATGAAACATTAAACAGACCTGAAACCCACCTGTCTCAGCTAACCTATTTTTGATGTTAAAGAAAATTCAAGTGAGATTTCTCTTCATCCCCGGACCCTCGTTCAAAATTTACCTGGTTCTCTTCACTCTCCGGCTCTGGCTGAACGCCAACAGGCATAAACAGCCCCCGTTCCAAAAGGTCTGAAGATCTCTCATGACATTCACTCTTTGCTCACGTTGAATGTTGAATTTGAATGGAATTCTGATGGATATAGAATTGATAAACCCACTTTTAACAAGAGCTCTGGAGTGCCCATCTCAAATTGCTAAGGAAAAATGCATTAGTCTAGGACAACAGAAAATCCAGGGTAATATTCATTGCCCAGGAAGCCAAAAAGTTTGATGGAAGAGTCTATGCAACATGAGAGCTGGGCCACTTGAGATGCATGTACGGTCACATGAAAATACCAGAGTGATACTGGTACATGCTCAACACAAAGTAATGCTACTGGTTTTCAATTGGCTTAGGTCATAATTTAACTTCTGACTCATTCACTTTAATTGGAATATAACTTCTGTATAGCAGTACCTTGGGACTTCCATAGAGCAGTGAGATTTAGTATGCTATAGACTTTAAGGATGCGCCAGGCTTTCCTGTGTAACCCCTACTAAATATTTGTATGGGCCATAAAAATTTGCTCTGACCTTTGACTCCCTGTGCAGTTGATGTACTAGTCATTACCTCTGTTCATAATTCTGCTATTACATCTCTCTGTATTAACATCAGAATGGTTCATATCCTTGAACAACAGGACAAAACAAAATATCCAGTAATTTCTAGGAATGTATTGCAGACAACTTTTGGTTTCAGAAGGTGGAGGAAGTAATGAGGGGGACAGTCATTTTAGACGCAATTCTGACTATCAGGGAGAAACTGGTTGAGACTCTGAAGAAGGAAAACAATTTGGCCGAAAGTGATCACAAGATGAGGATTTCAAGGAAAGGAAGGAGTGAGAGGAGGAAGGATTTCGAAAAAAAACCAAAACACACCACCAGGTCTGTGATGTAGTATCTTTTATTACGCCAACTTCTGAAGTGGGTCCAGTAAAAGACATCACCTCATCTGCCTTGTGTGTCTCATATGCTGGGACTAACATGGCCACATCACCACTTAATAAAAAAGCAGACAGACTCAGAACTGGTAGGTCAGGTCCCAGGGGAAGAAAATCGAAGGGAGAAAGGAGTTCAGAAGAGGTGGCAGTTTCTCAAAGAGACAATATTAAAGGTGCAACAGCAAACTATCCCAATATGAAGGACAGATAGAATAGTAATAGGCCACTATAGCTTCATCAGGAGCTCTTTAATAACCTGAAAATCAAAAAGGAATCCTATAAAATGTGGAAACATGGACAAATTGCTGAGAAGTACAAAAGAAGAGCAGCAGCATGTAGGGACAAAATCGGAAAGGCTAAGGCACGAAAAGCAGAACACTGAGCAAGGGACATAAAAGGCAATAAGAGGTTCTATAAATACATTAGGCACAAGAGAAAGACAAAGGGAAATGTAGGTTCTCTACTTTGTGGGGAAGGAGAGCCGATCATGAACACATCAAGAAGGCTGAGGTGTTTAATGTGTATTTTGCTTCAGTCTTCACTAAAAAGATAAATTGTGACCAGGTACTTAACAACATAAATATAAACAAGGAAGAAGGGGCACAGCCAAAATAGGGAAAGAATAGGTTAAAGAGCATGTTGATAAGTTAGCTGTGTTCAAGTCAGCCGGCCCTGATGAAATTCATCCTAGGGTACTTAAGGAACTAGCTCAAGCAATCTTGGAACCACTAGTGATGGTCTTTGAAAACTCCTGGGGGACAGGTGAGGTCTCAGAGGACTGGAGAAGAACAAACACAGCACCTATCTTTAAAAAGGGGAACAAAGAGGACCCAGGAAATGATAGACCAGCCAGCCTAACTTCAATACCTGGAAAGATACTGTGACAAATTACTGAACAATCATTTTGGATGCACCTAGTGGACAACAGGATTATAAGTAATTGCCAACATGGATTTTTGTCAAGAACAAATGCCAAACCAACCTAATTTCCTTCTTTGACAGGCTTACTGGCCTAGTGCGGTGCTTCTAAAAGGCCTAGTGCAGTGCTTGCGCAGGGAAAGCCCCTGGCCGTCCGGGCCGGTTTATTTACCTGCTCCGTCCACAGGTTCGGCCGATCACGGCTCCCACTGGCCGCAGTTCGCTGCTCCAGGCCAATGGGGGCTGTGGGAAGCGGCGCAGGCCGAGGAATGTGCTGGCTGCCCTTCCCATATCCTTCATTGGCCTGGAGTGGTGAACCGCGGCCAGCGGGAGCTGTGATCAGCCAAACCTGTGGACGCGGCAGGTACACAAAGCAGTCTGGACCACCAAGGGCTTTCCCTGCATGAGCGGTGGACCGGCTTTGAGAAGCACTGGCCTAGTGGATGTGGGGAAGCTGTATACATTTGATTTTAGTCAGACTTTTGACACAATCCCACATGACATTCTCATGGACAAACCAGGGAAATGTGGTCTAGATAAATTACTACAAGGTCGGTGCAAAACTGTTTGAAAGACCATTCAAAGAGTAATTATCAATGGTTTGCTATCAAACTGGGAGGGGTACTGCAGGGATCTGTCCTGGGTCCAGTATTAGTCAATATTTTTCATTAATGACTTGGATAATGGAGAGGACACTATTCCTATAAAATTTGCAAAATCTACAGGAAGGAAAAAATCAAATGCACAACTACAAAATGAATAACTGGCTGAGTGAGTACTACTGAAAAGGATATGAGGGTTATGGTGGATTACAAACTGAATGAGCCAACAATCTGATACAGTTGCAATAAAGGCTAATATTCTAGGGTGCATTAATGAGATTGTTGCAGGTAAGATGGGAGGTAACTGTCCCACTCTACTTGGCACTGCCGAGGCCTCAATTGGAGTCCTGTGTTCTCGGCGCCACACTAGGAAAGATGTGGACAAATTGGAAAGTCCAGAGAAGAGGTTCCCCCCACCCCCACACAAAGGTGATAAAAGGCTTAGAAAACCTGACCTGTGAAGAAAGTTGTATAAAACTGGGCACATTTAGTCTTGAGACGACATTTGGGGGGAGGGGAGCACTTGCAAACAGTCTTAAGTATGTTAAGGGAGATTACAAAGAAGGTTGTGATCAATTGTTAGTCACATCCACTGAAGACAGGACAAGTCATCAGCGTAATCTGCACCAAGGGAGACTGAGGGGAGATATTAGGAAACACTAACTCTCAGGGGAGTTCAGCTCTGGAACAGGCATTCAAGGTGGGTTGTGGAATCCCCACCACTGGAGGGTTAAGAATTCGTTACACAAACACCTGTCAGGGAAGGTCTAGGGTTACAAGGTTTGCCTCAGCACAGGCAGGACTAGAGGACCTCTTGAGGGCCCTTCCAGCCCTGCATCTCCAGGACGCTCTGGTGCACAAACCTGCCAAGGCCGTGTGTTTTTGCCTCTTTTACCTGGTTTATTGAGGAGATTAAGCTGTAATTTTGATGCAGCTTCTAATGGGAGCTTCTTAACCCTTGGGGGGTTGAGTGACCACAACATGTAATGACGCTGATGAATTCCATGGGGATTATCCCAAGATACTCAGCGTGAAGAGCACTGCACATTTTAGTCCAGTAGCTTCTATTCAAGGGGCATTTCCCATTTAATCCAATGGGCACATTAACCCAACTATAATGCTGAAGAGAAAACTCCTGGGAAACCTTCTTGGAATGATTATTTAGACCACACAATTTCTGAAAAGAAAAAAAATGACACCCTATTCTTTTCTTCAGCTGAAGACCGACCAACTTTATTTATGTCACAGTGCACCTTAAATAACTTAGATGTGCACATAAATATTACATAGATTTGAATGGAATGACTTGAGAGTCCCATACAATACTGAGTAGCATTTATACTGAGTATTATAAATAAGCTTTGGTGTACATATTTTAGGACATACTGTAGATCAACACTGCATTACAAAGAGTCAAAGCCCTGTGTATTCTTTGCCATGCCCGTTGCTTTCTGTGGCACTCTACCTATGGCAGATTGGAGTTATTTATTGAATTGTGTCAGAATGAATAATATACTGTGTACAGTAACCTGGCAGTATTTACTTGGACATTAAATCCAATTGTATGCTGCTCCTACATATTCAGTGTGCCCTTTAAAAACTGGTAACAGCTGTACTGCAGAAATTGGCCTTTGGGAAGCTAGCATGGGCCTTTGGCATCCAGAAAGGCACAGCAGTTTGTATGAAATCATGGAACAAACATATTAGACTGGATGTTTCTGCTAAACTGATCAATAGTTTAACAATTCAAAAACTGATTTAAATTGGCATCATTAAGGTTTAGATTTAACATTCAATTGTGACAAAGGTGGCACAGCTCAGACTTCAAAATGACTGAGTTTACGTGTGAACGCAGAAAGACAAACTTCATCTCAACATGAGTCACAGCTGAAAGGCTCACTTCCTTATCTTCTGGAGCACAATTCTGCATCCATTTGCACAGCTACAGGATCAATGAATACACAGGGCTCAGAACACTTCACACAACACTAGTGAAAGATTTGTTTTATTTGTTCAAGGAAATATTTCTAAAGTGGATATGTTTATTTCTAGGCGGCTCTGCTGTAAATATTTAGGTCCAAGATGAAGGGTCATTGTTGAGTGAGTGGTTGCATCTGCACCTGCCTTTTGGCTTTCGTTTGAAGATATCTCCCTTTTCCGTCTTCAAAACGCCTCTTCTCATCTTCAGTTTCTACCTGTTGATAGAAAATCAGAGACTTGAGTATTATTTCTGTTCTATTTTGGATGCTGGCTAGTCTGACAGTGAGCTCTTAGCTGACATCCTAACAATTCAATCAACATTCTAGTCCCCCCCCTTCCAGCCTGGAAGATCCCAAGGACTTTGCAAACTATGGGTCAGATTCTGATCTCGGCAGCACCAGGGCAAATCTAGGGTAACTCCACTGAAGTGAAATGGAGTTACTCCCATTTACTCCGGCATTAACTGAGTAGAAACTAATTGACAGGAATCCGATCATCTGCCCCAGGTAGAACAAGAGCAGGAAATGGCTTGGAGAATTTATGCAGGAATTCGATACAAAAAAGCCCTTCCATGAACCTTGGGGGTGAGAAATGAGTGCACTGCAAGCCAGAGCGGCCACAGTTAGCAAAGTCTCTGCCTAGGAGACATGCTTATTTCTCTACAGTTCAGAGATAGATGCTATTCAGCAAACTGATCCACAGCCAACAAGTGCTAAAAGGAGAGCGCCTTCTTAAAGAGACGCTTCCAACTGAATCGCACAAAAGCCACAGGAGCAATGGAAGGTGCCAGAGTTTCATTAAGTACAGCCCTCAGCCTCCCATGCAGGCAGCAAAGACACTTTTGTAGGAGGAGAATGTTCTGTTTTGAACTAAGATCTCTGCTCCTTCATTGTTTTTTAAAAGTAGATCACCAAGTAAAAGCCCTGGAAGCCCTGCAGTCGCAAGGACGCCAGCAGCCTGTGATTCCTTAAGTTAAAACGCTGCGAGAGAGCAGGTTTGTCAAATGTTACAGGGAATTCACTTATTTATTTACAGAAGTGTTTGTTAAGTGGGTTAGCCAGGAAGGTAAATCAATTTCTCAGACACGTATGGCAGCTTTTAATTTCTTAGCCAAGTACATGCTGCCAAGTCCCTGATGGGATAACATCTTCATGGCCATTCGTTTTATAAATTACTGAATGTGTTGCACTTTAGGTACAATTTTACATGGTTTTATAACCACTCTGCAGAACACTTGGCTCTAGGTAACCCTGCTAATATGATCTGGATGAACAAATTCATTTCATAATGAAGACATGCATCAGCAAAGTTCTAAATGATTTTGGGTTACAATCAGAGGCTGGCAGCAAGAGACCGTTAAAATCATATTCTCTCTCATTTATATAGCACCAGGGTGAATGTTGCACTTCCCAGACAGAGCCAGGCACAACTCCAGACTTTAGGAACTTGCAGTCCAAAGACTCAAGCCTGCAAACTCTTATGCACATGTGTAACTTAGTAGCATCACCATAATGCCTCCCCAGAGCACCACCTCTGGCTCCATCATGTCCTTTAGGACCTAATGGCGAGGTCCAACACATTGATGTTTCTGCTACTGGCTCTACCAGAAACAAGTCAAACCTCTTGGAGCCCAAACAAACAGGTTTGTGTATAGTGAAAATATCCTGCAGGACCTAGGAGACCAAATCAGAGCAGGGAGTCTTTACTCCCAGATGTTTCAGAGTAAGAGGCTACTGGTAAAAATGACTAGACAGCTTTTCAATTTACCATTATAGCAAATCCTCCCTTACATAGACATCTCAACCTGTTCTCTTACACGCCCCCAAGCTGTCCAAGCCAGCCAGTGTAACAGCAGCTCCGGCGCATTTCAAACGTTGGGGTGAGTTTTCTCTGGAAATGCACGCTAGAACCACACATCTGGAGTTGGTTTTTCCAAGTCACTTTAAGATTTTTTTCCCCCTTCAGTGTTGTCTGTGGGATGGGCATTTTCTTCAGGCTGCTATATCTGGCCTGGCCCAGTAAATGGGAGTTGAGAATGAGGCAGAAGCAGATCATCTATAAGCTATGGAGTAAAACTGCCCTAAAACCTTGGGCTTAAGTTTTCAGCCGAAGGCTGGTCCAGACTGTGTCTCTGCAATTCCTTGTCACTTGGGTAAACTCATGAACTTCCCCTCAAGGCTACATTTGCACCGCACACCACTTTCAGCAGGGTAGCTCCATGCCGCAGTGAGAAGCAGGCTGAGCCTTTCCCTACTGTGGGAGTCTTTCCCCCTGCCAGAGCTGTTCCCGATGCCATATGCTTTTCCTAGGGTGGACAAAGGCTCCAGCAGCGAGGAGACAGCAGAACACTACCCAGGTGAAAACAGCCATGTGGATGGGATGCACGGCTTGGGCAACTGGGGAACCACATAGGTTACAAACCCTTCAGGTGTGTCTGTACTCTACTTGCCTAAGTTGTGCCTCATCATCTACACTGCTACTTAACCCGAGGCTCGGGACTTCCCAGTACACGCTCTCCGTGTTGCCAAAGAAGTGTGCAGTGCGGGTGTCACCCAGCAACCAGTGAAATCTCAGATCGGAGTCTCACCTGGCTTTCCCAAGCAAGGTACTCCACGCCAAGATTATCCAACCACCAAGTGCAGAGACAAAATCTCACATGCCAAATGCTTCATGGCTGAAAAATCTGTCAGTGCCAGAGACATGCAGGCCAACCCTTCATGGCTTATTGCAACCAGCAAAGGGGATGCTCATTGATCACATGTATTTATTATGTATCATCTTGGCCCTGTTTTTCAGCCACAAGAGCAGCAGCGCGAATGGACTGTTGCTTTCGAGGATGCGCCTTGCTGAATCATTAGCCTACATTCCTTGTAAACAACAGGAAGCTTTCCCTAGCCATCCAGGTAGTAACAGTGCCCTAACTGACAGGATAGCGGCCCTGGGAAAGAGGAGAGAGAAGCGTATTTTCTGCATGGGCTCTGCTCTCCATTATTGGCTTTCCTGGCTGTAAATGACAAACAAGTAAACAAACATGACTAATTTGGCTGAAGTGCTCTGGGAAGTGAACACTGCTGCACTTGCAGTGAGAACCACTCTGACAGCGGCTTGAGAACAATTAGAGTCACCCACGACTATTCAGAGAAGGAAACCAGATACATCCCTGATCCCTGAGCACTCAGGCTGGCAGTGTGGGAAAGGCTGCAGGGCAGCCGAACATGGGTGTCACCATTACAGGGCTAGCTGGAGCTCTGTCCACTCAGAGCTCCGGCCTTGTGCCTTCACCTCTCCTGGGGTGGAATGACATGATTCTCCCACTTTCAGACCAGGCCGCGGGCTGCACGTGGCTGGAGTATACACCATGGATATCAAGTAGATCCAACTGGACTCCGCACTTGCAGTTCTTCCCGCCTGGAGCTTGTGACCAGCAGGAAGAGCAGGGCCTTGCCATTCCTTAGCGGAAACTCTAGGCAGGTCTAACTTTCCAGACACCCCAAACTCTGCAATCTGGGTTCACCTTGGCTCTCCTCCGTCCTTAAATCCAGACAGCAGCCCTGTCTCACAGCATGCCTACATTAACAGTTATGTCAGTCTAACTTACGTCGCTTGGAGTGTGAATAAGCCTCGCTTGGGGAGGTGGTTTTATTATGCTGCTGACAGCATTATTCTGTTCTCTGCACGACAGGCGCTTCTAGTGCAGACTAGCCCTTAGTTTCTCAGGGTGGGACCTATTGCCTCAAACCCATTTGCTCACTGGGGGCAGAGTCAAAGCAAAAGGCTCCTGCATTGACTCAAACCACCCCCTAGTATTTGCTAAGGGAGGTCTTATCTCAAGTCATTGTCTTTCCTTCCTGTTCGGTTCCCAACCCCACAGGCGTTTAGTCTAGGACAATCATACGGTAAATATCCCATTGACCAGGTCAAGAAACAGTAGTCTTAGCTTATTGCACAGCAACTCCACCTCTCCCCCAGGGGGATCCAAATTAAGTCCTGATTTCAGTCCTTTGCCACCAGCCTCATCCGTCTAGCAACTGACTGTACATATCCCTGTGTCTATGCAGCTAATACAGTCATTGTGCCTCTGATGGCCACTTACAATTACTTCCCTCACCTCACCCCAACCTGGGAGGATGATAGTGCCTGACAATGCGATCGGGGCAGCACCCTGAGAGGAGTGCCTTCTGCCCCTGCTGCCATCAGCCGCCTATCGGGACAGGCCGGGGAAACAGAAAGGCCGGCTCCCAGCTGGAAGACGCTGCAAAATCTCACTGGAGAGACCTTGTGTTGCTCTTAAGTCACCATGCGATGACTGATGGGACCCAGCAGAGCCCGCAAGGACAACAGCAGCTACTAAAACACCTTCACAAAGTCAAGTAGTTGTTACCCCAGAACAGTGGGGCTGCCCCAGAGCCAGGAGGCAGTGAGCACACAGCCTGCATGGACATATGAGCATCAACATGCTGCTCACCAGGAGGCTTCTGCAGAACCGGCAGAGTTTGAGTGAATGCTGAACAACAAACGACCTCTCCCCCAAGCTGAAGTTGAGGGGACTAGCCTCCGAGCAACCCCTGGAAACATTTCTTCCTACTGCTGGTACCTGAATAATGGAAGGAGCTGCCAAGGGCAAAAATCTAACCATGAATCATCAGTTCAAGGGGGAACTGGAGGGGGTGGAGGTGACTGACTTCACTGAACAGGAAAAGAAACTCCATCTTTAAGGGGAAAATAGTGCACTAGTTTCACAGAGCTTATGGGTAGGAGGGACCACGAGATCATCTAGTCTGACCTCCTGCCTTTGACAGGCCATAACATCTCACCCCAATGTGGAGCCCAGTGACATCTGTTAAACTAACGCAGTTTAATCAGCAGGAGAGTAACTGTTGTGTGCCCCAGGCTGAGAACAGGAGAGACTGAGGCCTCAGGAACAGCAAGGGCTCAAATCAGGTGAGATATGCCTCAAGGATCTCCCCCGTGACCCGGGCCTCCCACTGCAGAGGAAGGTGAAAACCTCCAAGGGTCTCTGCCAATGTAACCTGGGGGGAAATTCCTTCCTGACCCCAAAACTGACAGTCAGCTGGACACCGAACATGTGAGCAGGACACCAGCCAGGCAGCTAGAAATAGGATTCTCTGGACTAGCCCAGACCATTGGCCTCCCCCAGCTGGCATCCTGTCTCTAGCTGTGGGTGATCTCTAATGTTTCAGAGAAAGGTGGAAAAAAAACAGCTACCCAGATTGCAAATGTGTGTTTTGGGAGGGGTGGTCAGGGGAGAAAAGAATTCCTTCCTGACCCCTGCAGGTGACATGCTGAAGCTCTGAAGCTTGAGACACCAAGGCCAGATGGGACCACCACAAACATCCAGCCCACACCCATGTCCACTGTCCCGAGACTGCAAACCTCTCCAGATAAAACTTTCAGAAAGATATCTAATCTTGTCATAAAGACTCCAAGAGCTGGTGAGCCCACTGCCTCCCCAGTAACTGTTCCAATGTTTAATCACCCTCACTGCTAGCAAGCTGCATCTTATTTCAAAGTTGAATTGAATCTTGTTGTGCCTTTTGTCAGCAAGGTTGAAAAGCTTCTCACCATCAGATCTCTTTTCCATGCATCAGCAGCACCTATGCACCACGATCAAGTACCTCTCAGCCTTCTCTTCAGCACATTGAATACATTTAACTCCTTAAGCCTTCCAGCCCCTGGATCATTTTTGTGGTCCTGCACTGAACTCTCTCCAGTATCTCCACATCCTTCTTGAAGCGTGGCCCCCAGGACTGGACACAGTATCCAAGCAGCAATCTTACCAATGCTGTGGGTGGAGGCAAGACCACTTCCCTACCTCTATTCCATGTTCCCCTTTTTAATACACTCATGGAGCCCATTAGCCCTTTTCGCCACAACACTGTACTGAAAGCTCACGGTGAGAGGATTATCTGCAATGACACCCAAGTGCTTTTCTGAATCACTGCTTTCCGAGGCAGCCTTCCATCCTGTATCTATAATCGGCATTCTTTGTTCCTCAATGCACGTACTTTGCATTTGCCTGTATTAAAGTATATATTATTGGATTATGCCATCTAACCAGGTGATTCGATTCATTAACAGTAACCTATCCTCCTCCTCGACACAGCCCTGTTTATTGATACTCCCCAATTATCAGCTACATTTTGGGATCGTCCGTGAGACAATTTTTAATCCATCTAATGTGTTTATTCCATATAATTCAAATTTTTTAATCAAAGTATCATGTGGGACTAGGCCAAACGCCTTGGAGAAACCCAAGCGTGCTATATCAGCAGTTACTTCAACAGCCAGACTATAAGGTGGGAACAGAAAAGCACTCAGATGCACAAAGGAACAACGAAGACTCAGGAGAATACTGCGTATGGTCCCACTTGCGAGACTCTGGGATTTTAACATCAAAGACACTGTTACCTCTCATAGGCGACTGAGAATCACAGGACCTTGAAGGCTTATAAATTAAAGTTCTAACTAGTAATACTAATGGTGGGCATCTGTTACCAACCCCCAAATTCCCTCAACTATCACATGGCAAAAATTAAAGGCAATGCAGCACATGGTGCAATTGCCTGGGAGAATCAATGAAAAGTGTATAATCTTGAACTACATGGGAACAATACAGATTAATTATTAAATTACTGCCTGGAAGAGATACATCTGTGTATCTGCCAGTCAGGTCCAGAAGCTGCACCTGACATGGCTGCTCTGGGCCTGCCAGGAAAGGGCACTACTCTGCAGCTGAAACATATGGGGCTGAGATCAATGTGGAATGTCAGAGTCCCCAACCAATGACCCTAGAGTGACTCAGAACACTGCTATCTGCTACAGCACAAGGGGACTTGTCATTCTTGTGCTGTTAAAAGTATCTTTCACCCACATATTTTGCTGCTGTAACATCATCTGCCCACACAGCCCCTAATGACCTAATATGGAAACTAAATCATGCTTGATGGAACACCTGGAGGTGCTAACTTTTTGTCTCATTTCATTCAAAAGTTAACACCAACTCCAACCACCGTTTTGTTTGTCTCTATTTGGGCACGTTTCATCTTGCATAGCAGGGCAATTCCCAGATCTAAGGTGAACTCTAGACGTTTTAAGAGACTCAGTGGAGATTTGGTGCAAGCACCAGAATCACCTCATCAGCTAAAATGGAAATTCTGGCCTTGGGTTGCCAGTAGCTCTAGTTAAACTGTAAACACTTCAGGGCAATGACAGGAGGATTGCCACAGAGCAGGAGACTTCCTACACAGACTGCTGGCTAGCAGCAAACATCTGACCTGGAGTGGCAAACTCCCATTCCCTTGCCCAGTAACATGCCATGCCACCGTTATGCCACAGAGTCAGCCCTGTCCACTCCAGCACTAAATGGATCACATTCTCTGTAGTACACAAGGTTTCTGAGGTCTCTTTCCACTGGACAGAAAAATACGGATGTAAAAGCCAACTGTTTTATACAAGCAATTACAAAGTAAGTGAGAACATTCCTTTCCAGAGCAGATGCTCATTACCGGGGAGCCAAAAAATCTGGCTCCCCTTCGGATTCAGCATCCTCCCGTGACAGGAGCTTCCGCCGCTTTTCGGAAGTGTCTGGCACACAGGGCCAGCTATACTGCACCCCAGCAGGCTGCTGTTCCAGAATTGGCGCACCTCGACAGCCACCATGGAAGGCCGTTTGGGCTGACTCTTAATTAGTAACGTGTTCTGGCTAGAGTGTCCCTGATGCCCCGGTGGTATCGAGGAGGAGAGAAAGGCCTGAGGTGGTGGTAGCGTGGCCTACAGCTATATCCAGTGGAAGGTAAGGGCCTGAAAATTCCCAGTGCAGGCTAGACCAAGGTCTTCAAAGGCAGCAGGCCATTTCGTTACCTTGGACCCAATAGAGGAAAGAGAGTAGCCCTGCCCTGGCCAGAGCTGCATGTTTCACCTTGTTGCCCTCCAGGGAGATGGGGGCCAGAATCTATCCTGTGGGGAGCAGGAAGCTTGGGCTGCACCATGGACTACATCCTATTAGCACCTGGGGATATTTTACGTTATTCAAGTGACACTCAGAAGCCACCGCTTTGCTGCTTCTCTTGCTGCACTGACAAAATAATGGGAGATGAAGTGCCACCTCGCAGCCACCCACGCTCCAGCTGGCTCCGGGAGGCCACTCCCCTCCTCTCTATAAAACATTCTTTTTAGAAGAGACATGCATTTGTAGAATGCCAAGTACAGCTGCAGAGAAAGCAAGCAAAAGGAGTCTCTGGACAAGTCCAAGTGTGTCTGGCTAACTGTCCCATGGCGCAGAGAGCACAGCTCATCCCCAGGACTCTTCATCACAGACCATCTGAGCTGATTACCAGTAAATATACCAGGGAAAAGGATGGGAACGAGGTGGAACTCAAAGCAATACATGGAAATTTACAATTTCACAGACTTTAAGGCCAGAAGGGACCATTGTGATAAGCTAGTCTGACCTCCTGCATAAAACACAGGCCAGAGTTTCACCCAGTGATTGCTGTATCAAGCCCAACTATTGATGGACAAGTCACAGCATCCTTTAAAGAGCAGACCATCTTGACTTAGACTCCAGATGGCTGAATTTACTACCTCCCTAGGTAATTACATCTGTTCCAATGGCGGATTTACACTCACTTAAAAATCTGTCTCTAATTTCCAGTTTGTCACACTAAGGGATGGGTAAAGAACAGAGCTGCCCAGAACTGCCCATAGTCACAGGACCTAGTGCCAGGAATGGGATCAGAACCAGGGTCCAGGCCCAGACCCTGACCTAGCCACTTAACTAAGCTGCCAGCCCAGACTCCCAGACAAGCAGGGCTGGAGGTTCCAGCGTCTGTTGGTGCTGCCTTCTACAAAGGTCCCTTGAGTGCGCTGTTAAATGCTCCCAGCTCTGCCCCAGGGCTGGAAGGCAGCCTGCTCAGTGTGAGCAGCTGAGTTTGGCCCAGAATTCTCATCCCCCAGATGGTCTCCAGCCTGGCCCCGCTGCGTGTGAGTAAGACTAATCTACAATGGAAAACACTGTTCTCATTTTCCAATAGGAAACTTGCAAACAAAGCGCTTTGGCATTTTCCTTTCCTGTGCACGATCTGAGAACGCACTCTGATAACTTGGCATATGAAATCAGTAATGAAGATCACAATTAGAGTCAATAGCCGGTCTGTTTTAGAATTAATGGCTGTCTAGGCTGATCAGGGCTTCCAGGGGTGGGCAGAACAATTTCCTGTAAGCCTGACAGTTACAGATCTCTTTAATTAGTGAAGTCATGCAGAGAAACCTCACTTGAGTTTATAATGGGAAACATAAGGCGTTTCTGGATGATAATGAGTGCAATTAAAACTTGTGTCCAGATTATTTCAGATATTTACTTGAGCAGGGCACGTGAGGTACTGGCCGAGCTCTGCAATGACTTGCCCTTCGTGCAAACCCACTGTGCGAGGCAAGAGGCAGGGCAGAATTTAGCCCTATGGCTGCAAATATGTATTATCACGAGGCATGTGAGATGCATCGTGATATTAGTGTTCGGGGGACATAAGCATGTTAGTGATGATTAGCTGGTGGAAGCCACCGTTCCCAGCCAGGACCTATGTGAAAAACTCTGGGCAGAAACTGCCCAAGAACTTTTGTTTAGCATGCGGCAAAATGCCCACTCATGCACCTCTGAGGTACAGCAGAGCAGCACTGGACAGTAGATGTCACATCGTTGCCTGTTAAGGCACCAGAATTGACATGGCTTTGCACCAGCTAACATGGCTGCACCTCCTATAGGAACAAGGCCTAATGAGGCAACATCTCATGGAAGATGCTGGAACTCACTGCTAATGACATTACTGCACAAATATCCTCATCCCATTCCCATCACTTTCTAAAGGCTGAATTAAATTGTTTGTATTGGGGACTTCCGAAGCAGAGAAAGAAGCTGATCTCACCATCAACCCAGTTCTTAAAATAAAGATGCTCCTATGAGTGGTAACTAATCCCATGCCTTATCAGCAACTCTTTTTAAGAAAAGCAGACCCATGTGAGCAGCCAATGGAGAAAATACACGGCTGAAATATAAACTCCCACAATAATGAAGTTGCTATTTATATTTCACAAAACAGGCTCCTAATCTGAACATTAAAACCCAACAGACCTTCTGCTCCTCTTCTGGGGTTTTGCTAAATGAGCCCTGCTCTGAGCTCTCTGTTATTGCTGGATGAATATGCTGGTAGTTCTATGCAATGCTCGTTTACAGCACTCACTGCTCTTAATCACACCCACAGAGCCTGCAGGAAGAGAGTAAATCTTCTCCAGAATACTTTTATTTTTCAAGTAACGTGCTTTGCATGTTTCCTTAAAAGGTCTTTGTGCTCCAAGGTGGTCCTGCTATCAACAATCCCAGTGGCTAAGCACAGTCCAGCTAAACCTCCCCTCTTGGGATTTGGAGGAGGGATATGCTGCACATTAAACAACCCAAACAATCCCAGGTGGTTAGTCTTGAGTCTGTGTGGTTTATATTTCTTTCCATGGGTAGAAAGAGACCAAATATGGGCACAGAGTGAAATCCCCCCAAAGCATTCCTTAAATCCCACATGAGCCCTCAAAACAGGGTTTAAGGAGAGCATGGGTCACGTGCAGGCAATTCCAGCTACTCACCAAGGATAGGGACTGTCTGCTTAGGGGTCTGTGCCAGGATTGGAGTCAGGGATCCCCAAAATTCTAATCCTGGCTCTCTGTGACAGACACTGAGGCACTCTGCCATCCAGGGAGTGGAGCTAGTAATACAGACTCGCTGCACAGTGTTGGTCTTCTGATCAAATCAGATAATGGTTGTAAAGTGCTATATAAATGCCAACTATCAGCTTGATATTGACTGTTTGCTATACACCTGAGATGACTGGGGGGGAGTGAAATGGGGAAGGGAGGAGGATATATTTCCTAAAATGCTCTTTTAGAAAGCTCAATGTTCCTAAATCAGCTACATTTTAAAAAGCCTGTTTCAGAAGTCTGAGGGAAGCCTCTGCTGTATCATGGCACAGGTGAACAGGATGCAAAGAAACTAACTTGACAGACAAATTCATCCAAATGAAGATAGTTGGTGCCAAAAATCTCCCCAGTTGGTATAAAAGTATTTTCCCTGTGGGAAAACACTGAAAATGTCTGTGTGAGAAGGACAGCCACATCTGACACCATGGTGATGGACACACTGTGAAAACACAAACACAACTTGAAATGGCCCCTTTACAACGTAACAGGACAGGCTTATTAGAGTTGGCTGTGTCTCGACAATCTAACAGAAGCTCCATGTGCCCCAGTTGGTGGATTTTATATGAATGCAATTCCTACACAAGTCATATTCTTGATGTGTTTTGAACAATGTCTGTTCATGTGACTGGCAGAAAAGGGCTACAGTCAATGATTCTACAAAGGTACTAGCTGCCTGGAAGAACAAGCGGCCAAAACTCCAGCTTAGCGCAGAAACTCCCTTTCACTCACCTCTGGTGTGATTCTGTATCACAGGACACCATGAGATCATTCCTGGATTCTCCTCTTCTCACCTTGGGGCAACTCACAGAGAAGCATCACAGAATCATAGAACTGGAAGGGACCTCGAGAGGTCATCTAGTCCAGTCCTCCGCACTTAAAGCAGGACTAAGTATTATCTAGACCATCCCTGACAGGTGTGTCTCCAACCTGCTCTTAAAAATCTCCAATGATGAAGATTCCACCAACCTCCCTAGGCAATTTATTCCAGTGCTTAACCACTCTAACAGTTAGGAAGTTTTTTCTAATGTCCAACCTAAACTGCCCTTGCTGCAATTTAAGCCCATTGCTTCTTGTCCCACCCTCAGAGGTTATGAAGAACAATTTTTCTCCCTTCTCCTTGTAACAACCTTTCATGTACTTGAAAACTTATGTCCCATCTCAGTCTTCTCTTCTCCAGACTAAAAAAATTTTTTCAATCTTCCCTCATAACTCCTTGACTTCACTGGAGTTACTCACTCCTGACGTGCATCTGACGAAGTGGGTATTCACCCACGAAAGCTCATGCTCCAATACATCTGTTAGTCTTTAAGGTGCCACAGGACTCATTGTTGCTTTTTACAGATCCAGACTAATATGGCTACCCCTCTGATACCTCACTCCTGACGTATACCACTATGGACATGTTCCAATCAAGTCACTTATAGCTCACCGTAATCCTGGATTTGGACAGTTTCACACAGTCCCTGAACATGACTGTAATATAGAAACACAGTGACAAAAATCTTTTATTTTTAAATCTCAGTTGGAGAAATCCCCTCTCAGTTCTGCCTAGAAAGAACTGGCCGATACAGTACCTCACAGAACTGCATCCTTTAATGTCCAGCAGGAACGCCAGCTAATCAGTATAATTTTAGAGACCCATTGTGGCTGACAATGTCAATACAGATGAAGGTCATCATTGCATATGATTGTGAATTAAAGGCTTTGCTATGTAAAGTAGTAAAGACTATCTGTACAAGTTGATGGTTTTGAAGGGTGATCCTGCTTCATATGCCCCTGTCTACTCAACATTCTGCAATCCAGAGCTCAGACAGGCAGGATGAGTATGGTGCTGTCTCCCCCAATATCCATCACGACAGCCAGCTATGCTTTTCCCGCTGGGTGGGGGAAGGACAGACTATTAGAACTCTGAAATCTAATTAATTGGCCGTTAAGAGTAGTTAAAACTGAGGTTAGAGATGGAAAGTAAAATCTCAACAGGACCAAGCAGTTCACATATTTTGTAAAACAGCACTTCTTTTAAAAGTATTAAATATGCAAAAAGAACTTGAAGTAGGAGATCAGTTAGACAACATCAAAACCAGCATAGGAATCATTTTCCGTGGGTGTTGATCCAGGCATTAGGATAATGCTCAAGGTAGCACAGAGCAAATCATGAGCTTTGTGATGTCAAAATTCTACTAAGTTCCTCTAATATTCAAAGGAACAAATTCACAAAAAATAGCACATTTCGTTTTAGTAACATTTGCATTCCTTCAATTATTCACCAATTTGAAAAAGATCTCATGGAGTTTAATTTCAGCTAAAGACAGTAACCAGAACAATGCAAAAGTCTGAAGCAAAAACATGAGTGCAACTCTCTGCAAGCAAACCAGATAGGATTTTTGCAGCCCGTTAGGATAAAATTTACCCAATTCTCCCCTCTCATACTACTTTCCACCAGTGTAACACCACGGCAGTGAGTGCTGAAAGTCTTATGGTTCATTCTTTAAGCCATACAGTCCTCTACCCTCTCTAAAATTGGGCAAGTTTAATCTGCAGTATTGCATCTTCAAGAGACAAATGCATGACTGCAGGATGTCTCACTACTAGATACTTGAATGTGAGAGTGTCTGGAATTATATAAAGCCTCTAGATTTAGGGACTGGGGAATAAATTCTTCACTAATTGCCTTTTCTTTCTGATGGACAGGATCACTGAACTGAAAGATGTACAGCTGGCCGGACTACAAACACCTATTGCCCCACAGAAATGGAGTCAAGAATTAGGGGGTAGCTGTTAGTCTGTATCCACAAAAAGAACAAGGAGTCCAGTGGCACCTTAAAGACTAACAGATTTATTTGGGCATAAGCTTTCGTGGGTAAAAAAACCTCACTTCTTCAGATGCAAGTGAAGAAGTGACTTTTTTACCCATGAAAGCTTATGCCCAAATAAATCTGTTAGTCTTTAAGGTGCCACTGGACTCCTTGTTCTTTTTGTATAGAAATGGAGTGTGTCTTTTAGTTTTTGTTGTTCAGACTTTCTAGCTCTGACTTTACAAAAGCCATAGCACCCAAGAATTGGCACACGGGGCTCACCTGTAATAGCAGTGACTCTCTTTCCCCTAGAGGGCGCTCTGCAAGGCAGAGACAAGGAAATGCCTGGCAGCTCACATGCTGGTGTAATTCCATTTGAGAAGAGATTCACTCTAGATTTAAGGGTAAGATATGATCAGACCCTCAGATCATTTCACTTAAATTTTATAATAACGTTCATTTGCCATCACTAGCCTGCACCTTTTCAAACGCATGTTACAGCATTTATATTTCCATCGTGATATTCTGACACCTGCAAGAAATTAGGATAGATGAGATGCTGAGAGCTCCACTGACCTCCAAGGATTGCTAGTGCAGAACTACAGCACGTCCTTACTTGGGAACCTCCAACAGCAAATGAAAGGAGGATTTCCCTCCAAGCCCAATAAAGTTTATTGGTAAGAACATGCAGTGAGGTAACTGACACACTACAGAGACACCTTATGGGAACCGAAATCCCTGCAGGCACCAGATACACTCTGTCCAAAAGCATACAAGTACCATATGATTGATACTGGTTCCTAGTAAACCTGGGCCCAACTCCTACAAGATTCCTTGCTGTACCTAGTTCCAGCGGGAGCAGGGCTGATCGAAACCAGCCCAAGATTACAGTATACTCTAGTCACACAACCCCACCTCCAAAATCCCCCCAGATCTGGCAGCGTATTGCGTATTATGGGGTGCAGTGTCACAAACTCGGCTGCGGCTGACAGCCAGTACGCCAGGTCCTTTTCAGCAAATGCATTCTCTGCATCTCTCTCGTTTTGTGGTGCCTGCCCGAGACCTGAACCTCGATGAGCGTGGCTGGCTTCGAATGAATCCAGGCAAGGTGAAAGTGATGTTGTGTGTCCCAGGACACCAGGCGAGTTTCATTCAGTGTCCAACTACCCAACAGTAGGTCCCCTGTTACAAACTGCTGTATAGTAAGTTACCAGGTGAGACATGCGTTTCACTGCTTCCATTTTTTTCGTCTTTCAGAAATATACAGACCCTACAGAAACCAGTCCAGAAATACCATACCGCGTCCCTTACAAATGTAGGTGATAACAGTGATTAACAGAGATCCTCATACCTGTCAATATACAGCTTCCACTCAAAGAAAGCATTACAGAGCAGCAGCTATCAGGAAGTAAAGCTTCCTCCAAGCAGCACATTAAAACTGTATACAACAGGCAAATACAGGCATGTAAAATATATAAACATTACTCTGCCAGATAAGTTATAATTAGCCAACAAAATGCTGGGGTACAGGAGGGGATCTACACGGAATAAAATATTAAATCAAGAAATAACTCCAAGTCAGCAGTGCTGCATTATGTGTCAGCAAAGAACCGTGGCTCAGGAGAGCTAAAAATAAACAGGAAAGCTGAAGCAGAATTGACAGTAGCAAATGGGGAAGGGGGTGCATCAGCATCAACATACAGACATGGATGAGCTACAGCTCAGGAGGTTCCAGGGGGACAGATTCCTTGCTTCATTCAGACATTCAAATCTCTCCATAAGCTTTTACAATTAACAAGGAAGGAAAGTGAATGAAGCCGAATTCAACAGATTCTCAAAAATGTGAAACAATGTTAATTTAAATCTATTAATTTTGAAGGTTGGCAAGACAGATGCTTGCTTTGGAAACTCTTATTTATACTTATTTTTTTCTGCTGAATAATTGAAGGAAAGAGGTCTTGGACAACAAAACCCTAAGGGCAGCACATAGAAAGCTGAAGTCTAAGATATTTGGTATTTAATGAACAAGAAATGAGATGCTTGTAACCTTGAAGCAATGAGCGGAACATTTGTTTTTAGAAGAGACATGTATGGTAGTGCTGTTTAAAGGCTTTGTATTAGTTCAGTGTTTAACAAAGAAACCTCCCCACAGCATCTCAAGTGAAAGGAACAGCTATAGACACTTTAAATCCCTTGGTGCTGTGGCAGTGATCATCCAAGGAGCTCTTGCACCTCTGGAATCATCCAGATCACAACAGGAAAAATCAAATGTTTTGCGAAGGTATTTTTGGCCTTGCTCCCCAGAATTAGGGTTAGGAGCCATATCATCATTGTACCACCTGTGTGTTTGTACCACTGATGATCTGGTATCTATCAATGAGATGCAGGAGCACAGATGCAGGAATTCAGGTACAGGTGAGATTTCCCCAAACTGCACAGGGGAAAAAGTTTGCCTTTGCTGTCCCATGACTCCGAGGGGGGTTTGCCCACTCCAGTACTTATAAAGCAGTCAGTGATAATCAGGAGAGAACATGGGAATGGAAGAATGCAGGATAAGAAGTGCAACATGTGGAAGTGATATGGCCAGTGATGTCCTGAACTCGCTCAGTTACTGCTCCCCAAAGAAAAGCAGCAGTGACGCTACTGGCTCACTCCTAGTTCTCCCACTCCAGACCAGCTGAATCACCCAGAGCACTGGGGACAATTACTCACTTTCCCTGTAAGAGTAGCATTTTCTGGCTTAGTAGCTATGGCAATTTTAAATAACAACAGTAGAATACAATGGTGTAACTGCATTAACAGATCGGACAGATGTGGACAATTATCAAGGCTAAATGAAACTGTCATAGCAGGGCAGAAATGCAACACGGGACAGCAAACAGACCACAGCAGCCAGAGTTTGGCAAGTTCACATGCCAGCAGGTAACTTGCATTCACATACCTAAGGGAGTGGTAACATTTAGGGTGTAGGACTGGGGTGGGCAAACTTTTTGGCCCTCAGGCCACATCTGGGTCTGGAAATTGTATGGCAGGCCATGAATGCTCACGAAATTGGGATTGGCGTGTGGGAATGGGTGAGGGCTCTGGCTAGGGGTGCGGACTCAGGGGTGGGGCTGGGGATGAGGGGTTTGAGGTGCAGGAGGGTACTCCAGGCTGGGACCGAGGGTTTCGGAGGGTGGGAGGTGGTCAGGGGTACAGGCCCCAGGCGGCAGTTACCTCAAGCAGCTCCTGGAAGCAGCAGCAGCAGCAGCATGTCCCCTCTCCGGCTCCTATGCGGAGGCACAGCCAGGCTGCTGTGCGTGCTGCCCCGTTGGTGTGTGCCAACCCTGCAGCTCCCATTGGCTGTGGTTCCTGGCCAATGGAAGCTGCAGGGACGGTGCTTGGAGCAGGGGCAGCATGTGGAGCCCCCTGGCTACTCCTATGAATAGGAGCCAGAGAGGGACGTGCCGTTGCTTCTGGGAGCCGTGCAGAGCCACAGCATGTACAGAGTGGGGCAAGCCCCAGAGCCCGCTCACCAGCGGGAGCTCGAGGGCAGGATTAAAATGTCTGACGGGCTGGATGAGACCAGCAGGCTGTAGTTTGTCCACCCCTGGTGTTGGGAGAGTCGTCTGTAAATAGCCTCTTTCTTACCTTGCTACCTGGGGGCACCAGAAGCTGCCCATCTGTGTGGGGTGGGAGTGGGTGACTACCTCAAGTTGGTTGTGAGAGAGATCCCCTTACAGGTGGATCAAAACACACTGCAGACTCAGGGTTGGAGACCTGCACAACCCTGTGGCTCCTCTTGGCACAAGTCTCAAGGCAGGACAGTTGCCTTTTGCCTCCCCTGGGCATCCAAACTTGATAGTGAGGCAGCCTGCTGGGACATTTTTCTAGTGTACTCCTTGATTTCCTAGCAATCACTGCAGCTACGCAAGCCAGTCAGCCAAAGTTGAATAAATGGCTCCAAATGTGGTCATATTCTATTGCTGATCTCCTCTGTTATTCTGCGGTAAAATTACAGGCTTAAGATGGGGAGATGCCAGAAAGGGCCTGTGGGCTTTTGACCAGATCTGCTCAGTCCAGCACAAATACAAGTCTGACCAGAGTAGCTAAGAACAGGAAATATACAGGAAACATGATGCCCAATGACCAGGCAGGCCGCATCCTCCCTAGCACCATGACTCCCTTGAAATATGGCTCATTCCAGGGATTCTAGCTTTTGCACAGGACTAGCCCAAATCACCCTTTCCAGGGCAGTGGGGGTGACCAGAAAGCACTTAGTAGTTCATTCTGTTGGTGAAGGGACCGTGACCTTACAATGAGTAATTATTCCTGTGCTGCTCCACAACCCAGAGCTTCACATTACGCAGCACAAAGGTTGAGCTTTTAAATGAAGAATTCTTACCACTAGCTGTGGAACAGGTACGGGCTTCCCCTCCTTGCTCAGGGATACATAGGTAAAGAATGCACTGACAGCTCGATATCTTTCTTTAGGCTCATCAACAAAAGGATCAGCATCAACAAAGACCTCGATCTCCATGGATTTATTGCTCGTGAAGGTCATGCGTCCAGAAATAGTAATGACACAACCTGCAAAACACAGATGGCTTGGTTAATCAGTGGCTCCTACAGTGCCAGCAGGAAACAATAGCCATCCATTACTGAGACTGTTAAAGGACTACACTGCTAAATGGGCTAACAGGCTGGGTTAGGCACAACTGAAAGGCTAGATTGATTTTTTGTTACCTAATAAAAAAGGAACGACAAGTCTTGGAACATTTCTTTCCAACCGTGGATGTTATTTTTGTTTTTCTCTCTGGTTGTGGGAATTTCCACACTGCATGACGGCACTAGCCAGCTGAGAGGAGTAACTGATGCCTCGTCTAGCCAGGCAAACCCAGTCTCTATCTGGAATGCCTGCAAACAAATGCAAGTCAATCTAAAGTACCGTACCCTTTATAAGGTGTCAGCGTACTAACACCTTTCACAACAGGCTCTCACTGCACACCGAGCACTCGTCTCAGCTAAGAGATGGAGATTTCTCCCACCACTGAAATGCATCCATCTCTCAGGCAGAACAAGGCTGCTGCTCACACAAGAGCAACACAATACCAGTTTAGGACAGGAAATAAGGAATACAATTTACAATGGGAAGCTCAGGGGGGGATTTAGGAAGGCAAGATATTTGGGATTTGGTCATATCAGGGCAACTCCACTTACTAGAAGTGCCATAAGAAGCACAAAGGACCACAAGAGATCAGGACTTTGGTTTTGTATCTTCTCTGTAATACAGCATTGCTTCCCATCACCACGCTGGGGCGATGGCTCAGAGGGAAGAGTAGCACCAACTGAATCCCCAACACACCTTCCTGGAGCACCCAGCCAGGCAGTGCACTGCTCGGAACAGACCCCACTAAGCCTGTGAGATCAGACTGGACCAAAGCACAGGAGGTATGGAGTATGGCTGGAGGTGTCCCCACACTGACACCAGAGCACAACAAGCATTAGCTACATAATTACATTTGTTTAAATCTGCCCAGCCCCTAATGTGCTGACCTGAAATGTAACAATTAATGCTAGGCACAGACACTAGGTAAAGTCCAGCTCCCCAGAGTTCAGGCCTAGAACTCAGGTGTTCCTGTTTCCCAGTCCTGAGCTCAATCCATTAGACCACCCATACTGCGCTGAATACAGCCCTGAGGGCTGGTGCTAAAAGAGGAGATACAGGGTTTCTATACCAAAACTATGGATGGACTCCCCCACACGCTTTAGGCCATGATTGACTTTCTCAAGCAATGAGCATGTACAATATGGCAGCTTTCGGGGGCACAGCCCCATGGAGAGGCCTAAAGTCCTTCTACCCCATCGCCCCGAGAAAGTGTTCTGTTCTGAACACACTTCCCACATTAAAGTGTATCTTCAGGAACTTCCCTAATGCACAGCAAAACAGAACAGGCAGAGTCTGTGGCAGACTCAGGAGATAGATCTACGTAGCACTTAGAGACTAACGCATTAGTCAGAATTAAAGGGTTGCAGCAGTCAGATCTTTCAGAAAAGTTCCAGTTCACCACAGAATCTGAATGTGGAGTGCTGCAATGAGTCCCTCTGTTCAGTCTCCCATTGAGCCTGCCTCTCTGAGCCTACTACTCATTCGTGTTGGCTTGGCCAAATGCAAACGCACTTCACATTTTTAATAATTCAACCTTTTTTTTTTTGAAATGTGATTCCACTTTTATTTCAGTACAAAAATACCTTCTCTGCACTTAAGTAGAAGAACCAATGCAGAGCATGACTAGCAATTTAGGAGACAAATAGTTAAGATAGGAAATGTGTACAAAATCATCTACAGATAAATTCACCTAATGAGTTTTGATATTTAAAAGAAAACAGCAGGCTCCCCGTGCTAATCATTGCCATTATCTATCATTTGAAACCTACTTTATAAGTAGAAATGGATTCCGATATATTTCACTTATAATGGAAAGCAAATACGGTCAAACTCCACAATGGAGATAATCACATTTTCTCAGCACTGTTCCAGAGCAGCATAATACATACCAGACTGCAGTAATACAACTTAAATAGCTCTCGGTGCTAATTTGGCTGCATGATAAACATACTGCAGGTCAGTTGTATTAGAATCTCTTTCTGGACTATGGGGCTCCTGTCTTAGCTTCTTTGTTTTCCTGGACTCCATTACATCCTGTTACTATAACATTTCTGTGCACATCTTGAGACTAAATGAAGGTAGGAACTGCCATTTGAGAGCAGGCCAGTGGTCCATAACATCCAGGATCCCACCACTGGCCACAGCCAGTAGCTGATGCCTCAGAGGAAGCCGAAGTCCAAACTGAACATGCAGTGTGCTTCACATGGGGGATCAAGCCAACTCTAACACATCCCATGGGGAAAGAATGGCTGCACTATGGTACCTTTCACTGCTCTCTCTTCCTTGGGTTCTGAGGTTTAGACAGACTGTCTTCAGGGTAAACCTAATCAGAAAGGGGAAACACTACAAAGATGGACACCACAGTCTTCAGCTACATGCCCCTTACCTAAAGGGAGAGAGATCATCTTGCCTAAATCAAATGATTGTCAGCTATAAACCCAATGGAACTGCACTGCAGAGTTTACAGCACCACAGTAACACTCAAAGCCTTTCACCAGGGAACAAGGACAATGTTTTGGGCACATACGGCCCATTCCTTGTGTGTTGTGCCATGAAAGGGGAGGCACAAATTGCCACCTCATTTCTACCACGCTAAGGTGCTTCGGGGATTGCCGACTCATTTGGGTGTTCATGAAGTGCTTATTGAGCCTAGAACAGTGAATTCTCTACGGCTGTCACTGAGTTAATTCACCGCCAGCATGAAGAATCATACACACTGACATGCCGAAAGGATATTTCGCTTTCAATACATGTCACTAACACTAGTCTCATTTAGGGATGGATATTCACTGCATTCTTGGTAGGATGTTACAGAAATCCTTCAACAGACAAATCACAGACACGGAGAGGAGGAACTTTGCTTTTTCAAAGGGTCAATCACACCAAACAAGTCCTGACGACAGCTAACCAAACTTTCATGGGGAGATACAATCCCATGAGTAGATTTCTTGTAATATTTGCTGCTTAAATGACCTTGGGCC
The DNA here is from genome assembly GCF_003597395.2 of Chelonoidis abingdonii. Taxonomy (NCBI): domain Eukaryota; kingdom Metazoa; phylum Chordata; order Testudines; family Testudinidae; genus Chelonoidis; species Chelonoidis abingdonii. The sequence goes on along the minus strand of NC_133791.1, from coordinate 1,836,175 downwards.
TATAGGAAAGATTTTTCTCTGTGAATAAGGGATATGGTAAAGTTACATGTGTCTGGAGCTGCTGGATTAACATCAACATTTAATATAAATAATCAACTGCCAAACATTTCAAGACTGCCTGTATTCCATGACCAAGACTGCAAATAGTTGTAGGAGATCATGCATGTTAACACCACCTTGAAACCACCAACTGAACTACACAAAGCACCATAAGTATGTTATTTTGATGGAAATCTAGAACTCCTCCAAAATAGTTACTATAAAAGATAGTAAACTATTCCAAAGGCATTCAAGAACGCATATGATCTCACTTCGGATTTGAAAAAAGGAAACCTACAAAGCCATGGAATTAAGTCCTTACTTCCTGAAGGAAACAATCACAGACCTCACCATCTTCCACTCCAAGTGCAAGGCACACTTCTTCAGCTGTCCTTCAGCCATGAGCACAGAACAACATGCGCATGACGTATTTTCTAAGTCAAAGCCCTACCAGTACAAAACACTCCACCACACATACAATTCTCCCCCGGGGGAAGCTAAGAGAAAGCAAACCTCCCGTAACAGAGGGCAATCATGTTGCTTGATGAGCTACTGAAGGCTTATTGATGAGGTGGCTGTAGACCCCAAATGGAACAGAATTATGCTGTCAGCATTAGCAGCTGCACCAAGTCACACCTGGAAAAGAAGCAGCAGCTGAAACTGTGAAGTCTGCTTCTCTTCTAAATGACACAATTGGAAAAATATTGATGGCATATCACCAGGTATAAATGCAAAGAGAGAGAGAGTCTAGCTTCTCTCTCTAGCTGGTACAGTCATTCTTTGTGTAACATGCATATTATGTGCATGAGGAGATCTTTTATACTTCAAATGAAAAAATTCTGCTTGAGCCACAGGGAAAAAAACTTCATAATTTTCAATGAATTCCTAATTAAAAGCAGACTACAGTGGAAAAACATGTTGAATCTTGCACTGAAAGAGCTGGACCCAAGTTGGACTCACGTGAAGCTTGTCAATGTAGTCATTACTTGAAAAATCATTACAGTGTAAACCCTGTCAGTGGCAGAGCTGCCTCTCGAAGTTCATGTAATTTTAAACTCAGCTGTGAAAGCTGTCACCTCTAGTGAATCCCCGCCGGTTAAGTGTCATTCTAGCACAAACATGTCTCAGAAAGAAGGGGCAGAAACTAGCCACCTCTTTTTCCTTACCCTCACTCAGGGAGACAGTCTCACATACAGAACAGCAGCACTGTTAATGAGCTAAGCAATGCAAGCTCCGTCCTAGACAGACAGTTATTTGGATAAAGAGGTGAAGAATGGAGAGTATGAACCCAGCAGCATCTCTCCCCCTTTTAGTTTGCTGGAATTCGATCTTTTTACACACCCATAGCCATCAGGACTCTACGCTCAGTAGTATCCAGTTCTAAGGTCTCTCCACAAGACAGTCTCCAAAGGTAGCTGTGCAAACAAACCCTTCATTTTTGGTTCTCCAGCTAAATCTAAACTGTGTGTCCTGCTTTAACCTTCCCACCCATCTGGTATTTTCACTGCTTTAGGATTCCTTTGCAGCACTGCAAGCAGCATTTCTACTGAGACTGTAACAAGGAGTCCAAACAATGGATAATTCACAGTCCCACCGAATGCAGACAAGCCTTCTTGGGAACACAGCCTCTCCCAAATGCTCCATTGTGAACCGTTAGATAAAATTCTCCATTTGTGACACTAGAATCACAGCTGACAAGTCAAACATAGGACTGTGACCTAAGGTGGGGAATAAGCAGGAGCTGAACCTCTCAAAGCACTGAAAAATCATATGCTCCTGCAAATGGGCCTACTAAGGAAAAAAAACAGAGAAGAAACAAAGCAGGCGCTGTAGGAGGTAGAGACCCCTTCTGAACAGGATTTTAAGACTCCTCTGTGATGTTAATAACCTGGTATTTTATTGCTTTTACTAGAAAGCTTCTCTGCCTTCATTTTATTTATTTTTTATTATTACTCTGCACACTTTGCTCCTCCTTCAGCAAATCCCCTGTCTGTGCCAGGCTGCCCTAAATATTGCATGAATGAGTGACTCAGATGTGCGAGCCATTTGACCAAAGCACTGTAAGCTTTTCAACTTGTGAAGAATATAGGATAATAAATAAAGCTGTGTCTCTCCCTGAGCACCCGGACTAATGGGCATTCCAGATAAGGCTCAGCCAGAACTCCCTGAATCCTGCACGAATCCAGGTATCTGGAAAAGGGGGGCCTGCTATGGAGGACAGGAGAGGGAGCACACCTTGGAGGTGGCGATGGGTGACGGAAAGGAAATGCTCCACCAGACAATAAAAACTAAAATATTAGAATAGTTTATTTACAGTTAAAAATCAAGCCCAGGCTCACAATATCAGCCAGCACTTCACAACTTCCTTTCTCAAGTCTCCAGAGCAAACTCCAGTGGCTCTTGGCATTTGTCACCTGCAGCCAGGTTGAAGGAGCATCAGTGTGAAATCTAGGATTTATATTTAAATAAAAGTTACAAGCACTTTCACTCCATACATCTGAAGAAGTGAGCTTTTTACACACAAAAACTTATGCCCAAATAAATCTGTTAGTTTTTAAGGTGCCACCAGATTCCCTGCTGTTTTCGTGGATACAGACAAACATGGCTACCCCCAATACTAAGCAGTTTCTGGTACCTCACCAGTCTGAATCCGCCTGCCTAGCCTGTGCTTTTACAATAGATTTCCTAGTTTTTAAGAGATGTTTCTCTCTTCTCTGAATCATACAGGAAAAGGGAAACTACTGACCAGTTACCCCAGGGAGACTGTGAAACTGGATACACAAAGTGCTGCCAAATGCAGAGTAAACTGAAGAGAAATGTTTTTTGTTTAATCCCATCTATAGGAATCCTAGCTTGTAAGTGTAACAATAGTAGGTAAATTTGCAGAAAGAGGTGGGATTTCCCTGGGAGCTGTCCCTGTTATATATGTCAACAGCTGGAATCTCTTGTCACTGTAAACCTCTCTTGCTCCTGGACTGAAACAGAGATACTTGCTGGCACACGATACAGACTAGACAAGGAACAGGTTTCTTGAAGGGAGGGATGCTCACTATCAGCATGGGGAAATCATTTAATCTGATCCAATGTGCTTCTGAAATGCCAATAGTTGTTGCTGCCTCGTGTCTCCTACTGCACCCCCCAAAACAGTGCACTGATTGGGCACATTTATTTCAAGATTTGGTTGGGTTCACTCAGTTCACCCAATCAGAGGATCAGACATGTTAGAGGAATCTCTAAGAGATTTTCACATAGGGTCAAAAACTCAGCTGGCATCAATCAGCATAGCTCCAGTAGACCCAACAGAGAACAGAGCTAGGACCTATTATCCAGCCCTAACCTTAGAGTTAGTAAGCATAGGTGGTTATAGTTGTCACACCCTGGGAGCCAGGGGACTAGGTGCACATTCTAGCCATAGATTTTAGCTGCTTCAGTTACACAAACTCTGTGCTCTGAGCTGCTATAATTTGCTATTAGATGGAACCTGGTACTTAGACATTGCATGATGAAGTGACAGATGACATCTTGGAGCTAAGAAGCCCACAATTGTCTGCAGTTAAAGGTGTTAAGACTCTTCCCTTGAGTGTTAAATCAACAAACTCCCAATGTTGAAAACTCAACCCTGGCTCCTCTCACCAGCCACTCCTGCACAGGCAAAGTCTGGATAAAGAGATGGGCCATGCATCATGACCTGCAGGTCAAGGCCAAGCCCTCTCCGACCAACAGGGAACAACAGTCAGGGTCCTTCCAATGAGAATGCCATGAGCCTCTAGTCACAACAGCACAAAGAGAAAGCTGGGCTCTTCAACAACAGAGCCCAAATCTTGTATGCTTTATCGACCAAAGTCAACGCTGTGAGTGACTAATTACTGTTATCACAGTAGTGCCCACACTTGATAGGTGCTGCTTAGACAGGAGAGACAGCTCTCCAAAGAGCTTATCTTAAAAACCAAAACTCAGACAGAAGATAAGGGAAAGAGATGGATCATTCCAACAGAGCAATCAGTACAGCGACAGGCACGTGCCATGTTAGTTTCATGAAAAAAAATTAAATGTCAGATTCATTTCCTTGCAAGCACCAAACTGGAAGCCAGCACTGTCTACGTGAAGTATCCCACACAGCTCAGCAAGTGGGCGTGTTCTGAAGTAGCCGAAGTGGCCCTGAAAGGCAGCCCCACGTATAGCACATCGCAGAAATCCCGACTGTACGTCAGAGAGAGCTGGACTGTGGTGGCAAAGTCCTCAGCTCAGAGAAGTGATCCAACTTCCAGGCACGGAGAAACTATACAGAGGCAGTTCAGGCCACTGCCACTACCTGCCATACAATATGAAACCAGGGTTTCAAGAGATGTACTGTTCCTATCAAATCCTCTAGACGGTTTCCCTAAATACCAACATCATGTCTATGATACAGAAGGTCAGAAGACAGGTTTTCCAGGTTCTCTGTAGCTCCGGAGACTTCCACAGTGCCCAACAAAGAGATACTAAGACAAACTCAATCCCGGTGTAAGTGGGAGCAAATCTATTAACATGAATGGTACTGCAGTCCCTCTTACAGCAGGTTTGAATTCACCCAACTGCTTTTATTGACCCGGCACCACTGATGTTCTCCATTTTAAGCACTGGGCAGCAACATGTGAAGAGAAGGCAATTGCTATAGTTCTGAAGGTCTCTTTAACCAGATGCCCCCTTTGGGAACTCCAGCTAGATTTTCCACGGAGTGACAGTATGCCAAAGGGATGAAGCAGCAAAAAGAGAGTAAAAAACATTAACTAGCCCTGACCCTGGCCTGATGTTGTACATTATAGACACTAACAGCTCACTATTTAGCTGGATATGCGTCAAGGAATTCTGTCCCAGGAGCTGGCTATGAAACAGAACAAAGGAAACAAGACCATTCTGTGTTCATGTGGGCACTCTTTCCATCTGAATTTACAGAAATTTTCTCCTACGTCCAAACTGTTAATTGAGCTGGAACAGCCTGGGTTTTGGGGGAGAGCTTTGCTCCAGTCAAGGATGGGGAGATCTGACCCACATTTTCTCCTGTAAATGGCTTAAAAGCTATTTAATGAAATTTAACCATTTGATTTTTTAAACATTCCTATGCAATTTCAGCACCTTAGGGAAAGGAAGTGTTTTTCTTTACATTTCAGATTTTAAACCAACTGAAGCCAGAAGCAGAGCAAGTGATCTGTATACCAAGTTCACAGTTTGTAGCTTCATGCATTTCCCTTAAGGAAATGCATTATAGAAACAGTGTGGAGTAAAAGTGATCTCTGAAAAAGCCACGATACAGTCGCAGGAAAACAGAGGAAATGCCCAAGATGGGGTTGAGATTAAAGGTAACATTTTCTAAAAAGAGGAATTTTTCTTTAATCATAAGAGTGTGTCCACAAGCACTTGGCCTAACTCTGGAAGCAAAATTCCCCTCAACTTAAACAGAAGCCCTGTTAAGCTTAGGGCTTCTGTTTAAGCTTAGGCCTGGGTTTTGTGGGAGGTTAAATAAGAGCTTCTCATTTTCATGAGAATCCTGAGGGTGCTGCTGACTGGATGGGTCATGCCCTCCACACTGAGTTAGGGAAAGGGAAGGACAGACAGTTAGCAACTTGGAGGTGATTTATACGGTGTTATTTAAGGACATCACTCAATGAAGGAAGCTACAGTAGAAGTCCTCATTTCCATTTTGATTTGACACATCAATTTACTAAAATCCAAGAAACCATGTTCAGTTGGCACCAACAAATTACAATACACCAACCTAAAAAGGTTAATTTGCCCACATTTTGGGGAGAGAGGCAGAATATTCAGCTACTTCCATTCAGATGTAGAAGTGTACGTTAACATAAGAACATAAAAAGGGCCATGCTCGGTTAGTCCAATAGTCCATCTAGCTCAGTATCCTGTCTCCCAACAGTGGATGGTGCCAGATGCTTCAGAGGGAATGAATAGAACAGGGCAATTATGGAGTGATCCATCCCATTGTTCAGTCCCAGCTTTTGGCAGTCAGAGGTTTAGGGACACCCAGGGCATAGGGCTGCATCCCTGACCATCTTGGCCTATAGCCATTGATGGACCTATCCTCCCGGAACTTAATTCTTTTTTGAACCCACATACATTTTTGGCCTTCACAATGTTCACTAGCAACAAGTTCCACATGTTGACTGTGCATTATGTGAAATACTTCCTTATGTCCGTTTTAAATCTGCTGCCTGTTAATTGGCTTTTGTGTTATGTGAAGGGATAAATAACAGTTCTCTATCAGCTTTCTCCACACCAGTCATGGCTTTATAGACCTCCACTATATCCCCTGTATCATCTCTTTTCTAAGCTGAACAGTCCCAGTCTTTTTCATCTCTCCTCATATGAAAGCTGAGTAAGTTAATAGCAGAACTTTTAAGACAGCACTTTGTACAAAAATTCTATGGGGCATTAGGGGTTAAAAAAAGTTTTGTTCATTTTCAGTAAAGTTATTTCAAATTACTGTAGTTAATATTTATTTTTATAAAAGCCATAATTGATCATGATGTACAGAATTAACATACACAGAGCTAGTAGACTAACCAGGCTATGAACAAAGTTTGTTTAGCACCATTAAATGAACATTTAGAAATACACTCTCAGAATTAGCAATCAGAAACCGGTACACGGCATACTTAGATCACAGGTGTGGAGAGGCTGCAAAGCCTATAGCTGCACACATTATAAATACCAGCTGGGATTCATGCACATCTGGCAAGAGGATAACAGGCTGCAGTTATTGCTATTTCTCTGTAGACCAGCACAGTCCATGTCATAAGCTGATATTTGTTATCTTTACTATGACAGCACTGTAGGATGCTGTTGCTGCACTGATCTGATGTACTTCGAGAGGATATTGGGTCACATTAGTTCTCCACACAGAAATGGCCCATGCACTCTAAGCTCTAACCTCAATGGTCAGATGATCTCATTCCAACACATTCAAGGGAGCTGGCTTCCTACAGCCACTTCGGCACAGTAATAGCTCAGAGGAGAAAACCAAGACCACAAACTACTTTGTATTATGACCTTTGCCAAATGGACTAAAAGCTAGGCCAGGTCTCTTCATTTTTTTGGTCATTTGTGGGAAAAACAAACAAACAAACAAAAACAAAAACACTTCTCTGCAATCAACAAGATCCCTAGAAAAAACATTAGCAGAGAGTCTTCAGAACTCTTGGGTGAATATCATCTTGTCCTGGACACTTATTACTGCTTAATTTATCATTTTTTTCCCCAAAACTTCTTCTATTGACACTTCAATTTGGGACGGTTGCTCAGATTTGTCATCTAAAAAATTGCTCAGGTGCGTGAATCTCCCTCATGTCCTCTGCATGAAGACAGATGGAAGATGTAGCACTGGCTTGTGACAGCAACCTAACCTTTCTATTTGAATTACTGCTCCTGTCCACAGACACACTACAGAACAGCTTTTATAAAATAGCTTTATTCCAAGCAATCTGATTCTCCATTTGGTAGAGGAGAACTTGTAGGTGAGCCACTCATTGGTAACAGCATTTTCTTTGTGACCAGAAAGGCTCTGTCTAAATTATGGTTGCATAAACTCTGGGCAGACTTTGATGGACACGCTTATTCGTTAGGCCACATCCCCAAGTCTTTACTCAGGTGATGGAGTTTTGATTTCAGAAATGAGTAAGGACTTCAATTTAGACTCTGCCAGTGGTAACTAGGACTTTAATTTTATTAGTTCTTAAAACTAAGATTAGATTGAGTTTCTGTCTCCAAAATTACTTTTCTGCACTGAAAATAGTCTGTGTCCAAAGCAGCTCCTGTTGGAGGAATAATCCTATTACAATTCTGATTTTTAAATTCATTGCTGGAGAAAGTTCCTTACTCTATTGAAGTTCGTATTCATAAAGATTTCCTCTCAAAACCCCAGCACGTTGCACTGTGTAAGTTCAGTCTGAAGGCATCTGCAAACTTTCCCTGGGATGTAACTAGCCAAATCATACTCTAATGACAGGAGTTTACTGTCTATTGCATGTTCCTTTCCACTCATTTTTAAAACACAACAGTGGGTTTATCTGCATTGTTTTTATTGCAGGATATTTTAAACTCATTTTGGCTAGAACCCTAGAACCATCCAGTCTCTCCTGAGCAGCTGGATAAAATTTGCAATGGATGGAATATTTTCTAACAAGAACAATCACATTAAATTTACCATCTCCACTCTATAATTTCTAAAATGGTTGTAAAAATCAAGGCTATTAGAAAAAAAGATTTTGATTTCATTACTTGTTTGGGAATGTGCAGTTTCTCTGCTCACTGAGGGAACTGCATAATTATAGATTAATGCTGACAATCATGCCACTCTGAGCAGGAATTTGAGAAGCTGGTATTTCAGAGGTTATGTAATTTTCTGAAATGCCTTACCAGCTCAGACCTGAAGAAGAGCTCTATGTGGCTCCAACGCTTGTCCCTCTCACCAGCAGGAGTCGGTCCAGTAGAAGATACACCTCCCACACCTTGTCTCTCTACAGCTCAGAGTAAGACATGAAGGGCTCATGGCCAACACTTGTACACATGGTAAAGAAACTGGCTCTCTCCAACTTTGGGATTCCATTTCACTTACAGACCAAGAACACCACAGGCCAACTACTTTTACAAATGAGCTAACAATAAGCTTGGGAAGCTTAAACGCAACTTTGCTAGACACTAAAAATCTTAATAAAAAGACACTGGATTTATTGCATATTACAACAATCTGTAACCTGCTAGCCCCTACACTTATTTACAATGTAGCAGAAGGCAGAATTTCACCGACTGCCTTCACCACCACACTGGGTTTTAATTTTTTCATGCTAGACAGTCGGTGAGCTTAAACAGTTTTATGTCAGCAAATCAAATTTTGGTAAAAATGTGTGTCCTAAAGTGACAACTCAAAATCTCTGCTATTCCAAACAATAGTGAAGTCTGCAGCTTGGGGGAGCCTGGTCACACTGAGGCCTTGACAGCCTGTGCAGCAATTTATATTATCCAGGGTTGTCAGTTTTAGACAGCAAAGGTGAGTGTTAGGCAGACACAGAATTTCACTGATCTGACTGAATACGTACTTCATGGTGCATTTAGCATGGAATTTATTTACGTAATTTGTAACAAAGCTGTACAATGTCAGGCTTTCGTTTCCTTTAATTTAGCACTGGCAGTGAGTACCTGCTGTGTGCAATATGGGAGCTGAACCGTATGAACAAAATGTTAAGTCATCTAGGGAGCCCATACCAAGCTCAGTGCTCACAACCAGCCTCAGACATTCTGCTTGCTTTTATACCTGAGTGTGCTGCTTCGTTCAAGCGGATTGGGTTGCATGAACGGAAATGAGAGGGAAACTGCCCCATTTAGTCTTCTTCTGGGGTGTACTTTCACCTCAGAGCACAAAATGCTACAAAAAGCATGACTCTGCACACAGCAAGATGGAAATAACTTCATAAATACGTATGTAAACAAATGCTCAAAGGTGCGAGGGCTGCCTAAACATGACGCTCCCAGAGCTCAGCCTCCAGCATCCATATCCCTAGCACTGGAACTTGCTTACAAGAGTATTTTGAGATGGTTGGGAGATTGGGTTTCCAGAGGAACAAGAGACGCGAGCTAATTTGGTAATGATGATTAATGAAGTTCTTTTCTCAAGGAGATAAAACATATATTGTCTGCCTGAAAGCATGTCTATGAACTGCTTTTATCTGACAACAAGTAGTCTAAATGACCTTTACCACTCCTTGTGACAAAAGACCATCCCTATGCATGCATGTGTATATTACCTAATATGGCCTTAGAAGCCATTGGAGTGGAATAATATTTCAAGATGAAGATTTTGGCTCAGCTTTACCAAATCAAATCCACTGGGACATCTAGCAGCTAGGGCTCAGCACCAGGCTGATTTCTTCAACCTGGTCGGTCTGTCTCAGTTTCGTTTCTCTGGCCACAGACTGGGCTTCCCCTTCACTTGGCTCCCTAGCAACCAGACACGGGTCTCATGACGGGGCTTCAATGAAACACCAATAAAGTCAGAATCATCTAATAAGTGGCTTATCCCCTTATGCTTAGGGTTGTCCTTTACCTTTTTTGATCTTCTCATGGAAGTTAATGGCATCCACAGAAGCTGTGACAATGTTGGTCTTACAATGGCGAGCAGCTACAATTCCAGCTACCTCATCCATTAACTTCATAGTAACACCTGCAAGCAGAAAATTACAGATCAGTGAGTAAACTGAATACAGTGCGACTTTCCTAGACTGAAGGTTCTTCTGAAAACCAACAGCAAGATACACTTCAAAGAGGACAAATTGTAAATGAAGAGTTGGCTACTGCCATGTTTCCTGCACTCCGAACGGGCATTCACTCTACCCCAATTCTGCAGGAAGCTAAACCTATTCGAGTAGAGGGAGTCTGTCTGGGAACACAAAGGGCAGCAAACTGCTCTCTCCCTTGAGATGCTGGAAACAGCTGACCAGGGTTTGGTCTGGTTTGAAATGAGGAAGATGTGAGCAATAGAAATTTCACTAACTGAACTTTTACAGTGCGTCCTCCAAAGAGACCAACATACATTTGACTTTGGGAATATACCCATGAGCATTTCTGTGTAGTTTATGAAGAGACTACTGTACCAGCTAGACACTTCACAGCAGTAACCGACTGACATGGCCCTGCCCACAGGCACTTAGGATTTAAGTGTAGCCACGATGCAATGTGTATGGTTGACAAACCCTAGAAAGGTTGGATTGACAAAGAATCAAGATAACAGACATACTCCCCACAGCCAGCCAGCCTGAAGGCACAGGTACATTATAATAAACATCTATAAACTGAACCACTGACCCCTCCATTGCAGGCATCCCACAAGGCATGACTGTCCAAGAGGGATTCAAATGGAAGGAAGATAATGGGTTTGTGGAGCAGGTCAGCAAGGGCATTCCATAGCTGGTTATACTCTGCATGCAGGGCATGTCTGCACTAAAAACTTAAGTCGACCTACGTTAGGTCGACTTACAGCCACCAAGTAATTACTGCATGGTTCATGTCCACACTGCCCTTGTGTCGGTGGTGCACTTCCATTGACTTAGAGGGGCAAGTAGGGGGGCTGCCCTGAGGATCCTGGCTCCCTGCCCCCGCCGAGGTTCTCAGCTCCCCTCCCCATGAGACTGGCAGCTGCCTGGCTCCCTGCCCCCGCCGAGGTTCTCAGCTCCCCTCCCCATGAGACTGGCAGCTGCCCAGCACAGAGCAGAGAGGGGCAGCCATGCTCCCGGCGAGGAGCCGAGAATCCTGGCGGTTGCAGTGCTCCCGGCAAGGAGCTAAGAGCTTGGCGGGGGGGCGGGGGGGACGACAGCCCCTGGGATCCCAGCCACGAGCCTTGGTTCAGCCGGGTTCCCAGAGGGGAGCTGGGAACCTGGGCAGCAGCCCAGCTGAGAGGGAGAATTAGGTACCTGGAAGGCAGCCCAGCTAGGAGGGAAGAGCCTGGGGAGACTGGGTCTCGCTGGAGCCCCTGCTCCACCAGCCTTTCTTGTCAATTTCACAGCTAAGAATGACAGTCAACAGTCAAGGTAAGTATCCCGCAGCGTCTACCTGGACTCTGCATCACCTTACTACATCGACATAAACCCTACACCTCTCCTGGAGGTGGAGTTATTATGTCGGTGTAGTAGGGCACTTACATTGGAGGGAGCAAGGCTGCAGTGTGGACAGACATAATTAGGTTGCCTTATGTCGACCTAACTCTAATGAAGTCTAAGGCCTGGTCTACACTGGGTGTGCGTGTGTCAATGTAAGATACGCAACTTCAGCTATGGGAATAGCATAGCTGAAGTCGACATATCTTAGACTGACTTACCTCCCGTCCTCACAGCGCAGGATCGACAGCTGCAGCTCCCCCATCGACTCCGCTTCCGCCGCTTGCCCTGGTGGAGTTCTGGAGTCGACAGGCGTGCATTCGGGGATCCCCGATAGATCGATTGCTACCGGCGGGTAGTCTGGACATACCCTGAGGCTTGGTCTGCATTACTAAGCAGTTCAAGCTTTAAGGTCTCATGCGGCATCCTTGTATACTGTTCCCCAGCTATGAGAAATCTAATATCACGTAAAGAACACATTCTCTACTGCCTCTCATGGACTCGATTGTTCATTACACTAGCAAAAAACAAGTGAAGGAACCCTGATTGTTTGCTTGTTTACTCAGTGTTTAACCATTACAGACACCTTATTATGTAGCCTTTTGGCCTGACAACAAAGGCTTATCACAGCAACACAGTATGTGATTGAAAAGAACAGAGATGCAAAGGAGACCCCACCTTGCTAATGGATTACAGTTTATTTTATTAATTCAACTTGTATCAAATGTGACCTGAATGGCTTCATCCTGTGGTGATCAAGGCACACCACCCCACACCTTCTCTAAGCACTGCTCATATGTATGCACACACTAGGGATATTCAGAAGCAAAATGGTCTGTGCTGGAATATGCTACAAGGACATATCGTCTTTAAATCGTAAATTGCAGGTTTCATACCCATCAATTGCTAAAGCTACTGTAGCGGTTTTGTTAAAAGAAGCACTGAGGCAAAGCATCCTGAAATTTATTTAGCACAGTCTTCAATCAATGGTAACCTGCACTTTACCTCAAAAGCTCTTATTCCCCACTATACCCAGTGGATGCGAAAATGAAACTATCAACCGGCTGTTTATCTGCAAGTTGGGTAATTTATGCCTTTTCCTTCATGTTTTCACACAATCAGATGACAGATTCATGACCCAGTTGTACAGTACTATAAAGAACAGGCAGAATTTTTTTCAGGTAATCCAAGCTGAACCTTCAAGTCACTGCAGGCAGAAAGACCATGTAAAGCAAATGACAGACAAAGATGGACTAGTAACCACAGAGGATCTTTGTCAAAAGGTATTTTGTGAGAACCAGCACGGCGCTGCATGCTCATTTGGGGATAAAACTACAAAGAACTGGAAGCTTACGGGGGTGACCCTTTTGCTACCCAATTACATGGTGACGTACAGCAGCTGCGCTCTGCTTTGGACACTGACACACTTGTATCCTCTGACTCTGGAGACAGAGGAGAAGGAATTATTTGTATTACAGTGAGACCCCTGATCCCATTGTGCTAGGCCCTGTAGAAACACCTACAGAGATCTCCTGACTGGAAAAGCTTGCTATATTACAACTGAACGGTTTGTGATGATAGAACAGAACAACAGCTCGCAATGCACAACTGTCTGAAGTGAAAATTCCCTTCAGCAGAATTCCATATAAGGTTAACTCCTCCATTTTCTGCTGTCCAGCGTACACTAATAGGGAGGGAAATAAAGTAAAATTAACTGTAGCTTTTCAGGCATCACCCCACCCCCAAACCCAGTGCTCAGTTCCAGGACATTTCTTCCTTCCTGCAGATACTTTTTGCTCTGCAACCACTTACAGTCTTTCCAGATGCTGGTGCTTAAAACAAATTGTTCCCAATGGGTTTCTACCAAAATTCCATTCCTGCTCATTTAATTCCAGCACATCTTCCACTAGAAAGCTTTTCAGACACACTGCGCCCAGGAAAGGCCTAACAGCGTTTCCACTAAAAGAGGGTTGCCACTGGTCGCTGAGACTCCTGCGCATTGAAGGAGTTACAGAATCAAGTTCTGGGGCACCAAGCTCAGGTCCCTAGGTCTCTCTTTTAACTTCATTCCCCATCTGTAACAGGAGGATAACCCCACCCCCTCACCTCACGGTGGTGTTGTGAAGGTGTTTGCCAAGAACTCAGACACTATAGTGATGAGTGCCATACAAAAACCCTTGATGAAACTGATACTTCTGACTTCAGAGCAGGGCTTGAATATTATGCAATAAATAAGGTGCACACAGAATCATGAGGATAAAACAAGATACTAAATAGCTGCTCACTGAGTAAGTACCATCCACCCTGTGCACTTAGTGAGGCAGGGGCCTGTGGAAATAATATGTGACGACGTAATTTAGGAGTGTAACATAATGAATATGCACAAAGGTGCTAAATTGAGGTTGCACAGGCAAAAGACGGTTACTCACCTTTGTAACTGTTGTTCTTCGAGATGTGTTGCTCATATCCATTCCAGTTAGGTGTGCGCGCACCGCGTGCACGTTCTTCGACGTTTGCTTGCTCATATCATTCAGTCAGGTGATTCCCAAGCCTTATGTAGGCGGTGGGGTTCGGAGTGAAATATGTGCAGGATGTAAAACTGCTGAGCCAAGGCTTGCAGTATCTCTTATTGACTGTTTGAACCAGGCATAATGCGAAGCAAGGGTCGGACCGAGGACCATGGGCCTGCATGATAGATCTCGTGGTAGTACACGAGTCAGCAAAGACGGCAGTGAAGCCTGAGGCACTGGATAGAATGCATGCGTGATGTGGCTGGGGAAATTGTGAGCCATTCATAACAAGTGCGGGTGCACGTCATCAACCAAGATGCGATCTCTGAGACGAACAGGGTGGCCTTTCCTTCGGGCTGTACTGCGGCGACCGAGAGTTGGGGCGTGTTACAAAATGCGTTTTGTCCGTCAAACATAAAGGCGAGCGCTTTAAGATGTTCCAGGGAGTGCAATTGTTGTCCCCATCGCGTTGACGAAGTTGTGGTTAACATGAAAGGCCGAAACCACCTTAGGGAGGAAAGCTGGGGTGGTCGTAACTGCACCTTGATCTTTGTGAACATAATGTATGGCAGACACCACCTAAGAACCCTGAGCTCGAAGACTCGTCTGGCGATGTAACGGCTACGAGGAAAGCTGTCTTCCAGACAGGTAATAGCCAGCGAGGCAGTCGCTACGGGTCAATGAAGGAGAATTAAGTCTGGTTGACCCAGTGCTGAGTCCCAGGTTGGGGCTGGGCAGGCGTACCTAAGGGTGTAATGCGCTGCAAGCTTGAGGAACCTCGAAACATAGAGTATGTGAGAACACAGATACGACCACTTAGCCTAGGATGAAGGTTAGAGATGGCTGCCAAGTAGTGTACCCTTAGTGATGTCACCGCTGGCCCTGCTGGCGTCCAGAGGGTAGTCCAAAATAGAGGGATCGAGAACCGTTCAGCAGGGAGTAAGAGATTTAGCGCTGTCGCCACCTATAGGAGAAAACACTTCCACCTGCCCAGGTACGTTGACCAGGTGAGGGCTTCCTGCTATCGTGATAGTCAGTAGCGGCCACACATGAAGTGAAGAGACGCAGGTCCGGTGGCAAAGTCTGCGCAGTCCTGGGTTATGAGTCTGGGGGAGTGCAGGGGTAATTGGGTAGGCTATTGACAGGCCGAGCCACGTGGCGTATCAGCGCTGCCTGGACCACGCTGAAGTGATCATTGATGATGCGCACCTGCCCCTGCGAAGTGTGAGCAGGACCCCAATGAGCCGGGGGAACGGTGGAAGGCATAAAGGTGTTGGCCCTTCCACGTATGAGGGACAGCGTCCGAGATTGTCCCAGAGAGAGACCTTGGGAGGAGCCGAACCTCGGACATTCGTGTTCTCGCGGTAGCGCGGCCCATATGTGGAAACATCCCCACTTTTGCAACAGAATGCAATCACTCAGCAGGGCAAGCACTCATGGACAGGAAGACTTGCTGATCAAAGGCCAAGAGAAAGGTGCTACCAGACTTATCGCGTGCGGGCTATGCAAAAGTCCAGAGATGGATGCTCCTGACAAAAGGAGGAGGACCATGTCCCCTCCCAGGTTGTTTGTGTAGACAAATGGCCGTTGTCTGGCTTAAACAACTGAGACGCCCGGTCCTCGGCAGCTGCTTGCTGGAACCCCTGGCACGCCAGGCAGACTGCCTCTCATTTTGGACATTTGTGGACCTCAGCCTCTTGAGAAGACCAAAGTTCTTCAGCCGAAGGTTACTGAGGTGAGCACCTGCGCCGAGAGATGACGCATCCGTCCATCAGGGACAGTGAGGGCTGGGTGCATGAGCGCATCCCTGCCCCACACCAGGGAGGAGTTAGCCAGCATCTAGGGAGCCTAGGGTACTCGAGGGAATGGTGACTATCGTGACCAATGAGCCCCTGGTCTCGGGCGGTACGCCCGATTGAGCCAAACTTGAGATGACAAGCAGAGCTTGCGTGTTCGGTTACAATCTCTCTTCCTTGTTTTTGGGAGCGCCGACGGGACTTGGAGCGTCTGCGGGACCGTGATCATGAACAGTGCCGCTCTGCTGCGCTGACAGAGGATGGTCGTATCAAGGCAGCTTGCCAAGAGACTGTATTACCCGCACCGGCGGTGCCGGGGGTTCAGGCAGCATCAACTCTATCATGGCAATGAGATCCCTCGCCGTTGGAAATGTCTCTGGCATGGAGGGAACAGTAAGCTCGACCACAGTGCGTACCGAGGAGCTGTCAGGCGCCGGATTCGACGGCCCTTGTGGGACTGGGATCGACTGTGCTGTGCCGGGTGTCGGTGCCAGGTGATCCAGCTTAGACAGGCTCTCTGTCTGCGGTGCCGTTCACACGGGAGCAATAGGAGCAGGGAGTTCGACCATGGTGTGCGCTAGGGAGCAGTCAGGCACTGGATTCGACAGCCCTTGTGGGACCGGGATCGATGGTGCCTATGTTGTCGGTGCCGCGGCACGTGTCGGTGCCAGGCAATCCGACTTAGATGAGCTGTCTGGCTGCGGTGCCGTTGGCACGGAAGCAGCAGGAGGCTCAACCACGGCGCATGCCGGGGAGCGGCCAGGCACTGGATTCAACGGCCCTTGCGGGACCGGGATCGACAGTGCCGGCGTCCTCGGTGCTGCGGCAGGTGTTGCTGCCGGGTGATCCGACTGAAATGAGCTCTCTGGCTGCGGTGCAGTTGGCACAGAAGCAGCAGGAGCAGGGAGCTCAACCACGGTGAGTGCCGGGGAGCTGTTGGGCACTGGCAGGAGGAGCCGTGGGCTTCCTCAACCTCAGAGAGAGGGAGCGGTGCCGAGTCGACTTTGGTGCCGGTAATGGCTGGTGCCGAGGCGCTTCTGTCCGCCAAGTAGCCAGCGCTTAGTGCAGAAGGTGGAGGGGAAATGAAAGTGCCGCTCCGTTTTGTTCTCCGCTTAAATGCCTTGCAAATGGGGCACTTAGCTGTGAAATGCGATCCCCGAGGCACCGTAAACAGGAGTCGTGTGGATCTCCTGTCAGCAACGGCCTGAGGTCGGCCAAGCACAGCCTAAGAACTTGTGAGCCAGGCATGGGCTCCGGCACCGGTTGCAGGGAAGGGGCTACTCCCCGAACCCCGCTAACTATTATAAACTAACTATGCTAGTAAAGAAAAAACACGTGTGTGTGTGTGTGTGTATATATATATATATATATATATAAAAAAAAGGATTATAACTATATACACAAGAACTATGAGTAGTTAGGGAAGCGGAGGTCAGCTAAGCTGCGCTCCACTGTTTCAACGACCGACACGGGTGGTAAGAAGGAACTGAAGGGCGGCTGGGTCGGCAGGGGTATATATCCGGCGCCATAGCGGCGCCACTCCAGGGGGCGCCCTGCTGACCCACCGAGTGTTGCTAGGGTAAAAATCTTCCGACGAACGTGCACGTGGCGCGCGCACACCTAACTAATGGATATGAGCAAGCACTCGAAGAAGAACCTTAATTCTTGCATCTCCTAAGTTTTGAGTGCTTGATTGTGCAAGCTTAATACTGTTCTTTTAACAGTTTTTGCATCTGATTTCGTGGATTTAAAAAAAAAACCTGAAAAAAAAACAAATTCCTTCATGTGGAATCATACTGATACCCATAGGCGATGACTTTTGGTTTTGCCAGTGGGTGCTTTTGAAGAGGTGGGAGTGGGGGTGGAGCTCTCTGCCAGCTTTGGGGGGAAGCTATTTTCAGCATATTTATATATTTCTTTCATATTCTAGTTATTGAATATATGTTTATCATTGGCATCTTTATTTTAATGATTCAATTGTTATGAACTACAGTCTCCTGAATTACAGTACATTAAAATAACTGCAATCACCTAAAAGCTGTCTTTACTAACATCCCAGTTTAAAGACATTATGTCTCATTGTAGCTTTCTGGATGAAACTGTCAGCAATCTTATTTACATGTATTTCTTATACAATCTTATTTCCCTGGTATTGTTTTGATGCACGTGAAGGACAGCTACATTATTCAGTTGCATCTGTCCCACTGATGACTGGAGATAATTTTTAAGTCTTCTGAAGCTGGAGAATGAATTCAGGATGATACAAGCAGAGGGAGAAGGATTCTTATAAATTTGCAGTATTCCGGAAAAAGAGTGCTTCCAAAGTACTGCAAATTATCCATCAAGAAAGAGATCCTGGAGTAACGGCTAATTAAGGCACCATCATTTTGTGTATGTAATTGGGATCATATTTTGCCATATGTATCACTTTGCATTTAACACTGAATTTCATCTGCCATTTTGTTGCCAAGTCACCCAGTTTTGTGAGATCCCTTTGTAATTCTTTGCAGTCTGTTTTGGACTATTGTGAACAATTTTGTATCATCATCTGCAAACTTTGCCACCTCACTGTTTACTCCTTTTGCAGATCATTTATTAATATGTTGAACAGCACTGGTCCAAAACCAGTACAACCCCCTCAGGGGACACCACTATTTACTTCTCTCCATTCTGAAAATGGACCATTTATTCCTAATTAACTGGAGTGCCTGGGAATGCTTTCAGGATCACCTAACAATCCTTAATTTAATAACAATCCTTTTGTTATCTTAATCACCCAGCCTCTGTTTATAAACAAAGTCCCTGCCCCAAGGCAGAAGTTGTTAGCAGCCCAGAACTCACCACATTCCACAGTCAGCTCTGACTCCTTGGTGCCCACTATTTTTTTCCCATGGTTGTTTGAGCCCCAGAGCACCCAGAGTTGGCACCTATGCTGACACCCAGATGGTTCATCAGCAGGGTTGGAACCTTTAGATCCACTGCACAGACCTCTGCTACCTGAACTGAGTAACTGACAGCAGTAGTAGGTTGTCACCCTCTTTGTGTACCAGCACTACTGGGAGATGAGACACTCAGTAATTTTGGGTTCCATACCAAGCTCTAGGACACAGACTTCTGCCCTTTCCTGCCAAGCTTGATCCCTTCTGCACCCTCCCCTCGGTCTTTTCCCCACCCCCAGCTCCTTGCGCCAGTCCCATTCCCCTTGCCAACCCTGTCCGAGCCCTCCCCTCCCAACTCCTGGTCAATCTGTCTCTCCTTTCCCCTCCCCTCTAATCCAGGCTCCTCATTCACTCAGTATCTGCTAACCACACCCCTGGCTCCTTGCCCAGCCAGTCCCAGTTCTCCCCCAGCTCACGGGGGGCGAGGGGGGTTGGCATCAGCCTGGGGCACACACAGGGCATGCCAAATTTCAGCTCAAACACCTACAGTTAGCTAAAAAGTTACAACCACCTGAAAACAGGGTCTTATAATGGAAGGTGTCAGGCAACGTTGGTAGGCAGTGGTACCAGTCCCTTCTAAAGTAGAAACCTGCTAATAGAAAAGCCGTTGCCACCCTAACTGTATTAATGCAGCAGTTACGATATTTCCTACAACCCACTTGCCACAGATGAAGGGATTTAAAGCATGTTCCTTCTTTTGAGAAGCTAGTGCTAAATACTGACATCAGACCATTCATTCTACATAGCTGTCTGGATGTCTGGTGAAGGGAACTCAGCAAGCAGTTTTATACCGGCAGCATTTATCATATCCTACTGTATGTACGATGTTATAAATAGCCTAAAGATTCACTAACACAAGGAAAGTCTGCCAAGTACAGTTTATTAAATATCATTTTATGCCACTGGGATTTAGCCCTGCTTGGCCCAAAGCAGAGCACACTAAGATTCCACTGACAGACTGACTATTTGTTACTAAAAATAGCACAGCAGTGCAAGCATGTGAAAACGGTGACATGCTTTCCAGCTCCTTTACTGCTTCAAAGAACCGGATGTGAGCTATAATGTAATAAAATTGCATTTTCCTTCAAACAATAGTTTTTCTACCAACTATGAACAGTTCAGGAAGTAACATGGAGCTTTAACACCTTTATTTTCCCACCTTGGTATCTGCAAGCTTCTCAGCAGGGCTGCTGGAACAATTTGTAGAGTGAGGGGGCTGAAAGCCAATGAACCAGTAAATCCTGTATATAACAGAAACCACTTCAAGCCAAGGGATGCAGCAGCTCCCCCAGCACCCTAGTTCCAGCACCTATGCTTCTCAGAACAAACAATATTAATCCACGTTCCTGATAGCGTTGTGGGGACCTTTGACAAAGGGGGGAGCAGAAGTATTCGTGCCCTTTCTGTTCTAGTCAATGAGAAATTCATAGGAGAAACTGTGCACGGCTTTAACCCTCAGTATCTCTGATTAAGCACTAGACCCAAATTCTGAGAGAAGCACAGAATTTACTGTACGCACTGCTACGTGAACTGTACGTGTGCATGTAGTTGTAGATGTTTTAATCTGTTTTCCTATTTTGTTACGTACATTTGTAGCATGCTTTGGGATTCTGAAGGATAGAAGGGGATGTGTACGACTACACAAAGCCACACATGAATTCCACACATTATCCTGGGACTGCTCATAGATCAAAGATTTCCTCCCAAGGCCAATATTCTTCTGCCTCAAAATCTCTCTGCACTTTGGATTATGGAACCAGAAACCCAACATTATATTCTGCCCCCCACCCCCTTTTATACAAGCAAAATCCAGAAAACTACTTGCATCTCAAAGCTCTCTGAATTCGCCCAAAGTGAGGGAGCTCTCCGTCTACATCCAAATTCAACTACATTCTCCAGGCCCACTGCTCTCATTACAACTGTCAAACCTAGTTAGAGCAGAAAATGCCATATCAAGTAACCAAGACTTAAAGAAAACATTTATTCTTATAAAATAAACAATCCTGCACTATTTGCCACATCTTCATTCTGGATCTTTGGCTTTTGCTGCACCCTCTATCAGTGCCAGAGTAACGGTAGGTTGAGGGCTGTAGGCTGGACGTTACCTACGCTTTTGTCCACTGCAGTCAGTATTGATCTGACCTTTTTACATTGTATTTGGGATCTCTCTTATCTGCTTTCCCTTTCTGTACACACCTCTTTCCAGGTTCAGACTGGAAATCCTTGCCATTTTCTTATGGGTCAAACAATGGGTGCTGCCAACCAGGGAAACATTACTTCAGCAAATTACAGGAATTTCATGTTCCGTATTTATAATCTGAGATTTGCAATTCAAGAGAACACAATTGTAGGATTTACATTTCTCAAATGTGTCACTTTTCTCTTTCCCACATTAAAAAAAGCAGTCGTACTTGGCCTAAACGTGAATCCAAACATCTGGAACTGCAGATATTTTTGAATGTAACATTTAACTATCTGTGGATCTTAAGTTTTGACAGCATGTTGACTATCTTTGAAAACATTGTTAAAAATAGATCCTTAAAAAAACACTTTTCAAAGGCATCCGATGTATGACTAGGTCATGTTTTTCTTCAAACAGGAGCTACTGTATGGAATTCCTGAAGAATGCCTAACCTTAATTTGACAACACAGCAAAGAAAATGTTCCCCTTTTACCAATCCAAAACTGGGTAATAGATGAATTGGGAAGCGTGTCACTATTCTTTGTGTTACAGCCGTGCCTGGTAATTCCAGTCCTGGCCCTACATTCCATGCTGCCAGGTGCCATACAGACAGCTTACCGTCTTGGTGTCAGATGGGAAGACACCACAGACAAATGGCGTGGGGGGGAAATGAGGTAACGAACAGCGCTTAGTGAGGAGGAAGAGATAGGAGTTTCAGCTCAGCACTTGCCAAAACAAATGCCAGATGGGAATGATTTGGAGGCATTATGCCAGGGGTAGGTTTCAAGGAGAGAGAGAACTAACAGTAAGCATTATAAAACTGAAGAGTAGGACTGGTTAGACGAGAGTATTTCACTTATTTTATTCCATTTTTGATTGAAGGGTTTAGTTTAACATAATAGCCTGAGCCAAAGCCCACCGAAGTCAAGAGGAACACTCTTGTTCGTGTCAAAGGGGTTTCAATCAGGCCGCAGAGTAGGGAATGGCACACTAGAAACCAGAATACCTGCCCGATTCCAACACTAACACTACACACACCAAAATGATTTCAGGTATCTAAAAGGGTGTCATCAGGAGGAGGGAGAACACTTGTTCACCTTAGCCTCTAAGGATAGAACAAGAAGCAATGGGCTTAAACTGCAGCAAGGGAGATTAGGTTGGACTAACTGTCATGGTAGTTAAACACTGGAATAAGTTGCCTAGGGAGGTTGTGGAATCTCCGTCTCTGGAGATATTTAAGAGTAGGTTAGATAAATGTCTATCAGGGATGGTCTAGGCAGTATTTGGTCCTGCCATGAAGGCAGGGGACTGGATTCGATGACCTCTCGAGGTCCCTTCCAGTCCTAGAGTCTATGAATCTATGAATAATATAAGGCACCCAAAGTGCCTTCTAGGTTTTTAATGGGCGACTTAAATAAGCCCCTCTGAAGTGGGGCTAACAGTTTATAAAATGTAATTATCTATTTTCATATATAGATATTTTAATTGTTTATATCTAATTCACAAGAAGTATTTTCTAGTATATTCTCATTGCTTGCATCTAGTGGGAAATATTGCAGCATGTTTGTTACAATAAGGAGCCTTGCTGCACTTCTCTATAAAAGGCTAAGTGATGCCTGTTCCTGCAGTTAGCAAGCAGAAGGATTCCTACTGCTACAGAGAGGCCACCCCACCAAACAAGAGTAGGACTTGGGATTTCACTCAAACTCTGAATATCTAGATTAAATTTATTCCAAGTATCTCTCCCTCCCTCTTCCCCCTCACAACAGGAGCTGTCACCACAAGGATAGATGGATTGCTAGACTGGCTTAGTTTCATCTAGGTAAGTGCCTCCTTAAACTCAAACAAACTGCTGGCCTGTAACTGGTTAGTGTGCTAACCCCACTCTGGTACACTTGAGAGATTATTCTACCTTTCTTCCGTAGCAGATCACCACCATGGTTAGAGCTGGATTAAACCTAAACTCTGACTCACTCTACAGATATCATCTCATTCTGCTTTAAATATATTATCCTACCTATCACTACACACAGTGTCACTGCCATTTGCTGTGCATGATACTCACTGTGCATCCTGTTAACTTACTGTTAAGGGAGATGGGGAGGGGGCGGGAGGGGAAACTTTGCTGAACTTTCCTTAAACCCAAAATAATCAGGAGAAAAACATATATTGATTTAGGAACCAAACAGCTGCCAAGTGCTGACAAAGCTCTGGGCAAGACAGCTTTCTGTTGGGGAGAATAGAAAAACAATTATGTAGTTTTTACTTCCAGGAGATACGGAAGTCTTGTCTTCAGGAGTGCTTCCCACTCATCTATAAAATCCACTAGAACTCAGCACCTCTGGAATTAAATATCAAGCCAGAGACACTAAGGCCTCATTCAAGCTGCAAAGACTTTCACTATGTGAGTTTAATTAAAATGGTTAACAAGGAGTCAAAGCCCAACAAGTACTTACACAGCTTCCGGGGAAACAGGTGGCTCAGGGACAATATATATGCATGAAGCGTTGGTTGGTTAAACAGAGGATATTGTGTCTCAAGAACTGACCACACACCACACTATTCAAGATGAGTCTCCTGCATCAGATGAGACAGAAATGCCAAACAGCATATGCAGCCACTGAAGAGGACTATTAAGGAAATATGGTTGAAATAAGCAATTGGCCTTATGGCTGAGATTCACTGCCACCACACCAGTGGTCCATGGCAAGAGTGTAATGGCTGCCTGTCTATTGCGCTGGACAGGTGTTCATGTGCACAAAAGCCACCAACACAACTGTCACCAGAGGTGGCTTTTATATTCAGGCTCTCCCAGTGTAGCTTGCAAGGATGAAGAGAGGTGTCATAATGAGGTATGGCTTAGCGCTACAGCTGTTTGCTTGCATCCCATCCTGTATACTGGAGTTCCAGTTATGAATTTGCTCCACTTCTCATGCCAAGTGATTTAAGTTCTCTCCCACAGAAACACCAGTGTTATGTATACAGTTACCAATAGCAGCAACAACGCACATGCGCTAGTTGTGGGACAAGCAGATCCCCCATCCCACATTCTGGTTCTCATCTAGCTAATCTCCTTGATCAGCCAGAACAGGGTTCACTTCCACAGCACAAGGATTGCTCTGGAGAGGGAGATAACAGTTTAGTACAGACTAGCTCTGAAAGAGACATGTCCACGTCTCTCTGCTTTTCTATGTTAGCCATTATTGCTAGTCTGTTAGAGACAAATGAAAATCATATTAACACTGATTTAGAAGAGGGCTTGAAATGCAGCATCCCATTACTCTTCAGCTTAAGCCAATTAATCACACCCCCAAAGGACCCATCAAGTCCCTTGTTCAAATCACAACAGCTACTTACTAGGAACCAGCTACACACAGAAATCTCAGCCAAGTGCCTGTGTGCAAGGAGCTCTGGGTAAAACAGAGACACTGCACTTGCAGGGCACAGACACACGTGCTCCAGAGCTCTCTTCCAGAGCCAAGCGTCGTGACTTAAAGCATTTACACACTTCATGAGAAGTCACTGACACCCAACCCTTACTGTCCAGCCTCTCCAAGCCCAGGCTGGGGAACGTCAGCGTTATAGGTGTGGACCCTTCTTCCACAGGATGTCTACGTTGACTGTCTTCCTCTGTGTAGTGCCCAGCACCCATCACACTGAGTAACAAGGAAAGGGTCAGCAGACCCGACAGACCTTGCTTTCGCTGATCGCCATCACCCTGCTCTCGTCTGACACTGGCAAGGAAGCGTCACCTGCTGGAGCCAGCCTTTCACTCCCTTTGATTTCTAACAGAAAGTGGACTCTGATGTGGTCTGGCCAGAGTCTCAGCCGCTTCCTAGACACATGGAATTTCCTTCGCACTCTGAATTCACAGCCAGCTTCTTCCAGGTGCCGGTGGCGTACAAAGGAGTCGTGTCCAGTCTGAAGGGAGCCAGATGGGCTTTATGCAGCAGTTTCTTCTTGTGAGCAGGCGCCAAACACCATTAACAGGCAGGAATTTGCCTCTTCTCTCACAGTCCAAGGGATTAGAAATGAGAGAGTCTTAACCCAACTAGTCAGTCTGCACTGCCTCCCCTTTGGCCGAAGGAAAGCAATTTCCTACAGCAGGTTAGCTCTAGTTAAACCAGCAAAGCAGCTAAAAAGGCAAAGTGGCCCTGATTCCTGGTAACGATGTAAACCTTCCACTAGACTTCCAAGCGATCCGGACTGCCTGAGCAGCAGGCTAGAAGCCTTGTTTGCTGAGAAAGCATTTGCAAAGCAAGGTGCAATTTGTCATCAATGTTACTGACTGGAATATTCTTCGGGGATACCAGTCTGCAGGACTGATTTGGCCCCACCCTCCATGAATAAACCCACTCTAAGCAAGTGGAAAATGTACAGCCGAGCATTATTTGCTAGAAGGAGGACGGCAGAATTAGGCCCCAAGTCTTGCTTCTTTACAGGGCTCCCTTTCCCCCTTGCTGGATACACACAACCCATTAACATTAAAGTTATCCATAGGCAACAGATCATGTGAGGCCTGAATGGGAAATCAACATCTGTAATAAGTCTGGGAGACAAATATTAAAAGCAACTAGACTAACTCTGCCCAAGTTTAACTCGTCAGCCCTGCACCGTGGTTTTGCTATCAATTCAAAGCAGCCTGGCAGCCTTTGAGCTATGCCTACCCTATTAGAAGTAATGGGATAAAAAGTTGTCCCTCTGGGAGCATCCCCTTTGCTTTCCCCACTTCCTCCGCACCCTCTGTCACAGTATAATTCCTCAATCTGGACCTTAGAGTTCAGATATGAGGTACTAGCATAAAGTCCTCTAAACTTAATCTCCAGCTTAGATCTGATAGGCTGCCACCAGGTCAGGAATTGATAGGGCCTGACCCCCCTTCTCTCTCTGGTGTCCCTAACCCTCCGGGGACCCCAGATTTTCCAATCACTTGAGCAGTCTAAAAGCAGGAAGATAACCCCCTTCCCCCTCCTTCCAGGACTTGCTCTGGTCCTAGCTGCCGAGCTTCCACGCAACTTAGTTCTCTGTCCCCCAAGAGTATATTAAGGTGTTCCTACAGTGAGACAATTGAGATGCAATAATACCAACAGCCTGGCTTGCCTTCCCTTCCTGTCTTCCCGCTGGAGGGAGCAGTACCTGTACAGAGTTGGCAAGTTCTTTGCCTTACTAGAAAAGATCTTCCACAAGTTTTGATAGAAAGCTTTATATTAGAAAAGAGAGAATACAGAAATAATATTGTTAAACATTATACAGGCTCCACTAAGAAAATATGAATAACCCAGTCTGATTTAAAAAATAGCCATTTAAATAGCAGCAATCACACACCAGTAAATACACACAAAGCTCCTATGCCGATTACTCTTGCTTTCCTTTGTACTCACAGACTTTTCGTAGGAATATCTTAGATAAGATGAGTTAGAGAAAGCTTGTTACCATAGCCGAGGACACAACAAAAGACCCTGAGTATACAATTTGGCCCCTATTTCAAACATCCAGTTCTCTGATGGTCCTCTGGTCAGGTGTTGGTTCCCCTTTCCTTACCTTTCTATCTTATGACACCCTCAGAGGGTCTCAGCGTGCAGAAGGCCCCTGAATGAAGCCATTCCACTGTGCTCGCGTCTGTCAGGAGGTAGGGCCATTAATCAGTATGCGTTCTTCTGTTCCAACCCCCAAACTGAAACAAGCTGCTGGCGGCTTCTCAGTTCTTCTTCAGCCAGTGGTGATGAGACCCTGGCTGCACGCCATGAGACTGTCCCAACTATCCACCACCAGAGCTAAATGTGGGTATATGTTTTGGGGGTGGGACAGAGGCTAGGATGTGCCAAGCTAGTTGGATCCTAAGAGGGCCACACATACACAGGGCTTTTAAGGGATGTTGACGCTTCCTTAACAACAGCATATTCACTTTATAAGAAGTGCTCATGTTCCCCGACTTTAATACATAATCCCCGGTGGCAGAGGGACATGCTTGGCAATGGACTGAGTCGTATATATAGGACCTCAGACTTCATAGCCCCCAAGTAGAAGGCCATTTGATCTTTGTCTGACTCCTGCACAACACGGGCCACAGAATCTACCCATCCATTCTATAACAACCCTACCTGATGTCTGAGTTCTGAAGTCTTCCACAATTGTGTTGAGACCTCAGCTGCAAGAATCCCCAGCACAGTTGACCCAATGGCCCCGCTGCAGAGGAGGCGAAACCTCCAGGCGCTGCCAATTGCCCCAGAGGAAATTTCCTCCCGACCAATTATGGCAATCAGCTAAACCCTGAGCATGTGGGCAAGACTCACCAGCCAGCACCCAGGAAAGAATTCTCTGCAGTAACTCAGATCCCATCCCATATAACATCCCATCACAGACCATTGGGCATACTTAACTGCTGATAATCAAAGATCAGTTGCCAAATTAATCACTCATTTGATTATTACCACAAATGGTACCGACTCACCTGCTGGAAGATACAATATTTCTTCCTTTTTGATTAAGGAAATCTCTAATAATGGAATCACCATCACTGCTCTCATTGTTTCAACTTTTACATACACAACTGCAGTTGCGCTGAAGAAATCATGGTTTGATGTTAGTGGCTCCATGAGAGCCCTATAGTTACAGGTTTTAGCCACTGTGACTTACACAGCATGAGGTCGACCAACTGCAGACCTTACAGTGGCTAACTCGGTCATCCGCAGTCCAGCAATATTGCCATCCCCAAGTTTTCAAAAAACTCATGACACAGGCTCCCCCAAATCGATAGTAGCTTTAAAAGAATTTCAAAGTAAATTTTAAGTTTTCATTTGCCTTCTGTTTTACACCTTTCAGCATCACTCAGATCCCATTTTGAAGCCTCTCTCTATAACCATGAGTGCTAGAAAGGGACATTTTAAAAGGAAAGCTGAGCTCCACCAGCAACATCGTTCTGCATGGAATGGTTATTTACTCCTGTAACACTTCCATTCTCTGATTGCTCCTTCTTGACTTCAGAAAAAAAAATGAAAAAAAAAAAACCTTGCAAGAGTTGGCACCATCAGGTCAGGCACCCAGTAAAATCCATGTTCCTGCACACAGCTCCAGAGCAACAGCTCATTTCTCCACTAGCTACAACTAATCATGCAGCGAAGAGTTACTCCTACAGGAGTGATTACGTTAATGTCCCGTTACAAGCTCCCAGCTGCTCACTGAACACTTTATATGCATTCCCAGCCCAACAGGGCAATAAAGGGCCTCCACTCCTCCCTACAGAAGCAGGCATACGAAGGAAGCCTTCTACTGAAGCCAGCATGAGAGGTGGGAAAGAGTGTTGCCTGCTTTATGTTACTCCCTTTCTTCTGAATTTAGTTTACTCCTTTGAGCCCTCAGAGCCCACCAGCAGCTGGGCAGCACAGCTCAGTATTTCAGAAAATGGACGAAGAAACCACGACCCGTCAGACCGTACAGAGCAAACCCTTGATTTCAAAACCTCCGTGTTCATCAAGGCAGAGACAGGAGCAGAAATTCAACCTGGTATGGACATACCCTATTAATATTACGTGGGACCCAAATTCTTGTTGACCAAGTGAAGTGATGTCCAAAACTCAGAGGCATGTCTGGTTGCCTGCCTATCTGTAATGCGATCACTTCTGAATCCAGCACGTGATTAACTCCTGAGTCCCAGGGAACATTCTAGGCATCAATGGGAAGTAGCCTGTTGAGTTTGACAGATTTTCATCGTTCCCATTTGCTCACGGGAGCACTGGAGAAAAGAATACAGGCAGTCACCACTCATTCCCTCATGTTTGTTTGCACTCATCAATCCCGCTGGCTGAAATGAGTCAGTAAATGAAACTGCAGGGGAGGACTGAGTACTTCGGCAGCGTGGGGGGCAGGGGTACAGGACAAGAATAGCGAGGCCTGCTGCAGATTAGGATCTATGTTGGCTGAGTAGAACAAGGTTGGAAATTTGCATGTCGTCTCCCTTCATGGTATGACTGACTAAAGCAAGACCATTTACCTTTCCAAGCGCTGACATTAACACAGTTGCATATGAAAGAGAAATGAGAACCAAGTGCAGTGCTGTTTTTCACTCCATTTGAAGGGTATGGAGATGTCTGACAGACAAAGATAGAGTTAGGAAGCGGAAGCGCTCATATTACAATGTCTTACAAACAGGGAAAAGCCATTTCAAAATCTCCTCATTTTCATGGGCTTGGGGAAAATGCTCTCACTTCAGATGTATTTACTGAGTAAGAGCAGCAGCTGAAGACATTTGAAAATGCAAAAGCAAATTAGAATGAGTCAGTAAAGTTTCAAATTAATTTTCTTAAGGCAAAAACTTGTAAGTACAGATTAAAGCTAGAGGATGAATTTAAAAAAGGTTCAAACAGTACACTGAACATCACATTTTCACAGCAGACATCACTCCACAGCTTTGGTGGGATTTTTCCAGGACCCTGTGACTTACACAGGGTTTTAAATAGAACATGGTGCTGTGTTTGTTGCAGCATCTGTTGCTTTATGCCACTTGACCCTCACAGCTGCTAATTATACCTTGGTTTCTGGTGATGATACCACAGTTACATTTTTGTTCAGAAGAGGAGCAGGAAACTGGATACATTTGCCTGTTAAACCCTATTGAAATTGCAGGTGCTAGAAACTGAAGGCTTTCACTCCACAAGTTCTGGAATCAGACTGTGCACATCTTCACAATGTGCTATCAGCAACATCATTCTGCACGGAATGGTTATTTACTCCTGTAACACTTCCATTCTCTGATTGCTCATTCTGGATCTTGTCATGAGAGCAATGAATTGGGCCTGATTATATCTCTATACTGGAGAAAGTAGAGCCATCAAGTTTGTTTTGCTTACTAGCAGGTTGGATTTAAATTTGTTAACTCAAAAGTAAGGGTGTTGCTTTCTCCTACAACTCATCCAACAGTCTCTCTTCCTTTATGTTAAGCCAGATTTAATTTGCTCGTATGTGATCAGTACTTAAGGGCATACCTCTCAACTTAAAAACTAAATTAAACTCTGGTCTAATTTATTCCCACGTCAGCTATCAAATTCTCTTCTACATGGGAGAAACCAAAAGTTTAACTAGTCACACCGACTTAAATGTGGAGGTATGGCTGGCTGCATGTTTCTGCCGTATTGCAGAGCTAGATGTTGGTCACTTCACCTTTGAGTTCCATCTATCCAGACGGCGTTTACATTTTAAATCTACAACACTGGCAATGCTAAGTCTGGTTAAGACATGACTGTGCAGAGCTTTTGATAGCCAAAGGCACCAGACTGTTGCTCCCTCAGTGTATACTTCCATTGCCAGAAGCCAGAACCCTTATGCATTAATATGCTGTAGTTTATATACAGAGCTTTCCAAGGGCCAGGCATGGCTGATGACACTGAGGGCGGATCTCATTTGCCTAAGCCTTTGTTTCCCCAATTTTAGCGTTATTTAACAAAGGAAAACAATTCTTAAAAAGGACAGACTAATCAAGTCAAAGGACCATCTTCTTTCATCTTTCAAAAGCAGCAAAGAGTCCTGTGGCACCTTATAGACTAAGATGTATTGGAGCATACGTCTATTAGTCTATAAGGTGCCACAGGACACTCTGCTGCTTTTACAGATCCAGACTAACACGGCTACCCGTCTGATACTTTTCATCTTGCAGTAACTTTACACAAACCCTGACTGAAAATGAGATTCTTAGTGAGCAACATCAACAATTACTGGACAAGTAGCAGAAAATAAACATAACCAGAACAATGGCTTGATCCTGTTCTAAGACAGGGTGAAATAAAAGCAGCTATTCTGTTACGATAAACTGGAAACAATCTAACTTCCATTTTCTGTCACCTGCCCAGAAAATTTTTTGGAAAGTTTGATTAAACATGATTTGACTAAGTTTGAGGGCTAAAAAAACCTTACTCAAAAATTTTTACATGCTACGTGCTGTACAGACACTGCCGGGGCATTTGGAAGATGACACGTGGCAGGGAGATTGCACTCTGAGAATTGCAGTGAAAGTAATTTTGACTTGGTTAAGTTTGACATGTAGAACCCTATTACTGTTTGGATTATTTTTAGGATCACTCAAACCCAGGAGTCCTCAAACTTTATTGTGTCATGACCCCCTTCTGACAACAAAAAAATACTACCTGACCCGAGAAGGGTGGGGTGACCAAAGCCTGAGACCCACCACCTCCAGTGGCCGCAACAGGAGGAAGACACCTGGTTCCCCAAATTGGAGTGAAGCAATGAAGACATTTCATTTGCAAAACATGACATCTTAGCAAACAAAGAAGCTAGCTGAATATTCCCAGCACTTTAACACTTCACAAGGAGTAACTCTGCACTCCTTCCATGTAGATAAAGGGGCATGACCATTTAATGGCTCTGCAAAGAAAGCATTTATTGAATTACTGCTTCACTGGAGTGTTTGATTTATTTAGTTCCAGATTCCTTTGTAGGTAAATGAGAAAAATGTACCACTCCATTATCTTGAGACCATTACTCCATTCATCCAGTCTCAATACTGCCGCACGGCATGCTCTGTTCTCTACTGTAGTAGATGACTGTGCTTGATGTTAAGCACATCTTATGAATCAACTGTATATACACAAAATGCTAAACAAGTAAATGGTGCATTGTGAAGCTGCTGCTAAACAGATCCCAAATACCAGCTGAAGAGTGAGCATATGTCAGTAGAGACTTTTTTGCATAAACTGACAAAAGTGTTGCAATTTGTAGAAAGTTGAAAGTAATTTAGCATCTAAACTTTCCTTCCTAGTCTGAACGTGAGTTAACAGGAATTTGACTGTTATTGATCCTCCCAGAATACCAACGGTAGTGGCTCATGCAGATATCAAACTCCATATTAGCGAATAAGTTTCACACATTGGTACATTAAAAGTTGCAGTCATTTCTGCATGGAAACGACATTATAAAACTACTGTTTGAAGTGAGCCGAATTCCAGAGATCAAGACGCATTGAGGGGGGAAGGTAAGGAGAAAGTGTCATGCAACAGTGCCCAAAGCAACAGTGCCACCAGTTAGAGAATTTTATTGTAGTTAAAGTCACTAAAACTGAAGTACTAGGAAAATCAGAGCTGAAAAACAGTTCCTTCGATACAAATAAAGTACTTTACAGTACAGGCATTAATTAATCCAATTCCTATAGAAGTACATACCACACAAATGTATTTAATAACGTAACAACCTGAGCATGTGTATTTAGAATTGATGCATCACTGTGAATATGCAATACGCTCTCCTTGGGCAACACTTGCAGAGCTGGTATCACACGCCAATGTAGATGCGAATTTAGACACTTCTCTCTGAGAAGTGCTCATAGTACCTCTAACAATTCTCAGCACAGCCTAATCTAATCTGGTCTGACTGACTCACTTCATATCTTCACACAATGCCTAGCACGAGTGCCTGGGCCACAACAAGGGCTCCTAGGTGCTACCACACTACAAATAAAAAAAATTGTATTTTCCCCACTTCCCTTCTTCTCTAAGAGCCCCTGGGGTCTGTTTACACAGCCCAACGGCAATGAGTCTCCCAGCCTGGGTGGACAGACTTGGGTTGGCAGGGATCACACTAGCAGTCCAAAAATAGCTGTGCAGATCGCACTTCGAAGCTGTGGGTGGGCCACAGTTCAGGCTCAGAAGCCTAGGGACAGGGCTAGCTTCAGAGTTCAAGCTGCAGCTCAGGCCACAGCTTCAAAGCCCTGTTTACAACTGGTTTTTAGAGTGCTAGTGCAAGTCCTGCCAACTCAAGGCTGCTGACCCAGGCTGGGAGCTCACTGCCATGGGCTGTGTAAACGGACCCGGAGTCAGAGTGTGATTTCATTATGCTGGGTATTAAGAGCCTTTACATTTATTGTATTTTAGTTCTTGCTAAACAATAGCCTGGCAGTTCAGTTCTAAAGTTACACATCACACTTTTATTCAACCATGGTAAAACCAAAGCTACTCACCTCCATGTACAAATCCGTGTAGAGTGCAGTCTGATGGGCCCACCAGATGGATCAGGCTGGACTGGCTATAACCTACAGTGTATGGCTCTATGGGAAGAAAAAACAGGTCAGACCTACTACATAAAGGATTCGGACTCTAATCATCAGAATTCCCAATGACGTACAAGAATGCCATTAAGAGGCTGAAGCAGACTTTTAGCTCACCTTATACAGGACAAAATCTTTGTACTACCTTATTAAAAATGGTGATGTACATTTAAAGTCAGCAAGTTTTTGAAAAGAGGAAAGGCCATTTGACACACAAAGGTTCGCTGTGCTCAAACTAACTGCCTTTCTTAAGCTACAAACTTGGCTTTATTTTTAATCTAGATCTTCACAACAAGTTAACATTTGAAAATCAGTGTTTGTTTCAGTGCCACAGATCATAAAAATGTTTCTGAAAATAATGTGCTGGGAAACCAATATGTTAAAGGACTCAGCCTACAGCCCAGTGTTAACACTTCCTATTTTTGGACCCACTTGTAACTGCAGGTGCTACTGGTATCTGAACTTATCAATGGTGCTTCACATGCAGGTGCATTGAAATGTCTAAGTGCAAGATTTTGCCCAAATATGATAAAGAAAACTGCACTTAAAAGCCTATATTCAGTGAGAAGTTTGTACTAACTTTGGCTTATATTTAGAAAAAAGTAAATCTGGTAGACAATTGCTTGCCATTATGGCCTTCAACTCAATAACCCAGGTAACAGTAGAACAAATAGCATTTAAAAATCTCTCCTTAATGTGTATTTTCTAGCTACATCCACACAACACAGCATCAATTAACTGAAATAGCCTTACCTTTCTTCTGTCTATCTGTGAGGCAAGGAGAGCAAAAAGAAAAAGTATATAAGCAGTTTTCATTATCTAGGAACCCTCTTTTAGCAACAGATAACGGAGAACAACCCCCCTCCCACGTGTGCTAGAACTGCAGGTCTGTAGAATCCACGTGCACTGTGAAGTTACAGAATTCTATCTTCATGGGCTTGGACAGTAAAGGAATTCAGTGTTGGTAACAGACACTTCCTTGGGATAAAGAATGAAGTGTATCCACAGAACAGTTACTGCACAGCAGACGGGCAGGCTTCTCCATGCCAGCCCAACGTGGAGGAAACGCCCATGAGTAGAAATTCAAGTCAGCCTTCATTCCCATTCAGTTCTAGATACGTTTCAACTCAGGATTTCCATCAGTGTCTATTGTGATGGTGATGTCTAACCCTTGTCCAATTTCACACAGCAAGCCAAACGATAGTTAATGGCTTTCCATCATTGCCAATGGGGGCCAGAGTTGAACCGGTGGCTAAAAAGCCAAGGAACGGTTCCTGTTCCACCGGGAATCCCCTGATCTACCCAGCTCCTCACCTCACTTTTTGAAACAGGTGTTGATACCAGTGTCTGAATGTGTGCCTGCCCAACTCGTATTTCCAACTGCTGCCATTTGGGACAGTAGTTGCAGGGACAGGCATGCCAGCTCCCCCTTCATCGCCGAGCACTGGCAGATACTGTACATATTCCGGCTTTCAGAGCAGCTGTGCATGCAGCCAGATGTGTTGCTAACATTCACACTTATTTAAAACAGTTAAGTTTTCCTGATCTTTACTAAGGAAAGTTTGTCACTGCTGAAAAAATTAACAAGTCATTTAATCTTCACCTGGGTATAGACATGTGGCATAGCAAGGGAAACTGTTTATAAAAACCTATCGGGCTCTGGAACGAGACCAAAGGAACACAGTAGCCCCTCGTGATTTGTTGCTAGGCAACAACTGTTCAAATGCCTGAAACCGTGTACTGGTCTCAAAATTTTAAAGGTAGTTAAAATTAACAAGCTGTAGAGAAAGAGCCTCTATTCAAAATGGCAAAAATAATCTGCATGTCATCTCTTTCATAACTCTACTCAGAAAGGGACTTACAAGTTTACTTAGTCACATGCTCTAGCAGCTTCTCAAATTATATTTCAAATCTCACAACGTTATTTTAGACTGCAGACTCGCAGCCAGAGACACTTGAACAGAGCCAGAATTGTGCATCTTTTCTAATCCACAGATGCACACTCTTGGATTGCACATGCTATGCCACATGAGGGCTATAAATAGCCAAGCGCAGCAGCTCAGCTCCTCAGTGCTCCGAACTTCCAGTGTCAAACCCAACTGCTCCCTGAAGACAATCAAGGCAGATGGAGAGGTGGTCTCTGAAGAGGCAAACTCAGGAGGCCTCAGGCTATAGTAAGTAACCTAGTTCAGTCCTTATTAGTTTTCCTACCTAGAGACTAGTCGTCTGGGAGACTGGAAATCACTGCCCTTTTGCAGTGATGGGCAGACACACTCCTACCCGAGTACATGGAGAGATCTGGGTTTCTGATTACAGAAGGCATAAGTCGATAGAAAATTCTCCTGTTGGCAATACTGGAGACAAGCATTCCAGGAGGATAATGACTTCCTTAAAGTGAGCTCTCTCACCTGGGAAGCGGCACTTTGCAGGAGTGAGGAGGAAACAAGCAGCTCTTACAAAACACGCAATAAGGGTACAGCATGGGGGGAGCCTTTTAGAATTGCATGAGAAGTTACCCTGGGCAGCAAGAAATCAGACATGGAACCCAAAGCTGGCTAGTGAGTCAGAATTTCTGAACGGAAGGGACAGCCAGTATAAGAATATCCCTCATGGAATGCCAGGAGAGTTCCAGATGCTCTCTGATGATCTCCAGACACACCTTGACAACTCCAACCAAGAGCATTTGATCTCATAGCTACACACTGAAAGGATCTCCAGCACTGGCTAGCCGAGTCCAGGAGTTATGTTAAGTGGCATAAGATGGGTTTCTTCAGCAAGTGCACGCAGAGGGAAACCTGATTCTCCAGCAACAGCTGAGCAAGATGCGTAAGTGAGTGAGGCCATACAGCCATGCTATTGCAACGCCCAACACACAGATTCAGATGACAGAAATGAAAGTTTTTCTATTGAAACCAAGCTCTAGGTATTGCAATTCTCACACTTATGACTAGCAATTTTGGGCTGTTTTTTTACCACCTGTCTTATAAAACCATGACGACAGGCCCAACTCACAAATTTTCCAACTCACCAATATTCAAAACGGCCACCATCTCTCATTAACATGACTGGGGCTAAAGCCAGCAAGATGGCTGGCTGCCACCTCCCACTGTTTTCAATGACATTGAAGCCCTGGCCACAGGCAAAATGGCTGCCACTGTACAGTTCAGGCTGCAGGACAGGACAGACTGAGGAGCAGCAGTGATACTGAAAGATGAATTAGAGGAAGGGAGCAGAGGACATGGTGAGCAGTGGTGGAAGCTGAGGGGGGTGCAGAGAACAATGATGGAATGACAGCGCCCACATCTTGGGAGTAGTGGTGGGAAGGAGACTCCCCTCCGAACAGCCAGGGAAAGAGGCAGTGTTTCCAAGTCTCAGGAACAGATTGCAAATCACGGGATTTTGGCCCTGCAGCAGACACTGTCACAGTGATGCACGAAGACCCTCAGAACCCACAATGGGGATAGGCACAGAAGCAGAACTCTGTATGAGAGCCTTGGGGAGGGGACAGATCTGCCCTGCCTGCATAGATCAGAGGGGGCCCTGTGGCAGCAGGAGGCAAGGGAGGAGGGGGACTCAGGGAAATGGTGTTGCTGGGACACAGGTAAAGATGATCCTGGGCAGCAGGAGGTAGAGAAATGTTGCTGCGAGGTGAAGACAGTAACGTTAGGTGGATGTCAGCTTCTCCTATCTCAGGGGTCAGGAAGAGGTAAGTGAAGTCTTCATCTGAGCAGCCAGGGAGAGGTATGCATTTTTGTGCACATTAAAGATTGACTTTTCAACCTGAAATTCTCTCACACACATTGGCACAGGAATAGAGGGGAGTTAAAAAGTCAAGACAATTTAAAAAAAAAAAAACCACTCATTTTTTTAGTCTGATTTTTTGGGGCCAATCACGATTGATAGCCCGAGTCATGACTTTGATCTCTTGAGGTTGGCAATACCTTATCTTGACAAACTCCAGGGAAAGATCATCACATCCTGGTCTGAACAGCCTTTAAAAAGCAGGGATGAGCAGGGAACCATCCTTAAAAGGTCAGGGTATGCCAGGAATCGAACTGGTCATCCGACAGTCAAGTACTGATAGGAATGTGTGGGCTCGGGCTGTAAGAGGACAGTGTGTCTGGCATAGCTACACGTACATCTGAGTGGAGCGGGCAGCCACGAGGTGTGATGAACACATCAGGGTGGGAGCTGAACACAGGCTGTTACAATGCCAGTCTTGCAGAAACAGGAAGAGAATGAATTGCAGGGCTGCCCCTCCTGTAGCCTAGAACAGGAGCCTGTCTATTTGAAGGCATGCCTAGAGCACACATCACCTCCAGGGAATCACAAGGTAACAAGAAGGAATATGGAGCAGTGGTAAGTCCAGGGAAAGTGTTCTATGACTCCTGGGTTTACAGACTGAGAGGACAGGTGCCATCTGCAGTTTGAGCAGGATTTTGCATGGAAAAAAAAATCTAGGAAGAACCAACAAGCGAATATTAACTTTAAGAACCCATTTTCCTCTACCAGTAAGTCATGGAAGAAGTTCCTCCCAAGCCTGTCTACCAGGGCCGGAGGATGAGGTGAGGGGAAATGGAAAGGTGGGTTGAGGCATTCCATTAATCTTGAGTGCATGAAGAGGTACCCAGCTAGCCTTTAAAACTACTTCATTCCACATCCGCTAAACTGGATGCCCCACAGTCTGAAGAGGGCAGACAGTGATGCCTAGTGGACAGAGCAACAGACTTTGACTATCCCTGGCTCTACCACTGGCCAGCTGGGTGACCTTGGGCACGTCACTTCACTTCTGTGCCTCAGTTTCTCCATCTGTAAGATGGCAGATCTGATCCTTACCTCCTTTGTAAATGACCGAGATCACTGGATGAAAAGCGCTTTATAAAGAATTGGTTATTGGTAATATACCCAAGCAGTGTGTCAATACATGTTCTAAGCAGTATGAGGGTAACAAAACAAGGCTGAAAATTCAGAGGAAACATGGGTCCCTATCAGTAAAGTACAGGTCTACACCACAGCCCAAAGTCAGCATGTTAGAAGAACTTACAGAACAGTTTTCAGTTAGAGTCCCAAGTTAACCGCCCCGCAGAGATGGAGACGTCAGTCTGACTCTCGGGCTCTCATCCTGGAGTCTGCAAACAAGTTTGGGGGGTTTCAGCCCCCTCTTTTAGGCAAACAGGAATGGGGCCCAAAACCTTTTTCAGTTACAACATGGAGTCATGGGAAGGACAAGGTGGAGAACTCGTTTTGGTGCAGTGAAGACCTTGCTCTACCAAGTTAATATGCGGTCTTATCCTACTGGTTTGGAAGCCTGAGAGAAGGAGTGTGTGAAGAATTCTGCAAGCTGATTTCTTAAGAAATCTCCACTCTGCCTGCCTGCATTACCTGGGTTGAAAACAGGGAAGATGATGTCTCCGTTTCTCTGTTTAGTTACCAGCCGTTCCAGTTTTTGCTCTTCATAGCGTTTCTTTCCGTCTTCCTCCAGCTCTTTCCATGCGTACTGAAGGGAAAGAACACACAGGTCACACAGTGTATTGCTTGGCTAAAAGACAAGTGATATGTCAGAGGAAAGGTAAAGGATGCGTGACTGGGGACCCACAGCTGAACAGGTACGGCTCTCATTACTTTGCCAGATGCTGAGAGATTCCACGGCTGCCCTAGTTATCACATAAAACCAGATCTGTCCATTGACTATTAGTGCAGGGCCAAAGACGCAGAGTGCCAGACTGGCATGTGAGGGGGGGGGGGGGGAATGGGTGATGTGCACAGCCACTCGTTTCCTCTTTTATGCTAGAATCTCTAGTGTTTATCAGTCACTTGCTGTCAGGCCTTCTTGCCCTCAGAGGTGTAACAGGTGGAAAGACTCAGCAGCCTTCAGTGCAGCCCGTCGCTCAGCCCCTAACTGAGGCTATGCACATCTTGTTCACAAAATTCATTCACTCCTGGATGTACATATACCTCGTTGGTTTTCAGACTGATGGATTTCCTTGCTTCATTTAGGT
This sequence comes from Chelonoidis abingdonii, assembly GCF_003597395.2. Taxonomy (NCBI): domain Eukaryota; kingdom Metazoa; phylum Chordata; order Testudines; family Testudinidae; genus Chelonoidis; species Chelonoidis abingdonii. The sequence continues at coordinate 1,797,022 of NC_133791.1, read as the reverse complement.
GACATAAAACTTTAGCACTTTTTCTAAGAAGGAACAAGGCAAGTAAAAAGGAAGGCACAGCAATGTCTCTTGCAAGTGTAAACAAACTTGTCTGAGCAATTGGCTGAACAAGAAGTAGGACTGAGTGGACTTGTAAGCTCTAAAGTCTGACATTGCATCCAAAAATAAAACTTTTTTTGTGCATAATTCTACATTTATAAGTTCAAGTTTCATGATAAAGAGATCGCACTACAGTACTTGTGTTAGGTGAATTGAAAAATACCATTTCTTTTCATGGAATCATAGATTATTAGGATTGGAAGGGACCTCAGAAGATCTAGTCTAATCCCCTGCTCAAAGCAGGACCAATCCCCAATTAAATCCCCAAATGGCCCCCTCAAAGACTGAACTCACAACCCTGGGTTTAGCAGGCCAATGCTCAAACCACTGAGCTATCCCTACAGTGCAAATATTTATAACAACAAATATAAAGTGAGCATTGTACACTTTATATTCTGTGTTGAAACTTAAATCAACATATTTGAAAATGTGAAAAACATCCAAGAATGTTTAAATAAATGGTATTCTATTACTGACTATTCCCAATTTTTTTAAATTGCATGACAGCCCTTGAACAAAATTTGTTGAACTCTTCTCTCAGCAGCATGTAGCTACAAACAGAGACAAGTATACCTTTCAGGAATCATTCACTGTTATGATGAAATTCTGAAGTATTTTGCTGCTGATATTTCATCTCAAAGTTGAAAGAGAATAAAAGTTTTAATTATAGACCTGTCAAGTACAGTTACTTCCAACTCTTTCCAAAGCGTTTACGGTACAGAACAAATACTTATCCATTTCAAACAGCAAAATGTCTCTGTAAAATCCCTCAAGCTACATTCAAGCATTTTCTTCATTGCATCTTTTTTTTGTTTTTCCCCCCCCCCCACAACTAGAGCTAGAAAACTAGCTTCTGACTGGACAGAACTAGAAGCGCTATCAAAAGGCATTACATGGAAGAGGCATCAGTACACAGGCCCTGTTTGTGTTCTGACACAATGCAACCTTGAAAGCACTGATAATGGGCTCAGACCTGTACAAGAGGAAATTAAACAGTCCTTGGGTGTACAGCATCCAGGACAATGGATGAGAGTGGAAAAAGAATAAAGAAAAAAATATATGTGCAACTCCCATTACAAGTAATTCCTAAATCCCGATTGGAACGAGAAACAGAACTTGTTTTGAAGGCTTTACCCAACACGCACGGGCAAGTCGGAACAATCTGCAACGTCCGCTAGTTGAAAAGAGTGGAATGCTCTGGTGGAGTTTTGACTGAAAGTGTCTGCAGTGTAGGACAGAACTATCAACCTGGACTTTAGGGGTGATTTTCCACTAATGATACTATTTCCAAACACCTTCTCTTTACTGCAGCAAAGCAGGGGCAGCCTGCTAAGCATTCTTTCATTGTCAGCTCTAAACCCTGAAGTACAGTTTCTCAGTCTCTTGTTTGGTAAGATCCCATTCACTATTTGCATCAAGACACTGGTGTGCTTCTGAAATCTATATTCCGCAGGAGAACATCCTGGAGATAGGCTTAAACTCTGGCTACTTCCCGGAACAACTGCTGAACTACAGATAAACACAACAGTTGTCCTTTCTGGGTGAAGCAAGGATGCTTCACTGTCAGTTTGCTAAAACCCCAATCCCCCTATGGGGAACACAATGCTTCATAACATGGTGAATTAATATTGAACCAACAGTTGTTCCAAGCTACTTATACATTGTTGATCAGAGACTTGAATGGAAACCTGAAAGCTGCCCTCTTTCAGGTGCTCTGCTCAGAAAGCTTTGGCTCCAGATGGCAGAGCTGGAGTCGTACAAAGTTTCTTTTATGTCGCTCCAGCCATCAAAGAAACAGGCAATTTGTTTTAGTACAAGGAAGCTGGCATGTGGGTTACTCGTTCTCCTGGGGTCCTCTCTCCCCAAGGCAGAGCCAGCTCATGTCACTTCTGAGAGTGCTACAGATGAAGCCTCATTCACATTGCTGGCTATTCCTTCCAAGTCCACTCCCTCAGCTGCCTCCTAGCACTCTCTGAGGACTCAGTCCTGGCGGAAACAAGGTTGTTGGAAGGACTTGTCCCTGAATGTTTTTTCATCCCCCTAAAAGCAGACAGAGATTCCTTCAGGCTTTTCCTGCACTCTATGATCCCCAGGCAGAGTAGCTGTACCCGTGCCAACCACTAAGCTTCGACACAGGCAAGCCAGGCTTTGCAGGGAGAGTCAGAGGAAGTAGCTGCTGCCATTGTTGCCTAAAGACATTAAGAACATAAGAATGTCCATACTGGGCCAGACCAAAGGTCCATCTAGCCCCAAATCCTGTCTTCAGACAGTGGCCAATGCCAGGTTCCCCAGAGGGAATGAACAGAACCGGGAATCATCAAGTGATCCATCCCGTTGCCCATTCCCAGCTTCTGGCAAACAGAAGCTAGGGACACCATCCCTGCCTGTCCTGGCTAATAGCCATTGACGGACCAATCCTCCATGAACTTATCTAGTTCTTTTTTGCTCTGCATCTCATTCTGCTTCGTGTGCCAGAGTGTCTTGTTTTCAGAAATATAAGAGGTAAATGCTGGGTCAAATCCTGCTTGGCCACAAGCACTGAAATGTAACAAACTCCACTGCAGTTAGTGAACCACTGGAACTAATTGGATTTATGTCACTGTAACAGACCAGAATTTGGCCTGCTCTAGAGTTATCTAGAGGGGGGAAAAAATCTCACTCAGAGACCACAACTGATCTCACTAAATTGTCCCTAGCAGCTCCTAGTTGAAACAAATCTACTCCTTTATCATCCCCTGCCCCACCGGCTCCTGGTATCTGTGGAGACAAATGGGTAAACATGGGCTCCTGGTGACTTATCAACACAACGTATCTGGCTGCGTATAGATAAAGGAACGCACTGTCCCTGTGCCAAGGGTGAATGCCAGCTATTTAAACTGGACTATTTAAATTAAATATTCTTCAATCAGGATGTTGTGGGGCGGTGCAGGATTTAAAAGCTGAAAGTGTCTTTTGCAAGGGAATTCTATGCCTTTGTAGAAAGAGGAAAGAGCATTTCAACTTTATATAATGAATAGCTGTGTTAGCTTGGTAATACTATCCTCAAATGTACTCACTCTTTCACTTGAAAGCCTGGAGGATACTAAGCAGTGACATCCGTTAGCTATGTAGCCCTGACACTGGAGTGATGGCTTGCTGGACTGTACACTCAGTATATTGGGATGACAAAACTCCCTCCATTGACACTTTCTGCACATGCCCCCATTTGCCCAGCTACTGACCTGCACTAGCCGCCTAGTCAATCATTCTTTGTGACAAAGGAATAGGATCAGTAGCTATCGCTCACAGGGCACAAGTTGGGAGCTCATTACAGCCATTTCAAACAGAGTTGCCTGTCCCAGTGCTCCATGGGGGCAAAGTCCTATTAAACTAAAATGGCTTCTGTTCACAGCCAACCACACAAGGGGACAAGTGCTTCCCTGCTTTCGATATGGCTCTCCATGCCAGGTGTGGCATACACTGCCGCACAGCTGCTCTGCTCCTCAATACGTTGTACAGAACAACTAGGTGGTCTACTAAGCACAGTGGAGCAAGCGGAAATGTCTTTGCATTATATGACTGGACCTTCTGGCACTTGCCTGAAAACGTAAGATTCTGACCATTTCCAAGGTTAACAAGTCTAGCTCTGCCCACTCACAGCTTCAGCAGCTAGGATTCTTTGTCCATTTCAGTTACTAAGAACAGGCCCCCAGAAGTGTAAGTGTGTGTTTTTAAAGAACAATCCCCTCTCACTGCATATTCTTTCCAACAATGCAGAAGTATCAGTTAAATCTTATAATTTCTGGTTATTACCTCCAGCAAAATAGATTAGTCCAGGGAGAAGCCCCTTCCCCATAAGAAGCTATTTGAGTAACTATACTAACTCACTCCAACGTAATTAGCTTCATTCCAATACCTCTTTCATTATAACTGTTTGGGTTTTAAGGCTAAACCTAAGTCAAAGAGTTTTCTTCCCCCTTTACTATTTTAATAACTGTTGCTCAGAAGTTATTGAATGCTCTCCCCAGGGAAAAGTTGAACAAGGCTTTTAAAAGCCACACAGGCAAAATTATTGTTTGCCTGAAGATTGGAGGGGGGTTGTAGGAAGACTAGAGGATACACATGAATATATTCGGTCTGTTGTCCTAGTGCTGTCTACCTAGTTTTCTTCCTACAGTTCTGCTTCCGCAATAAAGTGCAAAGCTACTTTTAATCAGTTCATGATCATCCTTTCAGCAAAATTGTATTGCCTCATGACACTGCCCTATCAAACAAAGTCAGTGCTTGTTTACAAGAGGGCAGCAGAATGGTCTTATTAGGTGTTCTCTGCTTGGGAGTGCTGGAGAAACCCAGTGAAGACTCCAAAAAGAGGTACAACCATTTAGCACAGCGTTCTAACTGAACTAGCTTTCCAAAACTCTCTCAGCTCCCTAATGGTGGCAGTCATCTTGAAGAAGAGTGCCATTTGCCATTCCCAGCATGGAAGAAAGCCCCTACAAGTCTTATGATGTATCAATAGTGAGTTAACAGTAAGAAGGGTTTAATATTTAAACAGTGTCCAGATAGAGAAGTGCTTCTCATTTTGAAGCCAGCAGGAAACTGGTGCCCAGCCTCAGCCATTGAGTGGTGGGTGGAACTAGAGTATCACAACAACAAGATTAGAAACTTTCTAATGGAAGTTTACGTACTATCTAACGGAGTAGGTTAGTGAAGTGTTGGTGGCCACTGCATTCCACATCGGTTTGCTGGCTATAGTGGATACCAGCACTATGTTCAGTAACTAGTTTCAAACAATCTGCATTGGGCAGTACAAGTCCTGTTATGCAGCACTTGATCTTGATCAGAAAAAACATGCCTCTATAGCTGAGATGCAGGCAGCTGAACTTGCTCAACGCTAATATAATGAGGGGCAGTTCTCTGGCTCCTACCAAGTTGCCTATGTACAGTAATCATCACTAGGGCAAATTTTGGATGCCCTGGACAGAGGAATTCCTGCACTTGTCCTGAGGACTGGGCTAGGTCGCCTACAAGATCAACTTTTATCTCCATCATTTCCAGCAAATAGGTCCTACAGATGCCACTCTAGAGCCCAACAAAAGCAAGATGTCTAAAATCTTCTGTCCGAAGAGAATCGCCTCTCTCCAGTTGGAAGTCTGATTGCCCACTGTTCATAAGGAAGATGTGCAGCACAACAGGAACCTATTAGTTCAAATTCAATGCAGTGTACTCACGGTTCAGGTGTGCAGATAACTTTGGTCGCACACATCAGAAAGTCACTAGAGAGGACTTTGTCCTATGGATAGTGAATTTAGCATGGCATTTTTAGAGACATGCTCAGAACAGAGCGAAGTGTAACTTTCTCCATAAATTACACATTAGCAATGGCTATAGAGAAGCCTGGTATTTGGTGAGTCAATGAGCATTCATCACATCACAAGACTAGAACTCAGAAAGGAGAACATGGTGGAGTTACACATGGTGCTGACCACTCCTGAAGGAGTCAAGTCCCAGACCAAGCCATATTGGAGTGGGTATCTAACAACATCTGCCACACTTCAGGCTATTCTCTTACAAGCCACCTTCCACACACAACTTCCTGAAGCAGTCACCTTTTAGGTTGAAATTTTCCACACGGTCTCCTTGCCTCTCTCACCCACCCAAAAGAACCAAACAATAAATAAATTGAGCAAAATTATATCAGTAACAGTCCTGAAGAGAATGCAGCTTAGACAACAGCAGCTTCTCACAGTAAGAAGAGTTTAAGTACTAGGTAGACAGATCATTCCCTGCTATTTTGATTTGGAGTGCACAGTCATACGTGTGAGGGGAACACGTGAAAGGTAACCTAGTGTCCTAATTGACATTTTCCTGGCAGTAGCACATCCATTATCAGGCCAATATCAGACACAACAATGGCTTTTCCTGGAGACTTTAGTACATTATATTAACTAAGTCAAAACCAAGATGCATCAGCCAGCTCATTCAGACCCCAGAGGCCTATCTGTAAAGAACTCAATTAAGTTTGGATGGTGTAATGATGAAACCTCATTTATCATCTAAATGAGGCATCAACCTCTTGTTTCAAATTGTTATTTGGGCTCTGATCATTCTTCTACTCAAAGAAGAGTTTCATGACCCAATTTAAGATTCCAAACTCTGAGTGGAACCTTTCCATGGATTTTCTTTGTACACTTAAGATTCTGCACGAGCAAATGCTCTTCATGACAAGTTACAATGGGTTTTTGAAACCCTCTAAAATGACCAAAGACTGAACTTGACAAACTGCATAAAAGGTCACAGAAGGAGTGGGATTTTAAGTCCTTTCAGGCAAGGTAAGAGGAGAGGATGTTTGGGAAACTGACTCAAGTCCTCAGTACTCTGGAAGAAAAGTCAAATATCAGATAAACTTATTCCGATTTGGAGGCAGAAAGGAAGAGATGTGTTAAGTGTGAGAGATGTAACTGAGATCACAGCTCCATGCTCAACAAATCTTTTCCAGTTAAAAGGAATATGAATCCTCTTTCCTGCCCAGATGAAATAATTTTTCACCAACACATTTGAGAATTCCCCTGCCAGAGTTCTTGGAAGGAGACACCTGAGTACTGGTGCAGGAAGTGAAACCGGATATTATAGGGATAACAGAAACCTGGTGGAATAGTACTCATGACTGGAGTACAGGTATTGAAGGCTATGTGCTGTTTAGAAAAGACAGGAAGAAAGGCAAAGGTGGTGGAGTAGC